>NC_143577.1:111205595-111516959 GCF_048544385.1 Mastigoproctus giganteus
GCGACAGTGGCACAAATCACTGCCGACTTCAACGAGAGAGGTGTCAGAAACGTCTTCACCAAGATCATCAGGCGATTCATTAGCCGCAATAGGCTATGGGAGCCGCCGACCCACCAGAGTCTCATTGCTCACACCACGACACAGTACTCTACGCCTCATCTGGGCGAAAGAACATCGGCACTGCACCTTGGATGATTGGAGACGGGTTTCCTGGTCCGATGGATCCCGTTTGCAGTTATTTCGAGCGGACGGAAGAGTGTGTATATGTGAACCGCACGAGGCTATGCACCAGTCATGTCAATAAGGAACTGTTCAGGCAGGTGAACGGTCGGTAATGATCTAGGGCGTGTTCAACTGGCACGTTGGGACCTCTGGTACGTCTAGACGCATTGCTGAACGGTACAGGTTACGTGCCCATCCTTGCAGAACATCTGCATCCCTTCATGGTCATTTTGCACCCACAGGGCAATGGACTCTTCTAGCAGGACAATGCACCTCCCCACAGAGCCACGGTGACTAGAACATGGTTCAAAGATCATTTCGCAGATTTTACCACCATGAAATGGCCTCCCCGTTCACCGGACATGAACCCTGTGAAGATCTTTGGGATGCTGTGGAAAGGTCCATTCGAGCTTTACTTCCCATCCCCCCCCAACCAGGAATGCGACGGAATAGTGGTTAGCAGTGCAGAAAACATAGATGGAAATACCTGTGGAACGCTTTCGTGCACTAGTGGACTCAATACCTCGTTGTGTGACTGCCGTTATCCGGGCGAAAGGTGGACCTACCCGTTACTAGTTAGGTATCCTATGAATTCTGCCCACTCGGTGTGCATATTAGTATTAGTAGTGGAAAATAATGCAAGAACGCAAGCTGCATCTGCCAAAAAAACATTTGCCAAAAAAAAAAAAAAAAAATCCCACATCACCTCTCTAACCCTTCTAATAATTTGTCTAGTTCTTTATATTTATACAAACTACTCACTTCCGCAACACCAGACAGACGTTTTCTGCAACAATCAACTACTCCGGTGGCTGCAGACATATTTCCGCACATCTATCCTGCAAACATTATGTGTATTGTTTGAGCAAGAGATAGAATGCCATCAACATTTAGTTAACTCAATCCATTCAAAAAGGCCACGGGTGCCAAGCGATTTCTCTGTGCTTAAATAAAGTGCAATTTCCTAAAAGCTCTATTACTAACCCCTACTACTTTATGCCTGGTCACACCAGGCACTGTTCCTGCCTCCCCTCGACAGGACCGGTAACTTGTGTGGTAAAAACAAACCCCCAGAGCGAAAAGAAGCCATCATGGATATAAGTAATTATCAATCTTTAGAGCCCTCGAGTTCAAGATCAGAAATTCTTGACATCGTCCGAAGCGACTACGGACGGAAAAAATGAATATAGGCGTGCCAGTATTTCTTATAATTCACTCGTTGTCCTCCCAACCTGTTTGCAAACTATCGCCTTTTCTAATACAGAAATGTTTCGAATCGGTTTGTGGATCTCCTAAAATGGTTAAACGTCTCCAGTCTTGAGACGTTATAATTGAAACTTATAATGGACTTACTATCCGTGTCTGAATGGAACTTACTCTCCGTGTCTGAAGAAGAGATAATACAGGAACTCAGGGAACAAAAAGTGACTTATGCACGGAGAATAATGACCAAAAAAGATGGCAACCTGTTACCAACCAGGTCCATCATTTTGACATTTAGTACTCCGACTCTTCCATCTTCTGTTAAAGCGGGTTTTTTAAACTGCAAGATTCGGCCCTACAACCAAAATTCCATTCGCTGCTTTAAGTGCCGGAAGTATGGCCATTCTCAGACGGCATGCCGAGGCGATTCTGTGTGTCCTATTTGTGGCTCTAAGGATCATTCCTAAGGAGACTGTACAGCTTCCACTCTTACTTGCCCAAACTGTATAGGAAGCCATTCTGCATTTTCTGAAGCATGTGACATTTTCTGTGACCTTTGGAAAACAGACAAAAAAATTCCAGAAATATAAAGTGGAGCATAAAGTTCCATGCCCTGGAGCAAGGAAGCAAATGCTGTTAACCATGCCTAGCCGATCATACGCATCGGTCACTAAAAACAGCCGGTCAGCTACAACTCAAACAGATATCTCCATAGAACCAAACATTTCCTTTGCCGCCTGGGCCAAAACTGTGTTAACATGCAATAAAAAATATAGTCAATGAAACCAGCAACACGCCAATCAGTATCCCAACTGATGCTATCTCAACCTCCACTGAAACAACAAAATCTGTTAGTATTGGAAACCAGAAGAAAGTAAAACCACTCTATAGCAACATGGAAATGGAGGTTCAGTCAGGATGACTACACAGTACTAGAATTACATGCCAGAAAGAAACCCTCACAGAAAAAAAAACAGTCAGATCAATCTTCCTCAAATAAACCCAACCAATGAACAAATTCTTACAATGGAACTACAGAGGATCACGCAGTAATATAGATGACCTGAGTGATTTACTCATACCAATTAATGCATTAGGCGTATGCTTACAGGAAACATTTTTATCACCAAAAGTTTCTCTCAAATTCAAAAACTATACTATGTTTAGGCGAGACAGGGATTCTGACTCTTCTCCTTGTGGAGGGTAGCTATTCTTGTCAAATAGAAACCTCCTTAGAATTTGTAGCAGTTCAGATGGCAATGGGAATGTCATTAACCCTTACATCTGTTTCTATATCACCTAATTACCCTTGTTCCCAGACTGAACTTGACAACCTTTTAGCACAACTGCCACTTCCTGTCTATTTACTGAGTGATTTCAGCGGTCACCATCCATTGTGGGGATCTTCCACCAATTAATTGAAACCTTCCTAGATAACCATAATTGGACTGAATTAAACACTAGCTCTCCAATTCATGTTCGACTACCCATAGGCACATCTGCCATAGACTTATCCATCTGTTCAGTATCTCTTTTTCCAAGCATGGAATGATTAGTGCCGAATGATTCATTCCACAGTGACCATTTTCCTATTATAAGTTCAGTTCAAACGCAGGTCGTGTCGTGACTTAAAGCTCATACTTCTTGGAATCTCCACAAAGCAGACTGCAACTACTATTCTACTTGTGTTCTACTCAACATGTGGCGCCTCTGTAACCAGGTGGGCAGGAGCAGCAGTGCGTAGCACACGCTTCTTGATTAAACCGGGGTTCGAGCCCGTGACCACCAAATACGGAGGATGCGGAAAGGTCAGAGAATGACCACCGCATATCCCCGGAGCAATATGGCCTTAGTTGCTAATGCTCCTAAAAACCAAATAACAACAACTCAACATGTACAGCAACAACATATTGATGACATTACCAGCCATATGTTGTCGGCAGCCGAAAATTCCATTCCAAAATCCGACCAGCGCAAACGGGTACACCATGTGTATGTAGCCATGTATAGTATCTTATGTAGGACAGGACCTAAACGAAAGTTCAACTTCGCCTTTGTATACTGTCATGGTTACAGAGCACTGTAACATCCAGAAATATGTGTAATATAATATTCGTGCAGTGTGTGTGTGTGTGTGTGTTGTCTAGTTGTTTCTGGCCGTTTTGTCACCAGGCAGGCGATCATCTGGAAAGCCTCCCAGTGTCCGTCTACACCACGGGGAGGTAGGCCACAACTACGCATAAACCATGGCCAATCTCAACAGTCACGCACTGAATGTACAAAGCGAGTTTGGAATCATTCAAAAGAACCCCATGTCAGCAAGCCGGCAACAGCGCGCGCGCGCACACACACACACACACACACACACACACACACACACACACACGAGATAGGACAGCAGAAGACGAAGAAATAAAGAAGAGAATGGCATAAAGTAAAAAATAATAATAATAATTAAATAAATAAAAAAATTTTAAAAATAAATAAATAATAAAAAAATAAAATTAAACAAAACAAAACAAAATAAAAAATAATAAATAAAATTTAAAAATATATTTAAAAAAATCTTTATCTATGTCTTTGCCCACGTCTTTATGCAGTACTGCCCCAAAGTAGTCCACAAATAGAAAAGGTATAAACTGTACTGTCAAACAGAAGTAGTAATGTCTTTGAAAAAAAAGATCAGCAGGAACAAGTTAATAAGAACAAGAATAAGATAAGATAAGACAATAAGATCAGCAGGAACAAGTTCTATATATAATTCTGTTAATCTGGAGTGGTATCAGAAGTCACTGGTTGATGACGGCATCAATGAGCAGAGGAAGGATTTAGCTGTGGAGAGTCTTGATAAAGAATGAACCAGAAAAATGCAGCATCTGTTAAAATCTTCGTGTGTTCTTGAAAACCAGCAAAATTTTGGATATTATGTCATCAGGACGACAAACGAGGCGGTTGTGTTTTCATTTATGAAGTGTTTTCAGTTTGATTCCTTGCATTAACATTGAAGTTGAAAGTCTTCCTGCGATTAAAAGCAGCATTGCAGAAGGTTTGAAGGGCCTGCAAATTATTCATAGATATGAGTATCTTCTCACATCCGGGAAACTAGTTTGGTACTGTTGCCTTAAGAGCCAATCTTAGTCCTCGTAAATGGAGCATTCAAAAAGTACGTGAGGAGAGTCTTCCGGTAGCCCACATCGACAGGTAGAGTGTATTGGAAAGTCTGAATTGGTAGAGTTTTGCGTTAAGCGAACCATGTCCAGTTAGTATGTAGTATGTAAACAGTGAGGGTGAAAACTATTTGCTGGTGGATGATGAAAGTAGTGCAGTTACGTCGGGAGCGAATTTTTTGGTAGAATTCCATTTATTTTGCCACGTGTTCACTAACAAATTCCAGCATCGGGTTCGTTCAGCTTTGGGATAAGCCTGACGGTTAACAATGATTCCCTGAAATTCCATAGAAATGCCTCTGCGGATGTAAAAGCAAAGCCCTCTAAACACAACATGCAGCTCAAGTGGTGTAGTGCCTGCAAGAGTCTGTCTGTAGAGCTGGAGTTGGCACTGTTCGGCAAACGTGAAGTAGGCTAAGGAGAAAACAACGTTGAATAGTGGATGACTTAGTTTGTACAGTTTTAAGTGCAGTACGTCTAAACCAAAGGCTGGCAGCATAGGTTGTAATTGGGATTATGGCAGCATTATAAAATAGATGTAGGATTTTAGTGTTCAATCCCCAGTCTTGTCTGGTAATTTGGAGCAGCATTTCCGTAGAACTCTTCACTTTGACGGACAGATGCTGAATATGTGCAGTAAAGGAAAAGCGGTCGTCGATGATGACTCCTAAAAATTTGGTGCTTCGGAAAAGTGGAAATGATTTCTTGTCAAGTTTTACAACTGGTGGTCTGCAATAGTCTAATTTGTGTTTAAAAATCACGATCTTCGATTTGGTTGAGGATAATTTCAATTTGTTCTTAGAGGACCAAGACGATAGTTCAAAGAGTACTTTACTGGCATAGAGTTCTAAATCAGATCTTGAGTTTCCATGCACCAAAATGATAAGGTCATCTGCATACCAAGTTGTTGCACATTTTGAAATTCAGTCGTCCTAAGCAGCCAATCATCAAGAACTAGGTTCCAAATCAAGGGACCCAAAATTGATCCTTTGGAGCAACCACGGGAGACAGATCTGTGAATCTTCCTGCTTTTAGTGATGACAGTGACAGTACGATCAGCAAAGTAGTTTCTAACAAGTTTATAAAGCTGAAGAGAGCAATTATTGGAACGGAGTCTACTGAGGGCGCTTTTCCACCATAAAATATCAAAAGCGCCCTCAAAGTCGATAAAGATCGCCATAACGTACTTGGAAATGAAGCTATCAATAAGGTGGTGAAGTTCTAGTAAGGCGTCTTCGCTTCCAAGCCTTTGCCTAAAGTCGTATTGAAGAGAGGATGTGGAGCTTGTAGCTGCTTACAGTATTGTAATTTTATTAGCGATTAGTCTCTCTAACACTTTTCCCAGGTGAGAGAGCAAGGCAATGAGGTGGTAGGATCTGACATTGTCTAGTGACTTACCAAATTTATGTAATATCTTAAGAATGGCGTGTTTCCATGGTTTGGGAAACGTTCCAGTATTTAAGCAGTTGTTGAATAATTTAAGTAGAACATTGGACTTTAGGTCATAAAAATGTTTGTTAAATATATTATCAATCATTTCATCGCCGGGACATTTGCTTGACTGAATTTTATTCAGGATTGAAGTAAGTTCCTCTGCTGTGAATGGACTTGTTTCTTCTAAAGAAAGGTATTTTTAGTTTAAGTCTCGAATAGATAGATGGCATGAAGTGTCAATAGTGAGATCGTCATTAGGCAACAGTTAGTCCAAGATGGCATTTGTGGAGTGTGTTAAATAAGTGTTATGACAGTGGCGGATTCAGGGTAGGGGCACCGAGACACGTTCCTCCCCCCCTGTCGTTTTTCGGAAAATATACTCCAATCGTTTAAATTCTCTTTCGCTACAAAAAAAAAAAATTTTTTTTTCATTGTTAACATAGTATTTTATCTATTTTTGCATTTGTCTCAGCTATTTTGAACCGACTACAGTTAGCAACACTGATGCTAATGTGATCGTCATTGTAGAGCACAAAATCGTGTCCTCCTGTCATTTTTTTTTTTTTTTTTTTTTTTTTTTTTTTGGATCCGCCGCTGTCGTCTGACATTTGCATGCAAAACTTTTTTTTTTTTTTTTTAAATTAGGGTGAAGGCAAAAGAAAAGCCAGCTGTGATCCTCGAGAAGCGTACCGATTCAAAATTGATAAAATATTCCATTACAGTACAGTACAGGACTCCAGTCCTATACCCTGCCTTAATGGAATAAAACTGAAATTGAGTGGAAAGTGCCGGTGCTTATTTTAACGATCACAGGTATACTCAGTCCATATTGATTTATATCAGTGTAACTGGTATTTGCTGCAGTTTGCTTGTATTACTCTAAAACTTTCTTCCTAAGTTATACTAATATGTAGTGCTCATTGAAGTTCTCTTATATTCTTCCTGTGATCCCTCCCTCCCTTCGTATACCGTACATGTGTGGCACAAAATTGTGTAGCTGCTTATGGCCCTTCTCACTGAGAAGTGCTCCGGACTGCCGTATAATTTCAAACTAAGCTTTAGGGAAGTTCAAGCTAATATAATGACCAGAGTGATAGAAACTTGCCTTCTATAATTGAGTAGAACTGGAATCGTAAAAGGCTTTGAAAATCATCTTAGGAAGTGCACGTCGTCTTTCACAAAACGATACGGAAATATCGAGATCAGTTCAGGAAGTTTGCAAAAAGTGAATGTGGAAACGAAGCTTTTGATTCCTAAATATCTTCACGCTTCGTTAGATGCTCACTTACAACACATTTAGGCTACTTCACAACTTTTTTCAAAGGGAGGCGTCCCTACTTTACCCTCCCATTTGTCAGTTGGCATTGCACCGTGAAAAGCAGGACACACTGAAATATTTAGGTACCACTTTTTTCTTTTCTCTTTATTTATATATTTTTTTTTTCAGTCTAGCTCTTTTAGTACAAAACTGGGTTCCCAGGCCGTTGGTGGACTTGCAAATGTGTGATGTGATATAAATGGTAAAAAGTATTTACTAATCTATTGGTTTCCTTACTAAATGCGTGCAGCAGTGTAACAAGTCTCTCGAGTGTATTTTTAGCTTCACACAGTTCTCCTCTTCACACTCGAATGCTCTTGGGTTTTTCCCTTAACCCTGCTCTGTGGCTATATAAGAAATATGATATCTCCGACTGATACTGTAGTCACTTCAATCATCTATATAAGTTCAACACCTTGCCGAATGTCTCGAGGTCTTTGTATTGTTCTGTACAGCGCGTGGAAAAACACAACCGATACTAGAAAATGTCCAAGTCTGTGGTAAGTAAATTATTATGTAGGGACTGTGGCGGCCCTTGTGCCTTACAGCATTTTTATTAAAACGTAATATTTTTAGTATTTGTATCGATTCTGCTAGGTTTCAAAATTTTATATCCGCTTTCCATTTATGGATCCAAATTCATTATATACACGTGCAAAAGTCACCACGATGTTCAGCAGCTGACGTGTAAATTTATTAAATATTTGTTCGAGCTTAGGGCATTAAACTTATCTCTCCTACTATCCTTAATACCAACCAATCTCCAAATTACTAAAAGATTTTGCCAATTTATGGTAAACATCATCAATTCATTCATAAAATACATCATACAATGTAGAGTGCACAAGTATAGCGCGTTCTGATGAGAGCTTTAAAAAAAAAAGATTTAGTACTGTACAGTGTTGAGATATACTTATATTACTGTTCAAAGTTCGATTCCTTTCTTGTCAAGATATCGACATAACATGCTGCGTTATAGCTAAGGCCTTAGAATTAACTTTAGAACTGTGAGTGAAGTTGAATCATGAGTTAGACATTGACTGGGATTTGCTTCTGTAACCTGTATATTCCAAATATGTAAGCTGATTATTATTATATAAAAAAAAAATTTCTCCTTTTTATATGGGATTTTTTTCCGCTCTTTAACGGATTCTGCTACCAAGTGCATGGGGTGGTTGGTTGTGTCCGGTTACTGTGATTATCGTTATTACCGTTGGTCGAGGAACTCTCTTATTATCCTACAAGTACTCAGGATCATGACTTTCTGCAGTTTCATGTAAGTGCTCTCTGCGAGGCCTGTTGCTGCTAGGTTCTTATGGAGGCTTTTTGACACCATGCCGATGGTTGACACGATTATTGGGATAGTCATTACTTGTTTCATATGCCACATAGCTTTGACTTCCTTAGGTCTGAGTACTTCCTGATCTTTTCCTCTTATGTGTTCTGGTGGTTGATGGTGTTGGTCACTGCTGTATCAATCAGATAGGTAGCCATTTCCTTCTTGTCATTTGGAGTTATATCTGGTCTATTGTGCGGGATCGTCTTGTCCGTTATGATGACAGGGTCCCAGTATAGTTTGTGAATAGAGGTCTCTAGTACTTCCTGAGACTCGTTCTTGTAATACGTTAAACTTTCTTTGATCGGCTCTTACTTTTGCGCTAGCTTCTGATATATTATCCTGGTCAACTGTTCGTGTCTGCGAGTATACTGTCTGGGTGATCACACTGCATCCTACGGTGATGTGCTGGATTGTTGTTGGATTTATTGGTGCAAGGCTACTAAGGCCATAATGCACCTATTACAATCGTATTTGATACATGATTGTAATGTGCTGGATTGTTTCTCGAACAAGATGGCATCCTTCGGTCTCTGGGAAGAGTCTTCCGTTCGTGAGCGAAGCTTTGGAAGCCATCATATCTATGTAGCCTTGATGGAGGTCATTGTAGTGTCTACCATGGAGTGTCTTCTCTCATTTTTCTGTCTTTGTTTCTTCTGACTGTATGATTGTGGTTCCCTTGAATTGAGTGTTGTGTGCCGTTTGTCTATCTTTTTTATGGCTTGGTAGATTCGTGATGTGTTTTCCTGGAAGTAATCCCGAAGGTTCTTAAACGCCTTCTTCCCTTGTTCAATGAAATCAGTTAATTCCCTCCCTCTTTTTTTATGGTCTATGGTCAGTCTCTCGATGGCTCATTATCCTGTTCGATCGCATAATCTCCTGTAGTCTCCTGTAGTGTTGGTACACTACAGGAGACTACAGGATCCAGAATCACAATCCAGAAAGAGAACGTTAGTACGGGAATTGCATAAGTGTTTATGGCTGTGACCATGTTCCTGCTATTCAGCTTTAATTTTAGTAGGCTTCTCAGTTTCTGGTGGTATTTTTCAGTGAGGCGAGCTTTGATCTCCTTGTGTTCTAACTGGTGGGCCTTCACCATCTCCAGATATTTGTATGTCTCTCCCTCTGCATGGCTTCAATCTCTTCACCGGTCTTCAGCTGGTGGTTTCGCCCGACTGGATGTCCTTGATACAATCCATGGGCCTTGCATTTATCTAGGCCAAATTGCGTTCTGATATCAGCTGAACTCTTCAGTGATCCGGAGTAGCTGTTGGAATTGATTCTCGATTGTGGTATAGTTTGATGTCATCCATGTACAACAGGTGAGAGAAGGTGCACAGGTTTTTCCTCTCTTCTTTTAGAGTATATCCATACTTGCTGTTATTGAGCATGGTGGACAATGGGTTGAGTGCTAGACAGAGCGATAATGGGCTCAGGGCATCTCCCTAGAAGATTCGTCTTCTGATGGGTATTGGTCTGGTCGTGATGTTCTCGACCTTGATGGTGGTCCATCCATGGCAAAATGGATGGGCCACCATCAAGATCTAGAAAGTCAACCCGAAACTGACACACTTCTAGGAAATGTTTCAGTTTTGGGTTGACTTTCTAGATCTTCAGTGTCTCTATCAGCCAGCTATGGGGCACGGAATTGAAGGCCTTGCGGTAGTCGATATAGGCCGTGTATATGTTGCGGTGCTTGTTGTAGGCTTGCTCCATACCTATAGCCTCATTAGTCAATTGCTCCTTGTATCCTCTGTTCATATGCTTTCATCCCTTCTGTTGCTCTGCCATGATGTTTTGGTTCCAAGTTGTCTGATATCTTTTTAGTTATGCAGCTGGTCGGGTGATTGGTCTCTACTTTGCCAGATTTGTAGTGTCTTTGTCCTTGGCCTTCAGGTAGGTGATTCCTTGAGTCAGAGACTCTGGAATTGTTTCAGGGTGCATTATCTGGATGAACTGTTACCATTTGCCTATGTGTACAGCTGAACTTCTTGTACCAGTAGTTGCAAAGGTTATCTCTTTCTGGAATTCGCTAGTTGTGGGAATTCCTGTTCGATTGTTATCATTATCTCTCTATAATAATTTATTATTATTATTATTCCAATTGGTTTGCACCCACAGACAGCCAAAGCCAGCCGAGTAGAACGGTGATAACCAGAAGCATTTCAGAAGGCATAACTTGTCGTATCTTGTAGCAGTCGACGACCGAACCGTGTTCCACTCCTGTCAGAAAAAAAAATAATAATAATAAAAAATTACTGTTACAGTGGGCTCAGAAATACAAAAACTGGACATCAGATATCAGAAAAACTTTGCCTGATCTGATGAATTCCGGTTTCTGCTGCTTCGTTCTGATGGGAGAAACAGAATATGGCAAAAAAAGCATAAGTCCATGGACTCTGTCAGGTGTCATAAACTCAGGCTAATGCTGGCGGTATAGTAATGTGGGGAATGTTTTATGATGCACTTTGAGGCCCTTGATACTGGTGGAACAACGTTTGCTATCTGGAAACTGTTTCCGAAAAGGAGCATTCCTTCATGACTGCAGTGTATCCATCTGCGGTTGGGTTCTTCTAACAGGATAATGTGTAATGTCTGAAGGACAGAATTGTACACAACTGGTTTCAGAATGTAAGAGTGAATGCAGCCTGCTGCAGTAGCATTTCACTCCCCCCCCCCCAAGTCACCAGATCTCAATCCAATTGAGCACGTGTGGAATGAAGTGGAACCAGGTCTTCGGAATAAGTTACAGATCTGCAAACATCCAATTTGTAGCAGTTGCGCGAAGCAGTTTAATCAACATGAATCAACATCATCCCTGTGGCAAGCTTTCGACACCTCTTAGAGTCACAGATCCAAGCTGTTTTGAGAGTTAAAGGGAGGAACCTGCTGGTTAGGTAGATGTACATAATAAAGTGGCCACTTAATATGTATCGTTGTTCTCCGTAGCCTGAAAATTTTAAAAATTTGACAGTTTATAAAGAGTACAAAAAAAATTTAAAGTACAGTGTAAAAATACTTTTTTTTCCATTCTTTCTTTTTTCGTAGGAATTTAATAACTATTAAGATTGCAAGAGTTCTTGTCCTTATTAATTCGGCATTTCTTTAATTTTCATTTATTGAAAGATTACACTTTGAAATTTGACTACGGTAATTCCCTCAATTGGGAATGGTCGAGAATCCATTTATGTCTGTGCTGAGAGGCGTCCAAAAAAATGTTCTGAGTACATGAGATTCAGTCGTGCCAGTTTAACGACTGTATAATCCCTGTAGGCTATGTAAACCACATGTAGGTAGTCTACCTTCGCTAATTTTGGGCGTAGATATCCATTGCACGAGACATGTCTCGTGCAATGGATATCTACGATGGCTGAGTGAGTTTGAAAAAATTCAGTCTGAGAATTTGTCTGAGTGAGTTTGAAAAAATTCAGACAAATTGGTAGTCAGAAGTTTAGACAAAAGAAAGAAATCGCTTCTCCGTGTTCATAAATGACACTCTGTAATGATCACTCTTAAAAACAGATGCTGTTTTAAGCTGACTGTATTTATTAAAAGGTAACTAAATATGATACAAAAAGAGATTTATACAGGATAATTATTAATTACTGGTTCAGTTTTAAAAATTTATACCAAATAAACCACATGTATTAGAAAAACAATGAAACTGCTCATCACTTAGTGTTTTTACAGCCTTCAGACGTTCCATGGGCAACAGTGAGGCCATACAAATGATAGTCAAACTCCTTCCATGCATTATGCAATCATCAACAGACACTTTCTTGGAGAGTTTGAAGGTTGTCAAGTGTTGCTGGGTCACGGAGAACGTAAACCGAATTTTCATAATTCCAGTTTATCAAAAAAAAAAAAAATCAGAAGCCTGTATAATTATGACCATTTAACTGCTGTGCAAGTCTACAGTAAAGGAATAAAATTGTGCTAAATGTCGCTCCCTTCCCTCCTCTTCCCTTTATAATGCAATCAAACTTTGTAGAATATTTTCTCACGTTGCGAGCGGCAGCACCTTGATAGGTAGTAGATAATATATAGTAGATAGTACATAATCACAAGGGTTCGGATTTTTATGCCCTTAAAAATGTCAAAACATGATGAAAATATGTCATTAAATTTAACTAAATATGACTAAATAATTTACCTTTTTACATACTGTATAAATGATAATATTTACTTTTTTCATTCTTTTAAAGTTGTACAACGACTTGTTATACAAGTTTCTAACAAGTAATATAATGAAAATATCACAATTTGCAAGTTTTTTTTTTAATACAAATTAAAATAAATTTTTTAAACATACCAAAATGTATAGGCTAAGGTACTAGGCTACTAACACTTAAGTTGCTAAGTACTTTACCAACTTAAGTACAAGTCATGCATATTAAAACTAAATATGCATGAGCATTAAATTTGGATGTCCATATATGGAAGCATCCAAAAATAAAAATTATGATAGATCTATTACCAGGTAATTAATTAATTTACTTAAATAAACTAAATGCAACAAGGCATATTTAAGAGTTTAAGATTCTATATAACGTCGATGTAGATACGATAGTAGTGTGAAAAGCATCATTTCGTCTGTATCTCATATTGTGCTCTTCCTTCAAAACGAGTTGCCCATGTATTGCACTACCTGTAACGCTTCACTATTGTTACTTGTCTTACCACCACCCACCGATGAAAAGTCAACTAGCTTTGAAACTGTGCCGTCTGGGTGGTGGTACTCGCCGAGAATAAGTAACAATAGTCTTCTCTATTATTGAAGCGTTACTTATTCGAGGTAGTGCAATACATGTGCAACTCGTTGTGAAGGAAGAACACAATATGAGATACAGACGAAATGATGCCTTTCACACTACTATCGTAGTTGTTCTTTAAAAGTTATCTATGGTATCTACACCGATATTATATTTATTCATTTACGTACATCTTTATTGCATGCATTGCAATATTTTATTTTTCCATCCGTTTGGTGTGTGTCTTTGGACTTCTTTCACGACAGAAGAAATCCATTTTCTAAAAAGTTCAATTTTGGCTTCATTTCGCCAACAGCTGAAGTTTCTACGGTATAAAATAAGTTGAACGAATGATTCGTTGAGCTCAGTATTAGGCGAAACTACTGTAAAGTTTTAAATTGTAGCCAAAATGTCACTACGGTGTGATTGTGAGTGACTAAAGAGCCAATCGAAATAACTTTGGGATTTAGCCGCTCGTGCCCGCCCACGCTGAAATGTGAAATGATTAAATGTAAATTCCTACGGTTTCTTAGAAATATAATTTAAATTAATTTGATAAATAATTTTTCGATTATCGTAAGACAGAAATATGAAAATTTTATGTCGACAAGTATAAAATATGCTATTAAATATGATAATTTTTCGAAATTATGACCTAATGTGTAAAATATGATGAAATATGAAATTACAAACACGCTTCTTTAGGATCCTGAGAGCATGTAACGTGGACACAAAGTTTCATGCCTTTATGTAAACGAAAAATGAGTATGATAATACATAAAAATCCGAACCCTAATAATCACAAAAAACAAACATTTGATAAATGTTTTTTTGTGATTATGTTGAAAAATAAATATTGTGCTTTATCAAATTCTGGAAAACTACCGGACAAAAAGACATCGATTGCTGCCGTAATCAGTGACGTATATCATTTTGAACTTCCCTCTCTTTCGTCAAAGAAACGTGTGCCGCCTAGCTGTTGTTTAAGTTCGATCTCTCTTTCTTCTCACTCGCTCAGGTCTGTTAGAGAGGGCCCGTGATATCCGAGTACAAAGCGTCCGGGTCGGGGTTTTTTATATGATGCGTGGTTTCCCGTTGTCTTCTGTGCTTGTATGTCTTGTCTGTTCCGACGTGTGTTTATAGGCCGATTTTCATGATGTGCGAGCTGAGAAACTCTGGAATTACTGAAGAAGAAGCACTGCCTCTTAGTCCCCCTCTCTGCCTGTGATTGCAAAATTCACCGTAAATTGAAGAGGATTGCAGAAGTTCCTCCAGCTTTCGAACGGCTCGAACCGAGGCCTCTCCAAACGAGTGACAAACAGCAATGTATCGCGCCAATTAAGCTGCGACGGAGGACTTAGTGCGACTAAGTAAATGGAAATCACCAGGGTCGAGGTCAAGACTATAAGGAAGATGACCAAGTAATTTTTACCCTAAATTATTAATGGCCGCTTGTGTTAAACGCGCTTCATGCAACTTGTGTCGCCATACAACATCGGTACTTCACATTTCAATAGTTAGGCTGTTTTCGGCGAATTCACTTCCTCAATTATTTCACAAATGTTCAATACGATGAAACACTCAATATCTCTAGGCTCTTGAAAATATAGAAGTACGCCATGATAGTCCCAAAAACAATCACCGTTACCTCTTCTGACGTTGTATGTATTAGGGTTTTTAGGAGCATCAGCGTCTAAGTCCATATCTAAATTGCGTGTGTTCTCTGGTCAATTTAATGTATGCTGGACGAAAAACCCGGGAGAAAACCATGCTACCCTCGCACGACCGACGAACTCAGCCACGTTGTGAAAAAGCCCCTAAAAATTCCTCACGTTATCGACGGGATTCGAACCCGGATCTTTTTCCATCCGGAGTGAGGACGGCGATTCTGCCAATTGTGCTACCTACCAGGGTCTCTTCCGGCGAATCCAAACGTGCAGCAATGCATAGTGTGTACACACTATGCATTAAGCTGGCCTTGCGTACATGTTTTTGGTGATTACATTGAAAATTAAATGTTATAGTATTCGCCATATAGTGCAAGGAAGCTACAGGCTTTTATTCCACTGGCAAAAAACAAATAAATAAAATAAAAAGTTTATTTTTTACTACTTTTTTTCCTTACTTGTGCTTAGTTACTGACCCCTTGTAAACTGTAGAGTTTTCGAATATATTATACCTCCTGCAATCTATACTGAAAATGAATGGAGTTATCCCCATATTATTATAAATATTAATTTCATAAATATTCTGAGTGTTAAACTGTATGCACTGCAATTATTTGACAGAGGTGTTCTATAAGAAACCTCAATAGAGCATGCCATTAAGTTGAAATGATTGTTCTTTTCAAATTTTTCAGTCAGTGTCACTGTCCATGTGCATAATTTAATTCGTTTTGGGCTTCTTTTTGAGAAGTATTCTGTTTGATAAACTCTACAATAGTCCTTAGCTTTACGCAAGTGTGCAGGAAAGTAAAATGAACTGATAAATGGGTGGGAAAAGAATTCACAAAGAAATTTCTTAGAGGTATTTATTTATATGAATTTGCTTTTTTTTTTTCCTCTCCTTTTAGTTCTTTGTTCTGAAGCTGGTGGCGCTTATGTGTCTTACTTTTGCTATGCCACTTGAAGATGATTTGCAAGTTGAAGAATCTGAATTGCCCGAAGTCAGGGTGCCTGTTGAAGCAGTTAGGACTGCCTCGGATAGTGAGCCGGTGATTTACGTAGAGAAGGACCTCGATGCTTCTGCCTCCCACCATGGATATCACTCTCACGGCCATCTGGACATGGGAGCTTATACCAGCGATCATGGCGCTTTTGGATGGTTTGCCGACTTTCCTGTTGACGACCACCACCATCACCACCATGGTCATCACCACCACCATTAAAAGACCAGTAAACATTGATGTCTTGATGTGTGGAAACCGAATGTAATGCATTTCGTTTAGATGATTTCCCAAGTGGCAATTGCACTGAATAAGAATCCCTATTATATTTCCGTACTAGCCTTAAATGAGATCATAAAGGGAAATATCGGTGTGATATATGTAGAAAGAATACGTCACACTCTTTGTGTATGTAGCCGTGAAATCCGTTGCGCTTAAAAATCATGAATTGCTCATCTTACGAACAATGTTTTAATAGACTACATTTTGTAAATCTTTCAGA
The DNA here is from genome assembly GCF_048544385.1 of Mastigoproctus giganteus. NCBI lineage: Eukaryota > Metazoa > Arthropoda > Arachnida > Uropygi > Thelyphonidae > Mastigoproctus > Mastigoproctus giganteus. The sequence continues at coordinate 111,222,194 of NC_143577.1, forward strand.
ACTGTTCGGATAAGATTCATGCAGTATCAGATATGTGCTGCAAAGGCATTATTAAATCGTGCACGTTGCGATTGTTTTGTTAAACGTTAAAAAATGTTAGCACGTTGAGATTCTTTTGATGGTACATTACTTTCCTATTTTGGATATTTCTATGAGATCACATTTCCCCATCCACGTTAAAAAAAAAAAAAAAAAAAAGCCACTTTGGTTTTGGGCTCACGAATTGTTTTCTATCATTGATTGTGATTCAGTGAAATAAATTAAAAATTCTGTATTAAACATAAATTCTGAATACAGAAGTTTTAATGAAACCTAATGGAGTGTTTGTGGACTTTTGTCATTTATTTAGCATATCCGAATATTGTTTTCTTAATTATAGCTTTAATATTTATGTTGCACTGTAACTTCTTTTAATTTTCAATAAATAAAACTCTTTATTTCAGCTGTAGAATTGTAATGTCAATCAATATTAAAATAAGAAATGATATACCACATTTGAGACACTTGTCGGTGCCCCTCCCCTCACCTTCCACATTCTTTTGATTCTTGGTCCCGAGTGCCAAGCGATTTTTCCCAAACGATATATAGAGCGATTTTTGACAGTGATTTCTTCTTTTTTTTTTTAAATTTCTAATGCCTTTATTATTATCAGTTCACTGTAAATGGTCCTGTACTTAACAGATTTTGAGTGAAAACCCAGAAAGGGAAACCACCTCTCTTTTCTGTTAGCATTTATTAGCTTTCTCACTAACCAACTAACTTTGCTAGCCGCTTGGTCACTAGATGGCACTGCTCCTACCTCCACGTGGCGGGGCCGGTAACCTGGGGAAAAGTTATCCCCCAGGGCAAAAAGGAGCAACCACGGATATAAATAAGTATCCACTTTTAGAGGCTTTAGACTTAAGGCCAGATACATCAACAGATAATGATGAACCAACCGAAAAGACTTTGGAAGTAAGAACAGTGCCATGACTTTGCCAAACGTTTTGGTAATACACTACCTATTCACGCAGCCTGTAGGCAAGCTATCACCATTAATTCAAAGATATTTATAATTCATTGCCGGATTACCAAAAATGGTGAAACAACTGCAATCGGGAGACCTCCTGATCGAAACAGCTTCCTTTAAACATTCTGAATAGCTGCTAAAAACAAAGATTGGTGGGTTTCCAGTATCTGACACTCCCCACAACGCCTTAAATTCATCTAAAGGTGTTATCACGGAGTGAGACCTATTTACAGTCTCTGAGGAAGAACTAGTTCAAGAGCTTAGTAGTCAAAAAGTGATCAGTGCCAAACTAATAATGACAAGAAAAGATGGAAATCTCGTTCCTACTAGATCCATCATCTTAACATTTAGCACTCCAGAATTGCCATCCACAGTAAAAGCTGGCTATTTAAATTGCCGAATTCGTCCTTACATCCTAAACCGATTCGTTGCTTTAAATGCCAGCAATATGGGCACTCTCAGCAGGCATGCAGAGGGGATGCCATATGTCCAATTTGTGGATCAACAAACAGATTGTTCAGCCTCAACAAACAGATTGTTCAGCCTCAACTCCCATTTTCCCCAACCTCAAAGGAAGCCACCCTGCTTTTTCCAAATCATGTGGAAAACTAAAAAAAAATACAAAAATACAAAATTGAACATAAAGTCACATATCCTAAGGCACGAAGGCAAATTATGTTGATCATGCCTAGTCGATCATATGCGTCTCACACATGGAGCTATTCGTCAACTGCAGTTCAGACAGATATGTCAATTCCGCCCAGCACTTCCTTGCTAACTGGGTTAAAGCAACCCTATCAACATCTGGAAAAGACACTCGTAAAACTAAAATGAGTGAAGCCACTAACACTCCAATCAGTATTCCAACTGGTACTCCAACGGTCTGGAGCGACATTAAAAACTGCTAAAGACTCTTAAGAAAACCGAAGCACTCACTAACAGTATGGAAGTGGATGAACACCAAGGTTATGAGGAACCCGTCTTGGAACTTCATGCCTATGACACAATGGATACTGGACGCCCCATCTTCCCAAAAAAAGAAGACCGGAAGAAATGGCCCATTCAAAAAAAAAAAAAAAAAAAAAAGCAAAAAAAAACAGTCAGATGAATCTTCCTCAACTAAACCCAAATAATGCAAAACATCATACAATGGAACTGCAGAGGACTAAGCCATTCAGATAACTTGGAGGAGTTACTCACCCAATTTAATCCCATATGCCTACAGGAAACATTCCTGTCACCGCAGATCTCGCCAAAATTTTCAAATTATATCATTTACAGACGAGATAGAAGATCAGAATCTCCTGCATTAGAGGAGTAGCTATTCTTATTAATTCAAATATTCCTTCGAGGCTCATCTAATTACGAACCACCCTAGAAGGCGTATGCAGAATTTAACGCCAATCGTGAACAACCCGTCCCCATGAAACGATCATAAGAGAACTGTAGCTGCATACAGAGCTAGGCTGATATACACTTCACAGTTGATGTAACTGAGCGTAACGCCCTGTAATATCCCTGTACGTATCCACCCTTTTCGCCTAAAACGGATGTACGTGTGGTAACGGCAAAAAGCTTCTCTTTGGAAGTGTACGCATCTAATAATCACTGTTTCGAAGAGTCCACGACGGTGCAGGGCACGATTATCTGGCGTGATCTGATAATCGTAACCTGCACTGCTGATATGAGGGAAACCCTCATATCAGCAGTGCGAGCTATGCGGGTGTCCCGAGCAACCATCTGCGCCCAATGTTATATACCATTTCTGAACCTCCTGAACGAAAATCTCCCACTGTGACAATGTTGCACCTCACAAGGCCTATATTATTAGGCAGTGATTCGAAGACCACGAGGACGAAGGTGCCCATCTCTGCCACCACTTGATAGTAATCCTTTCGTAGTTTTTGGAACAGCACCCAAGATATAGGTTTCCACGACTGTCCAACCTGCTTTAATTGGCAATTATCCTTGCATACAAATGGCGCCAGAATCTTGTGGATTCCATGCCATACCATACCATATCAGCCCCCTTCCCCCACACGGAGAAAGGGAGGGGGATGGTGCTGATACGGTACTGTTTTTTTTAAACTGTTTTTTTTTGGTTACAACACAGAACATAGTTTTGCGTGATTTACAGACACCATACACTGACGCCTCATAACCTTCGCCTTAGATAAAAAAACAAAAATTAAAATAAAATAAAATAAAAAATGGTAAAATAAAATAAACAGTATGCACTTAAAAACTGTTGAAAAACAAGGAAGTTGGCAGCAATATAATTTGGAATGCCTGATTGTTATTATCGAACTTTCAAAATTTTTCTAAATGGCAAAACCGTCTGTTATTTTACTAAAAAAAAAAAAAAAAACAGTTTACTAAAAACTTCTTTCTGAATGCTCAGTACCACAAAATTATGTAATTAATTTTGGATCATTCATGTGTACAAATGCTGTACATCAAAATTAACTTTAATTTACAACTTCATTTAGCGAAAGCTACGAGTATATAGTCTATTAAATGAATGAGTAAAATGAAAACTGCTTGTCCCATGTATCTTGACGGCAACAGAATTTCAACGCAATTCCATAGCATTTACTCAACTGCGTTGAGTAAATACTACGTTCTTAATACTTAAGATAGAGCAAACTTTTCTTAACCACGAGTTGGCTGGAGAAGCACTAGTTTTAATGTTTACTGTGAGTCTAGAGACTCAAATTCATAAAAGACGTCTTGGATCGAAGTTACTCAGACGAGATAAGAGCCTCCAAATGAGGTCGAAATGTCGCCATGGTTATCTGTGAATAAACTGCTATCTTTTATGGAGTATGTCTGTTTTAAGAAAGCAATAAACCACTTTATTTTGCCAAAAACATGAAATTTGTATTAAGTTATTACTGCAGTGAAGATATATAGTAATTAGAACTCACTTTGCATCACTTTGTAGTTTTATAGGGGAAAAAAAAAATCTACTGACCCATTTACAAGCTTAATGGAGAACACCGCTACTTTTATTTGCTGACTGACCTCGTTATTCTTTCACGACAACAAAAAGTGTACCTATGATATAATTTCAGGCAACACAAAAAGAATTCCAGTACCGTCACTTCCCAATGTATCTAGTCGATTCCAATATGGGCAGGAATTCACGCCCTTTCTCCTAAGTAATCCTACAAAAAGGGAGGGAAGGACGAGAAGATTAAGTAATTAGTAACTCCGAGATGTCAGTATATTTTGTCTATAAATAATTTGCATGTTTGCTACACGATAACCAGAGTTCCGGGATATAGAACCTCACAACTTTCGTCTGAAACCGACTAACCTAGCCACGTTGTGTAAAAAGCCCATTGTGGTATCAGATAAATGCCGTACGCTTTCCTCGGGCTTCATAGTTGATCCAGTCAAAGCATGATTGGATCGACTATGACATTTTAGATTTCCAGAATGCTATTATTGTGTGAGCATGTTTAGCTGGAACCACAATTAATTTAGGCAAAGAATGACCCATATGTGACGGAAGTTGAATATTCTGCAATTTAGTAATCGTGTATCTGTAGAAAGCCACTCTATTCTGTAAAAAATCGAACGATTCTACTGGAGTGGTGCCGGAAATGCAGACCGGACTGCGTGAACCATGTAAAAAGGTCACGTGGTCTGACGAGTCTCGATTTGCACGGTTTTTTTTTTTTTTTTGCACCGAAGGTACAGTGAAAGTGTGGTGCGAACCTCAAGAATCCATTCATCCAGACTGTCTCGTGGTATGTACTATCTTCTAATGGTATGTATGGACCGAATCCATTCATACGAACATAGTCCGTACACGGAAGGAAGAAAATTATTTCCTCCAACGAAAAAAAAAAAAAATCTTTCTGTCGTATCGGATCATCTTCACCCTGCAAATGCTTTATTTTTACTCGAATTGCGATGGATTCTTTCAGACGACAGTACCTATCCATCCACCGTGCAAAAAATGCATTTGAAGTACTTGAAGTTCAAGGAATATTCCAACATTTCCAACATCTGTCCTGGCACCTAATTCGCCAGATCTGAATCCAATTAAGAATGTGGAAACGTTTAAAAACCGTTGGAATACGTTGGAAAGGGCAGTTCGACTTCGCAGCTCTCTACTGATCACACTGCAGCAATTGATATTGAAGAATGATGAGATCTGCAGCCAGACTTCCTCAGACACCTAGCGGACGGAAACCATGCCAAGACGTGTACGGACTGTAATTCAGGCAAAAGGTAGCTAGATATTAAATAAAAGTTTCTAATATTTTGGCGAGTGAATGCAGTTTATCTCCTATATTAATATCTGTTTTTTTTTTTCTTTTTTATCACCAGTAGAACTTTTTTTTTTTTGTTCACATTAATTTTCAAAGAGGAAAGCTGGAAAGAGGATGCATTTATGCATCCTCTTTCCAGCTTTCTTAATTATTTTGCGCTGCTCACGTTCTCTTCTGTGACAGAGATATCGTCATCAAATTTAATATTCTCAATTGTTCTAATCACAATGCAGTCTGTCTTATAGTTCTGCAATTTTCTCATCTTGTTGCCTTCTTCCTTTTTCTCTATTTTTTATAATTTTTTTCTATCATATTTCAGTGATAATTAATCGATATTAAATTCGAATTTAATCAGAATTTAATTAATCGATATTAAATTCGCTAGATGGCGCCACAACAACATCAATAGTTTGAATGATGAAACCAGAACTGCGGGTCACAGAGAAGTGATGTTTTGTTTTTGTCATTCTCTTATTAAATTAGTGAAAAAAAAAAAAAAAAAGGTTGAAACAAATTAATTATCAACCGAACTTTCTGGTGTACTGTTTTAACTTTTGTTCGCACTTAAAAAAGCTGTTCAGTATGATTGCGCTCTTTATAATCAAAGTATTAACGGGAATCTCTTGTGAAGATTTGAGTGTTCTCTGTTTCTTTTACCTTTCCCGCTCGCCTCATATTTACGACGTTTGTAAATAGGACCATGATTGCATAAACATTATTAGATTCCCAATGATGTTTGGCAATCGAAATTGATACGTTAACTTCGTTTACTAAGATCTTGAGCTAGAGTATGTTTCAACGACGTGACCGAGTTATTGATCTCGGACAAGGGCTGCATAGGTTGCATGTTTTATCTTCCGGAAACTCGACTTTTTTTGTCCAGCAACTAATCAAACATAAAGACAAATTCTGTGACATTGTAATTGCAGCAACCAGAAGGAATGATCACAAGTGCATGCAAATCCCGAGGGCTCACATCTGGTGAGTATGGACTTGGCACACTCAGGGTCCTGAGCTGAATTCATCATTCTTCTCTTTCTTGGTGATTCCCTTCTACTTTTGACTCAGGGTAACTTGGGAATTTTTTTTTTTCCTGGTGCAGCATAAGCCTCAGGCTTCCTTCCACCATATTGCTATTAATAATAATAATAATAATAATAATAATAATAATAATAAATCAGCAGGCGGATGAGTTACGGCGAGATATAAAAAAAGATTAAAGTGTAGTGTCTCGCAATAACCAACTTCAGAGTGCAAGAAGATTGTAGAGAATGGTGAGATGTTGGCAACAGTGGCTGCAGGAATGTACGACTGCTCATCGAATTGGTAGTAGAGGACTACAGAACGGGACGATCGTTTTATCCGTCGATTGGTAGCCAGCTATTATCTAGTGAGCTGTGACATCAGATGTCACCCCATCACCCGTCGAACCATTACAAGCCGATTGGCAGAAGAGGGCAATTATGTATATCGGCCGTTGCGTCGATTACTCCTGACCTCTGTCCATCATTAACAGCGTCTGGAATGATGCCACGGTCTTTCTGTTTCTATTTAATTTACAATACACATATATTCAAAATACATATACAGTCAGTCCTCGTATAACACGTGTTTACACTACACGAATTCGATCATACACGATTTATAAATAGGGGAACAATATCTTATATAACAAGAGCCGAATCGTGCATATGGCAGTCGAACGCGGATGAACGCAACACGATAGGAATGAATAGAAGATTCTGAAAATGTATTTATGTGTTTTATATCAGTGAAGGGGAAATACATTTCACCAACACGTAAAAACCAACACAATTCCAGCTATCAGTATAATCGCAAATGCAATTAGATCGAGTTTACTACCAGTTTATAACAGAGTCCACTAGCAGTAACGCAACTGGAAATTGTTTTTATTGTTTTATGGTAGTAACCCCTAGAAATGTGCTTTAGTAAAATGTGAGGTATTAATAGTGTGTCTCTGCCTTTACGGTATTGTTTATTCAGTTGCTACACACGCGCAGCTTTATTTATGCGAAAATTAAGCGTGCCTCCTCGTTTTGTAATTGTGCTTTATTCCCTAAAAATGAGTAAAATACTTAAAAGGTGTGAAAAGGAAGCTTCCTGGTGAAGACACTGCAGATTCAGAGAGAAAAAGAAAAGCAATATCGATAAACAGAGGCGGACTGGATCAAAAATTCTTACACAGGAAAATTTATAGTGGCCTCATACTATGGTTTATGGCCAAAATCACACCGGCCTCTGGCCCACCGGGGTTTCCCCGGTAAGGCTTATCGACAGAGGCGGACCAGTCCGCCTCTGTCGATAGGAAAAAAATAAAATAAAAAATAAATTTTCTGTTTATACTCCGGCACGACAACCAAGTCAGTAGAGTTTACAATAAATCGTCAATACAAATATGAAATTGTGAAACGCTTTGAGACAAATGAAAGACCATGTAATATTGCACGTGCTACAGACCTAAATGAGGCAACGCCGAGAATTACAAAGAATGCAGAGAAAATAAAAACAACTTTCATAGCAGGAACAACTCAAAGTGTAATTAATTAAAATCCATTAGATCAACACACAAAGAATTGGAAGAGATGGAACGGCTGTCAACTGTTTGGATAGAAAATCAAACAAAAAACAAGTTTGCTTACGATAGAAGCAAAAGCATTAGCAATATTTTATTACGTAATAGTCGTAATAAAATACGTAAGTATTTTATTACCATTATTTGGTAATGTTTTCGTTACAAATGTGTTTGGTAATGTTTTCGTTACAAATGTGTGTTCAGTCTTGGGTGGTCGGCACCTAACCCTATTTTTCCCATAGGGCCTGTTATTATATTGCACGATTTTGCATTGCACGAGGATTTCTAGGAACGCAACTATCGTGCTATACGAGGACTGACTGTATTCAAAAATATATTCAAAATACATTCAAAATTAATAAATAAAAATTATATATATATATACAGGGTGTCTCAAAAATACACGGCATAACTTCAGGAATGAGTTCCTCATATGAAGAATAAAAATATCGCTCCTCCGGAACAGAACAGTGTACCTCACTCATCGTAACCTCTGCTATACCCGATCCATCAATGCTGGTGTGCCGCAAGGTGGCGTTTTATCGGGGTTACTTTTTACCGCCCTCCTTATTCCGTTTGTATGTAACAGAGATGATGTCATTACCTACGCCGACGATATAAAGTTCCTAACGCAAATACCACCATCAGCTGACAGGGGAGTGATCACATCGGAAATCTGTAATAAAATCACAGCTTTCTCTAGCCATCTCAACCATTTCGGTCTCAAACTGAACCCCCAAAAATCCGTTATTATGGTTTTTTCTCTGAAGAAGTGCCCCACATCCATACAACCCTCACTGCAGGGCGCAGTTATTCCAAGTGTTACTAAACACAAAGATCTCGGTGTAACCTTCGACCCAAACCTTAGGTTCAACTGTCACATCGAATGTGTTCTACGCAAGATCAACCGAATGCGCTGGATTGCCCGTCAACATCTTCTTCATAACACAGACGCTAGAACCACAATCAGATATCTGGAAACCATTGTGTATCCTACCTTTCTGTATGCCTCTGAAATATGGGCATCTGCAGTACCTTCTCTCATGAAGCCCATCTTCGCCAGTGAATACTGGATATTGAAGTGGGCAACCCACAAGCATCGACTCCCCCCTCAGCAGAGGACCACCAGCATGGCCGACCAACTCCAAATCCCGCGGCTGCCTCAAATAATCAGCATGAGGAGAACTGCGACCACAGTCAAAATGCTGGTTGGAAAAATCAATTCCCCTGACTTCTGGGATATATGCCAGTGGCATGTTCCACTTCCGTCCTTACGAGCCACCCCTCTTCTTCAGCTACAACGGAACAGGCTGAAGATCAGTGACAGATTCCTACCTGGACAAGTACTTCCGATAGTACAAGCCCTGCTAATGATCGGAGTTGACCTGCAGAAATTCGCTTCCGATCGCAATTACAGGCGCTCGTTGGCCGAACTTGTTCCCCTTTTGTTTGGCCCCTGATGTCGACTCATACTGATATCTCCACCTGCTATCTCCTATGAGGCGCATAACGGCACGTCGCAGGCAAATCGACGAACTGTCTTCACAAGAAAATGCAATACCGAACAATAATTTGGCACTGTGAAATATTCTGACTTGTGTGAATATGCTTAAATATGTGCTTTGTACATATGAACGTGTACATACCTTGGTGTACTGTCTGCTTCACATCTATGTACATACTCATATCTATTGAATGGTTAATGCTACGTTTTTAATTGTTATGTAATCTTTTATACTGCACAAATTTTTATACTGTACATATTTTTATATTACCCTATATCATTGTCAAGCCCCTGGCCTCCTGGCTGTGGCGGGCACATTATTGTATCTTTACTGTACAATAAAGATTTTCTTCTTTATATCAACATAGTTCCGGAAATGCTTGGTTTCCGAGTTTTGAAGGTCTCTCTATGGCACTTAACTGTTCACGTCACCTTATAGTAATTGTTCAAAATATCCACCTTCTGCCTGAATATATCGACGTCTCATGGACTCGCGAAGACGATGCCAAATTCCTGGCATGTTTCGTATTATCTCACAACCTGCCACAATTCGATTGCAGAGAGTTTCCACATCAGCTACCGGAGTCGAATACACCAATGACTTTAAATGGCCTCACAAGAAGAAATCTAGACGAAAATAGAAAATAGACATGTGAGTGCGCACACGAAAATAGACGTGTGCGCATGCACACAAAAATAGACATGAGCACGCTCATACGAAAATAGACATGCGCACGCGCGTATGAAAATAAACATGCGCACGCGCATACGAAAATATATATGCGCATGCGCATACGAAAATGGGCATGCGCATGCGCATAAGAAAATAGACATGCGCACGCGCATACGAAAATAGACATGCGCACGCGCATACAAAAATAGACATGCGCACGCGCATACAAAAATAGACATGCGCACGCGCATACAAAAACAGATATGCGCACGCGCATACGAAAATATATATGCGCATGCGCATACGAAAATGGACATGCGCACGCGCATACGAAAATAGACATGCGCACGCGCATACGAAAATGAACATGCGCATGCGCGTACAAAAATAAACATGCGCACACGCATAAGAAAATACACATGCGCATGCGCATACGAAAATGGATATGCGCACGCGCATACGAAAATGCATATACGAAAATAGACATGCGCACGCGCTACGAAAATGGACATGCGCACGCGCATACGAAAATGAACATGCGCATGCGCGTACAAAAATAAACATGCGCCCACGCATAAGAAAATACACGTGCGCATGCGCATACGAAAATGGATATGCGCACGCGCGTACGAAAATGCATATACGAAAATAGACATGCGCACGCGCTACGAAAATGGACATGCGCAAACTCGTACAAAAAAAGACATGCGCAAACCCGTATACGAAAATCGACAGGCTCACGCGCATACGAAAATAGACATGCGCACGCGCATACGAAAATATATATGCGCATGCGCATACAAAAATGGGCATGCGCACGCGCATACGAAAATTCATATGCGCACGCGCATACCAAAATAGACATGCGCATGCGTATACGAAAATGGACATGCGCACGCGCATACGAAAATACATATGCGCATGCGCATATAAAAATAGACATGCGCATGCGCATACGAAAATTGACATGCGCAAACCGTGCGAAAAATAGACATGCGTAAACAAAAATAGACATGCACAAACCGTAAACATGCTATGCGCATACAAAAATAGACATGCGCATGCGAAATTGGACATGCGCACGCGCATACGAAAATAGGCATGCGCATGCGCATGTCCATTTTCGTATGCGCATGCGCATATATATTTATGCGCATGTGCATGCGCATACGAAAATGAATATGCGCACGCGCATACGAAAATGTATATGCGCACGCGCATACGGAAATGGACATGCGCACGCGCATACGACAATGTATATGCGCATGCGCATACGAAATAGACATGCGCACGCGCATGCAAAAATGGATATGCGCATGCGCATATGAAAATATATATGCGCATGCGCATACGAAAACGGACATGCGCACGCGCATGCGAAAATTGACATGCGCAAACTCGTACAAAAAAGACTCGTATACGAAAATCGACAGGCGCACGCGCATACGAAAATAGATATGCGCACGCTCATACGCCGATTTTTTTTTTTTTTTTTTTTTGATTTGGTAGTTGTTGGCGCATCGGCTTCAGTGGCCATATTGCCAAGGTTTTTGCAGTACTTTGATCCAAGCCCGAGGCGGGAATCGAACCCGCGACCTTTGGGTTGCCGGGCAGGTACGTTACCCACTCGGCTAGCCCGGTCGGCTCATACGCCGATTTCATTTAATAAACACCCCTTACTGTCGAAATGATGACTAGTATAATCATACTGTATATAACAGTCATAATTTCGAATAGTGAGGAATTCCTATGCCTCATCAAACACCTCACTGTTCCTGAAGACAAAATCATGGCATCATTTCAAGTCATATCTTTATTTACTTACTTTATTTACTTTATTCCTATGCAGCAAGCCATCGTATATACCAACGTATATATGCGATATGTATATATGCCATCGTATATATGCGATCTTCTTTTTTCCTTCAAAATGTGCCGCCATCTACCATCTCAAAAATTTCATTGCACAAGGTGCACAAATCGAGGGATGACTGTATATTTAAAAATTTCGTCGTGATCGACTGAAATTAAATCCGTGATTGACTGGTAGATCGCGATCGACTCGTTCGCCAACCCTGTAACTCCAGCTCCTTTTTATTATTATTATTATTATTATTATTATTATTATTATTATTATTAAAATCAGTTTATTTCCCAAGAAACCTTAGGTCACCCCGGGACGGCTCTGTGCCAGAAGGGCGTGAATTTACAGACTAAGTTGCGAGGAACACAATGTACAATAAACAAGAGTACATGCGTGTTCGACCCGAGACTTTTAGAGGATTAAATATTCAAAATATATGATTGCATGAAGACAAAAAGTCTTTGTCATATACAAATAGGCAAGTTAAAAAAAAAACAAAAAAAAAAAAAACAGTCTATTCAGGAGCAGGTGAGTATTATAAGTTCATAATCTGGTAGCAGTTCTTGAGGATTTCCTTTCTGTAGGGCTTGTCTTCACAGAACCTATCAGGGTGGATCCTAAATTTATTGAAGATCCGAAGACATTTGGCTGGAAACATGTTCCTCAGGGAATCAATGCTTGACAGCGTAAGACGTAGAGGGAGACAGGAGTCGAGGGTGCTCCCCTCTTGTCCTCCTAGGGCCAGAGATTAATGTGGATACCGAAGGAACATCAATTTGCCTCGTTATAAGCCGTGCAAGCGTGAGAACATTTTTTGTCATGATGATATGTCTCCAGGGAGTGGTGCCCACATTTGCTTGTAGGATAGATGTGGAGATAGTTAGCGGGTGGCCTACCACCCTGTTCATCCATCTAAGCAACCAGTACTCTTCTGAGATACTTCTCCTTGTGCTGGCAGTTCTGTTCTCGGCAGCTCCTTGTGCTGCTGGCTTTCCTATACGGGTTTCCTGGTACTCTGAACAGGTGTAGCTCTTTGCGATCAGTTGATTGAAACTGGAGTTTGGACCCTGTCTGATATTTAATTATATTTATTTTTGCGCAATTTGATTATTTTCTGTTTTTCATTTGTATATGTTTTGGTTGTGGAAGTCTTTCTCTCCCTGTAATTATTGGGCAAACAGGAGAGGGAGTACTATTAAATTAACTGTAAATGACGGCGGGGTTGCCATCGGTAGGCTGGGACCGCCTTAATTAATAAAAAAAAAAAAAAAAAAAAAGAAAAAAAAATCAGGTAAAATTGTGAGATGGGGCAATGTCAGCATTATAATTAAAGAAAATCCTTTTTATCTTTGCATTATGTGAATAATTTGATTGGATAAATTTATCACTTTTATGTTAGTGATAAAATATTTCAAAGTGGAAATAGAAATAACTAAATTATTATCTGAATTCCGAAAGAGAAAACCTAACAGTCTGTACAGTTTGTTTTAAATTTTTGAAAACTTTTGTAATGGTTTCTGCTTGCTTTGAGAGAGAAATTTTATAGACATGCGCATGCGCATGAGTTACTGAATTATGTGCTCCTAAAAATACTCAAATACCTAAGTTAACCTGAAAGGATCATAAATGAACTGCATATTGACAGAGAGCTTATGAGAAGGGGAATCCGGATATAGTGTCTACTAATGGAATCCTGAACAGGTAATATGTCTAATCTTGATTTTAAGCATTCATACTTCGCGTAATAGTTGAAAGGAACGGTTGGTTTATAGCGATTCAGTGCAGCGGAACATAGCAATATTCTGCTTAAGGCAATACGGCACTTAAGCTCTGAACAAGGTCAAGCGGTGACAAAGTTAGGGATTAAAACCTCCCCCATTTCCACCTGCATATTTCATAGGCTAGTCATCGAACGATAGAAGTGCCCTATCTTGTTGTACTAAAGACTACCTGCCTCGAAATTACTGAAATTCCAGCCCCCATTTGCATTTCAGAATGACAGATTTCAGCGCATCAGCCGTGCCGCTTACTTGCTGCATATGTCTGACCAATGATGACTTCATAATTAAATGCGTTACTTGTCACAAAAACTATTGCAATAAGCCTGATTGTACTTCTGTAGATATTAAGAAATTAAACAAAACTAGAAAACGCAAGTTTGAATGTAACGCCTGTAGGCAACAAACAGAGAAAAATAATGAAGAATTACCTAATGAAGTCATTTGTGAAGATTCTTGCACAGAACAGATTAATGACCTTGAACAAGCAACAAGAGAAATCCTCTCGCAGACTGACCTTGGAAATGGCATCTTGGGCCATCCTGAAGGATCAATTTTTGAAACCTTGGGATGCGATATTTGCCCGGAAGACTGCGAGCACTCTGAAGGGGGTTTCGCTAGACAGAGGAGCAATCATAGCCCGGATGAAAGGCAGGAAGAGAACCGTAAAGAATATGTCTCGCGTACGGAATTAAAGGATATCCTTGCAGACTGCATCAGCCCCTTTTCGATGCAGGCTGTGGAATACGCTGAAAACCTCGCGAGCAATTTCATCCCTGTACATAAAATGCTACAGGAACTGCAGGAAGAGAATTTTCTTCTCAAAGAACAAAACAGTAAAATATTGCACGCCCTTAAACGACTGGAGGAAAAGCTAGGATGCTTTGAATCCGTCCTCGTTGCACAAGGTGGCTCAACGGCTCCCGTAACCGACGAAACTTGCTATGCGAGGCAGAGCTACCCAAAGAAAAGTAGAAGTGATATGCATGGATTGTACAGGAGGACAGAAAGCATTGAAAATCACAAACAGAAGACAAGAAAAGAATTGAATTCGGGGGAAAACATATCAGAAAGAATTGCAAAACTACAAGACAGCCAAATAATATGTGAATCTCAAGCCCAGCCGCGAACTGTCTGTTTGCAGCAGGACCTCGCAAGCAATAGCACCAAACCCAGTGAAACTTTAGGGGCAGCACAAGGAAATGGCTCCACACATTCCACTAGGAAAAGTCGAAACCAAGATAAAGAAGCCTCAGAAATATTAGGACAACAGGAATCAACTGAAATGATTGGAGCATGCATGTATTCCAAGAGTACGAACTCCAGAGTTACATCTTCCCCCTCAAATCATGTTCCTGCAAACCCACTCACTTATGCGCACATCACTATGCTACCTAAAAAGCATAACACTTTTGAGGGTAGAAAAACCCGCCCATCCCAAAATTTCATGCCTACTCTCGCCGAGGACAGCCGACGACGTAATCCAGTTCACAGAGAAAGTATTAACGTGTCTTCCTGTAACACACCTGAAACAAACAAACGGTTTTCTGAAATGTACAACATTACTTCCGTTGCAACCAGAGAGCAAATTTTTGTATCAAGGCTGGGACCCACAACACAGCCCAGAAACATTAAAGCCATGTGTGAGGGCGAACATGGGATAACTGTGGAAGTAAAGCAAGTGAAAACACGACACCCAGCTTACTCCTCCTTTATAATCTCTTGTCCACCAGATAAAGCAACTCGCCTACAAGACGTAAGCGCCTGGCCAGTAGGTACCTTAGTCAAGCCCTACAGAGACAGATGGGCCAGACCACTGGTTAAAAATGATGCAAGGAATCGGGCTCAATAGCAATCAAGAAAACTACCCCCAGCTGGGAATGCAGAACATCACATCCACCTGTTTGTACAAAACGTGAGGAGCATCTCAAATAAGCTCCACACCCTACAAACGATGATGATGTACGAGGACCTGGATTTCATTTGCCTAATTGAAACCTGGTTGGGAAATGGAAAACAGTTAGATCGGCTAACTGCGGCAGCAAACTGCAAATGTGTGGGAACCGGAAGAACAGATAGGCGAGGAGGGGGAGTTATAATTTGCTATCAAAATAAATACCAGCCTATAAGAGAACGAAAAACCAATTCAAATAATTTTGAAGGGATTTGCGTTACCTTTTCAAAAGAGCACGTGAAAATACAGTTATGCATCATATACCTCCCACCTGAGCACACAAAGGAGACAAGAAACGAACTCTATGCTTGGCTTGCTGCAAATCTAAAGCCATCAGTCGACACAATAATAGCGGGAGATTTTAATTTGCCTTTTCCGAAACACAGGGAGGCCAAGAAAGAGCTGGATGCGACATTGGGTGCATTGCACTTAACGCAGCTTCCGACACCAGTGACAAGGGGAATGCAGCAACTTGACCTGTTGTATCATAGTTCCTTAGACATAAGGCTAGCGCAAAACTGCATAAAATTTAAGTCGGACCACAATCCCATTGAAATAGAAGCAGCACTGAAGATACACAAATACATGCAGGGTAACCACACGAACTGGGAAAAGCAAAGTAAGTATCTTTTCTCCGTGAAGTATATTAATGCAGAGGTCATTCTCAGTCACCTGACTAGTTACAACTGGAATGACCTGCAAGAAAAGCCAGTAGACGAAGCTTTAGAAATGATCACTAAAAAGCTATACCAAACAGCATTGGAAGGAGCAGCAAAAGAAATCAAAATATCTGAGAGAACAAAAGAATGGTTTAACCCACAACTGAAAGCAAGTTTCCTCAGGAAGCAAAAACTGTATAGAAAATGGCAAAGAACGGGTCATCCTGCCGATCACATTCGTTATAAGAAAGAAAGAGCACATTTCATCAAAGCAAAACGACAGGCACACTGCAGTGTTGTTCATAATAAACTAAAAAGAGCAAAAAGAATTACTAGCAACAGAAATAGCACAGAGAATATGACCGAATGCATTTTCAAGGAATGGGCTAATAACACTTTTAGTAACCTGCATGGACTGAATCAAATTGAGAACACTGATAATGGTAACAAAATTTTTGAATTCCTGAAAGATTTAAACAAGCGAAACCATTCGGCAATAGAGGAACCAACAAGACCTCCTTTGAGTGAAATACAAATCACCAAAGAGAGCGTAATGAAAGTAAGCAACGATCTGCCCAATAAGGCCACTGTTGGACCAGACAAATTTCCAATGTTCATCCTTAAGATAAGTAGCCCATTTATAATAGATCTATTACTGCACATCTATCAGGAAATCATTAGGTCAGGAGCTTTCCCGCAAGCCTGGAAAAATTACATTGTAACCCCAATACCAAAGATTAAACACCCAAAATTGGCTAAGGATTACAGACCAATTTCTGTCAGTTGCACCCTACAGAAGGTATTCGAAAAAGCACTGCTTCCCACCATCAATCAACACTGCTTCAGCCATAGACCACCACATTTGCACTCAGTTATTTCCGGTAGATCAACAATAACAAACTTACTTGAAACCCTTTTTCGCGTGCAGAAAGCACTAAATGAGAAAAAGCAAATCGATATTATTTTTTTGGATATCTCCGCAGCCTACGACAACGTCTCAATTCCAGCGCTCATTGCGATTTTAAAGAATTATTTTAATGTAAGAGGAAATTTGTTAACTATAATAACCAGCCTGCTAGAACATAGAAAACGTATTGTTAAGCACCAAAAGCTACAATCTTGCTTTACCATCTCGCGAGGAGTGCCACAACGGGGAGTTCTTTCGGCTACTCTCTTCGCGGCCGCCCTGGAGCCGTTTCTTGCACGGTACTACAATTTTATAACATATGCTGACGATGTAAAATTCTTCATCACTTCCAAAGACCATGAATCAGCAGAAGGTATTTGTCAGATGGCAAATAGCACAATCAGAGAATTTGAGAGCTACCTGGATTGCATCGGGCTCCGTATTAATGCGCAGAAGTCTGCCCAAATGACCATAACTTGCAAGCAGAATAAAAATGACATCTCGATCTCTGTGAACGGGTCTAATGTGGTAAAAGTGCACTCTCACCTGGACCTGGGTCTTAAGTGGGATGACAGACTCACCTTTGCTCAACACTTCGCCCATATGAAGACAAAAATATTCGCCGCTTTATGGGCTACCAGACAGGAACTGGTAGGAATTAGGGATCCTCAGCTAGCGACCAAGTACATTTTAATGTGTGTCCTGCCAATTGCAATGTATGCCTCGCAAATCTGGTCTTCAGCTCCAGATTCACATTATAAGTCCGTCCTTGGGATCGAGTACTGGTTCTTGCGATGGCTTAACAGAGTTGCTGGCCACCCTTTTACTATCTCAAGGGCCATTCTCTACTCAAACCTTAACATCACACCCTGGATGCAGCGGACAATTAACAGGAACATACACACTCTCGCACAAATGCTCACAGGCAGAGTGGATGCTCCAGTCCTGGAAAATATTCTAGTCAAACCGCGTGCCACTGCTAGACGTTGCGGAGAAGTAAATAATCCACTGCGTTCAGTCCTGAACAATCTTAGTAGCCTGCAAAGATTCTTCCCATCAAATGCAGCGAAAATATTTAACTCACTACACATAGATGCCGAAAAACTGTGTGAGGATGCAACATACCGGAAAGAGATCTTCCAGGATTCGTATAGACTTACCAAAATATGAATCGGCTGCAAAGTACCAAAGAATTTAGAGTAAAAGAGAAACTTTCTGCCCTAAGATTTAAGAACAATAATAATTTGTTGACTGTAAAAATATACCTTCTGTAATAGATATGTTAATATGTAATTTATAGATGGAATTATTAGTGAATTGTAAATATATCAGTTGTATAATGTATGTACAGAATCATCAATGTGTAAATACTGTATATATTAAACATAAAATGTGTATATAATATTTCGGGACGAGACTACGTGTTCAGTATATGTAACCCACTGCACGTAGTATCTCGTACCCTGATATGTACTTAGCACCCTCCTGGCACTTTGCCGTCCCGGGGTGGTTTCCTTATGGAAATAAACGGATAATAATAATAATAATAAATAATAAGAATGTTCGTATGTCCGCCCTTGGTGAGAGGGCGCTGTTTTTTTTAGAAATAAGGTTTGCAGAGTGCGATGTCTGTGGTGAGTGTTCTCTAAAATTAGTTTGTGTATTAAAGTGTAATAGTCATAATTTTTACGTGCACTCTGTTCATGATTAGCAGGAAATACTTGCTTCCACTTCAATAATAAACGGAGGAAACTTTCCGAAATATATTATGAATTAGACAGATGCAATTTAATACATTAAAGCACCATGAATTATTACTTAACCAAATGTTTGCGCGATGCTAAATTGTATTGAAATACGGTGATGGGAAATAACACCTCTATGTTAAGAATTTGAAAACATTGTAATCATTATTTCGTGTATTAATGATTGAAAATGCTCATTCATGAGGAAGTAGTTTGTGAATAGTTACAAAGAATAACCGGTAACGTGGGTTCTATAAATCGAAGCAGTGATAGGGATAAAACAATTCCGAAACTTTATGAACTTGTGCTTTAAAATTCATTAATAGTGAAATACTGGTATTTTTATAAATTATGTTTTAAGCATTTGCTCGTTTTAAGCAGTTTAACCATGAGCCTACATTTTTATTTTAAGAGAAATTTATATAATTATCGTTAATTTATTATTATTTAGTTTTTATTTTAATATTACTTTTATGGTTTCAGTATATTTGACTGGGCTGACAAAAAAATTTAATTAATTTTGAGATAATTATGAATGATCTATACGATATTAAGCTATGCGATTTTTTTTTTTTTTTTTCCTCACAGATACAACTTAAACGATGTATACAGTGGCGGAAATTGAGACAGGCTTTAAATTTTTGGGGAAATGCTAGTTTTGGGGAGGAGGGTGAAATACATGGACTAATAGTTTAATGGAATGCCTTTGAAAAGGTGAAATTCATTCTCGCATTGTTTCTGCTGGGACATGCAGTAACTTAAAAAGGGGGGAAGGATTACAGTCTGCCGGGGGGGGGGATATGCTAACGCGACAACCTACTACATGAGCTGCATTCGAGTTACTAACAGCAAGGCTCTAGTGTAGTGGTTTTCAACCGAGGTGCCGCGGCACCATTCCAGGGGTGCCACGTAATTTGGGATTTAAGTTACTTAAACTTATTATTATTTTTAAAATTTATACATTTATTTAATTTATATAATTTATATAAAAGGTGTAAGGTATCTATTTAATTCTGTGGTGATCTTTTATAATTGATGTTTATTTTAGTACCTCTATATAAAGGATAAAATTTTATATATATACAGGGTGTTTCAGTTAAACGTTTCAGAACTTCTAAGAGGGGTAGGGTACATCCTGACAACTCGAAATCACATAGCAATGTGGGGTCGGAAATGCTTTCCTGAAGCGGTGTTGTACACAGAAGCACCATAAAGAAAAGAGACCGTAAGTGAGAATCGTTTTAATAATACATGAAAAGAAGCAAAAGGTACATGGATTAAAGTAAGTGTTCGAAGTTTCTTCCACGGGCTACAATGCACGCCTCACATCTCCGACGCATGGACATCCGAACATTCTGGAATACTCCAGGCGAATTTCGAATTTCTTCGGCAGCTACTGCGATTCTTGCAACCAGCTCCTCAGCATTGTCAACAGGGGTGTCATAAACTAGCGATTTCATATGACTCCAGAAATAAAAATCAAGACATGATAGGTCGGGTGACCGAGCAGGCCAACGCACGGGACCACCACGTCCGATCCACTGTTGACCAAATGTGACATCCAGGTAGTTACGAACATCTCCGCTATAATGGGCAGGGGCTCCATCGTGTTGGAACCACATTGTGTGTTGCGTCGATGCAGAAATCTGTTCATCTCTCAAAAGTTGTGGCAATACTTGCTGCAGAAAGATCAAGTAGATAGGTCCGGTTAGATGACACGGTAACAGGTAAGGTCCGATGAGGTGATCTCCCATAATACCGGCCCATACATTGACCGAAAATCGAATCTGTGCTGCACGACGTCGTGTTGCATGCGGGTTCTCGACCGCCCAGATATGGTCGTTATGCGTGTTGAAAATTCCTTCCCTTGTGAAGGATGCCTCATCGGAAAACAACACTTCAGCAGGAAAAAGGGGATTTGTAGCACATTTTCCAAGGTACCACTGTGCGAAAGCAATACGAGGTGCATAATCCTCCGGTTGCTGTGTCTGGACACGCTGCACGTGAAACGGATGCATGTCTTGTTCTCGGAGAATCCTCCAGACGCTGCAATGGGAAACCCCGACTGCGTTTGCTAGACTTCGTGTACTCGTTCTTGGATTCCCCTGTACATGCTGCAGCACATTCTGTTCGACGGCTGGAGTCCGTGCTGTTCTTACCCTGTCCCTGTCAGCTCTTTCAAATGAACCTCTCTCAGCTAACCTCTGGTGCAGTCTTGCAAAGAAATTATGACTGGGAATACGCCTCATCGGATATCGTTCCGCGTACAAACGCTGTGCGGCTGGCCCACTACGATTTGCAGCCCCGTATGCCAAATGCATATCGGCTAACTCTGCGTTCGTGTAATCATCCATCCTACTAACTTGGCGTTCTTGTTCAAGAAATTCGAAATTCGGCTGGAGTATTCCAGAATGTTCGGATGTCCATGCGTCGGAGATGTGAGGCGTGCATTGTAGCCCGTGGAAGAAACTTCGAACACTTACTTTAATCCATGTACCTTTTGCTTCTTTTCATGTATTATTAAAACGATTTCTCACTTACGGTCTCTTTTCTTTATGGTGCTTCTGTGTACAACACCGCTTCAGGAAAGCATTTCCGACCCCACATTGCTATATGATTTCGAGTTGTCAGGATGTACCCTACCCCTCTTAGAAGTTCTGAAACGTTTAACTGAAACACCCTGTATATACACACACACACACACACAGAATCAGATCTAACAGGCAGAAAATTGAGTAGGAGGTGCCACAGAATAAAATAAATTACTTAGGGGTGCTGTTATTAAAAAAAGGTCGAAAACCACTGCTCTAATGTATAGAGTTACTTACTAACAGCGCAAATTGGCAAACACTTGCTTATATACAAATACAGCCGTACTTAGTAGCATAGTAAATAAACGTATACATTTATTATTGTTATTATCAGTTTATTTCCAAAGAAATGTCTCTTTACAGCTAGAGGATTTAATGAAATATTGTTTGAATAATCGAATGGTAACATAGAAATATCACAAAAAATATAATGCCATTCTGTATTATATTCAGAATTTCAATATGGCGAGGGCAACGTGCACAGAAATGCCATTAGAAGGGGAGGTATGCATTTGGTTAATAAATGTATAGAATCTAAAACAGTACACACATTAGATACGAGTGGTTATTGTAATATTGAATCAGCCTAACGTGACATAAACACTGGCCAGATAATTGCGATGAGTATAACGAATAACCGTACAAACAAATAGAATAATGTGTCAAGGAATCATAATCTTATCATGGGGGATTTTAATTTTCGGTATTACATAACATTCCTGGATTTGTTGAACGATTATTTTTCATATCAACATGTTGGAGATACTACACGACAAAGCAATATTCTTAATTTGATTATCAGCAAGCAGCGAGTCATCTATTAAGAAGCTTCAAATAAAGGAACCACTAACTGGCGATGATTATACAGTAGTATATTGATGCCGGGATTATTTATAGAAATATTTACTATTGAAGGTAATGGGAAGGGATTTTGTTTCACAAAAGTGTTTATAGTGAGTGGTCTTAGATATTTCATATATATATATATATATTTTTTTTTTTTTTTTTTTTTAAATTGGACCCAGTTGATGTTTTTAACAAATGTTATATGGGAAGTAATCCTACAAGCTACTAAGCTTTTTTTTATACCAACAAAGAGGTACTCTTGGAAGTTTAAGCCAAAATTCATGTCGGATGCTTAATGTTCTAATCATGTTACTCAGGGGGGTTAATCACGTTGATTCAGATAATGGGAAGTCTTTGGTTAGGAGCATAAAGAAAGGTAGCAAGGAATTCTTTACTTATGTTAGCACTAGAATAATGAGAGAGAGAGAGAGAGAGAGAGAGATGAACCATATTGGTCCACTTGATATGAATTGGAAAAAAAAATATCCATGATCTGTACAAGTTGCTGATAAACTGAATATTTTATATCCATATTCCCGTGTACTTTTAGAGGTGCGGATACTAGACGTGTATCTAATAGACTTGGAGTTAAGTGATGGTATGATAGCATCGGTCTGCATTATAAGAAAAGTTTTCTGATATTTTTCTACTGGTAAGTGATCTGAACTACATTTTAATGAAATTTTCAAATATTACTTGAAATTTGATCTATCACTTCAGAATTTTTTACTATTAAAAACAAAAATATTGGTTTAATCATGCTTCTAGTTTATTTAGCAGGTTTACAGATTTTAAAAGTAGGTAATTTTTATTTATTAAAATGCCGATAAAATACGTAAAGAGAGAAATATCAAAGGCGACATCCTCTTGTAAAGCATAGATGGCCGCGAACTAGATTTCTTATACACTAGATTAAGTTAAACTTTCGCCTTTTTGATTTCCTCAGGCAGCTAGTTTTGGTGGCTGGCCCTCTTTTTTTCTTTTTTCTTTTTTTTTTTTTTAAAGAATGCAGCAATAGTTGTTCATCGTATTGACATTGCAGTCCCCCTCCCTTGGTACATTTCATTTTCCATTTCTTTTATATCCCAAATGGAATATTTCCCCCTACTGTTAACTTTAAACTACCTAAATTTTCTGGGAAGTAGTGTAAATGAGAGTGCAAGGAGTGTATCTTAACAATCATATTGCAGCTTAGTTTTCTGAATTTTTCCAGAATGTCACTGACGATCATCTTATAATTTGGGTGTTTATTGTGTACTACAAATTTTTTTAAAGCCGGTCCAAGCGTCTCTTTTAGTTATTTTGTGAATTCTTCAAATGAAGTATTGCGTATTTGGTCGAGCAAATTCCTGCTTTGATTTTTTTTTTTTTTTTTTTTTTTTGTATGTATAAGATGGGAATTTAGTGCAAACACACTTATAATTGTTTCCTTCTTTATTCAGAAATTGGGTGAGCTGTTTCATTAAACCTAGCTTTATATGTAGAGGAGGTAACAGTACTTTTTTTTTTTTTTTTTCTAGTGGTTCCCCTTTAATGTTTGAACTTTGTGTCAGAGACAGGTGGCCACACTTTCCTTTACTTTCCCGGTGATCACTTCTTGCTCCGCTATTCCGCTCGCACAGAAAGTAAAGCATTTTTGTGTAATCAAATTGTTGGCCGAGTAGCACACCAATAACTTTAAAATCTCCACACACTAACCAACCTGAACTTCCTTCTACACGTTCATGGCCTTATACTTGTGCAACTTCCTTGTACGGATTTTTTTCCAAAAAGAAGCTTAACATTTTCGTAGTTTTCTTTTAAGTGTGCTGAATGGGCTACAGGAATGGATGCATAGTTATTTCCATTATGAAGGAGAATTCCTTTCAGGTGTTGCTTCGATGAGTCGATAAAGAGCCTCCGATCTGTTGGTTGGTAGAAAATTACAAAAAATGTTCGTGACTGCCGAATTGTGATGTGCCTTAATAAAATGTTCCTTATAAACCTGTCTCATTGAGGTATAAGGCGCATTTTATACACCCCGATGAGATTCCTTGTTGTTAAGGTGTGGATTAATATTGTTCCAATGGCTGTACTTTGGGAATATTGTTTGATGTCTTGTTTTTAGCATTTAGGTTTTTAGGTTTAGGTTTTTAGCGATAAACATCATTCTACTCATGAAAGAATAATTCGCTTCACAGACGAGAAACTCTTCAGGATACGGAAGACCATATGATAAAATTATCATCATCCTGTGTCAGGTGTGAAGATGTCAGCGAGCATAATTTCGATGAATAATGAGTTAAAACCTATTCTTAAGTGCACCTTCGAAACATTTTTGGAAGGTAGCACATCAGTTACTATTTCATAAGTTATTCTTACAGTTACTCTTTTTGTCGTGCCGGAGTATAAACAGAAAATTTATTTATTTATTTATTTATTTATAAGGTTAAAACGTCACATTTATGGCTTATAATCATGTCTCGGATTTCTTCAGGTCCTTTGAACGGCCTTCGCCCTCCCGTGCTCCACTGCATGAGCCCATTTGACTTTAGATTATGGTCACAGTTGGAATTCATGGCGTGCATCAAGACATCCTAATACAGTATTATAAAAATAACCATACTTGTAATCTGAAGCGAACATCGTCACAACAGCAGCAAGCCAATATTTCATTGATAACTGCGCATGTTACTAAGTTGAGCGGCCTGCCAAATTTCAGTGGCTCAGTAAAGGTTAGGGTGGCGATTCCGAATAATATTGCTGAATTTTGTTCACTAATGTATTAATAAATAAAAATAAATTCTCTTGATGATAGCCGTTTTTTTTTTTTTATTTCTTTTGCAGTAGTTATGACAGTACGGCATACATTCTTAGGGTAACGCTGTTGGCTGGATTAGTTTGGTGTTTAATTGTGAATAATCAATTTGTGATATGTATAACTGTGCAACAGTATGGCTTCTTAAATTAAGGAATTTTAAAATCTATAGTTGTAGTTAAGAATGGATCTTCTTTTTGGAAAGAAGTTCGGAAAAAATTGTAATTTACTACTAGTCGGAACTTCATTGTAATTCAATGAAGTTCCGACAACCTTTTTTATTTATCTGATCTTGGTTATGTAATCTTTAGTAGCTTTTTCGTGTGATGCTCATGTCGTAACGTGATAGTAATATAAAGGACATTCGATTTTCTGATGCTTGTGGGATTAAAAAAAAATCGTATTTTTGTACTGAAATGCTAAAAGTGCGAAATTTATCCGAAAAAAAAAATATAAAGAAGTACGCTATACAGTATACGCTCTTGGTAAATATGTGTCCAAACCTCATTCAATAAAATATCACGAAATACCTCATTCAATAAAATATCCATTAAATATCACGAAATACCTCATTCAATAAAATATCCATTAAATATCACGAAATACCTCATTCAATAAAATATCCATTAAATATCACGAAATACTGGATTGCACTAAGATATCACGAACTTAGTTTACAAATACTGTAAATAATGGCAGCGAGAGAGAGACTCATTATTTCATTAACTGTGTTCTGAACTCCTTGTTTGGGATGTAAAATTAACGATTGAGAGAAAGACATTAAAGTAACACAGCAGAATTTGCCGCTGTTATTGTTCATGGAGAAGTAAAAAATAGTTGCCTAATGAAGCATGCTGTGTGCAGCCTGAGAGGATAGCTTACGCATAAAAAATAACTATACAGTATCTGTAATTATCATAATAGTGCATTTGCTCGTGTATCACTAACCTTCATTTTTTAAAGTTCTTTTTTTTATGTCAAATAGATTTAAAGTCGGTTCATACACATTATTCTTTCATCCTTCTCACCATCTTTATTGTCGTGTCTCGTTATAGCCTATTTAATAAGAAGAGATAATTACAGACTTTGACAACTAGCGCTAATAGTAACTTGTATGACAGCAGTTCTTAACATGAGACTTCAAGGAATACTGAATGGCAAATACAACGACTTAACTCTAGGATCGCTACAAATGTGGGTCATAAAATATGTGTAACAAACATATCTACTGTGATCGTATACGAGTATAAATTACGTATCTCGACTTTATAATCTTTACTGACGTGTCCAGAAAAGAAATGCAGCCAGTTGACCAGAGATAAATTAAAAGCACGAATGATAAATGGTTTAGATAATGGCCTTTAACCCCAAGGTTCGTAACCATGGAAGGGTTCTCACATAATTTTTTATTTTTATTTTTTTATTTATTTATGTTATTTTATTTTATTTTTTGGTTATCGCAATATTTAAAGTAATATGAATGATTTTAAAAAAATTTTAAGTTTTGGAGCGCTCTTCACTCTATTTATCGACTTTTTGGTGTTTTTACGTTTATCGGCTTTATTAATTCAGATTTATTACGATTTATTAACGGTGTTGGATTTCACAAATTTGAAACTGAAACCAGAACGGGAGGAGGACGAACCACCACTCATTACATTAGCCAAAGTGTTTTTTTTTGTTTTTTGTTTTTTTTTACCTGTTTGCTATTCAGAGTAGGATTATTAATCATTACTTTTGCCAAACTAATGGTTATCCCAAGTAATGAGAAAGATAATGTTATAAGAGATTATAAGAGTATGTTTAGTAAATTAAAAATTCGTTGTTAAAAACTGAAAGCATTTTTCAGTGTAATTCTGCCTTTAAAAATAGACAAACAAATCCAGTGTATATTTGGGTCTAACGGCTCCTGGGATTTTTCCCATTTCCAGGTATGTAACACTGTATCGGACAAGCCAGGGATTTAAAAGTATATGGGTCATGTGGTATGTTGTGCCCTTTGTTCATCCGGCCTGTTAGCCACCGGGAACCGGTAATGGGAACCGACGTTACCATACCGTGCCATGGGGAGGCCGGCCGTGTGTTACCTGTAATATATAGTACTCTGGCGGGTCCTGCGATCTACTTTCCTGCAATTTCAGTGGCTAGGACCTATAAAAAAAAAAAAAAAAAAAAAAATGCTCGCGGTTTGTCATTAGGGTTTGCTAGAATAATTTCTGAAATGATATTTTCTCTATGTCTAAATGGGTCGGGCAAGAATTTTTGATCTAGTTAAATTTGGACGCGTAGGGCTGAAAACGCTGTGAAAGTCAACGGTAAAGGGAGGGTGGAGAGGCTGAAGACTAGAGGAGAGAAAAGGAAGTAAGGGACCGATAGAGAGGATGGCCCCGCGTTTGTAGTGGAGCAGGCCCGTGCCCCACCAGAGGGAATAGATTTGGGGAAAGGGGATGGGGGGGCAAACCTCCCCCTCTCACGCGGGAAGGGAAAGAAAGCACAGTTCAAGAGAGAAACAGTGTATGATGAGTCATATGACCACCTTAGATGGCCTTTAGTCCAGGTGCCCAGCAAGGCGAGATGAGGTTTTTCTAGTCTTCTGTGGTGTCTTGATGAGTTGAGTCACAGTTACTCTCACAGTGGAGGATAAGTACATCTGTCATCGTGGTACAGGCTGCAGCGATACAGTATGTGCGTCCAGGTTTCCTCAGCATCACACAAGCAGAGATTGGTGTCAGACAAGGCAAATTGAAATAGTTTGGAGTTGATGGAGCCGTGCCCAGTAAGTATATACGATGTTGTTAGGCTGGGAGAAAACCATTCGCGGACGTTCTTGTTGAGAGGGAAGGTAACTGCAGGAACAAAAGAGCGGGTGACTTGACCAGTAGTACTGAAATCCCATCGTGATTGCCACACACTGATAAGTTCATTCCAGATTCTCCGTTTCTCGTCTTTGATGTTAGCAGTTAAGTTGCATGAGATGCCGAGAATCTCGGCGCCTCCGTAGCCAGGTGGGAAGGAGCAGCAGTGCGTAGCACACGCTTCTTGATTAGACCGGGGTTCGAGCCCGTCACCAACAAATACGGAGGATGCGGAAAGGTCAGGGAATGACCACCGCATATCCCGGAGCAATATGGCCTTAGTTGCTAATGCTCCTAAAAACAAAATAACAACAACAACAACATGCCGAGAATCACGCCGGGAACTCCGTGCTTTAGACGATAGCATAGTCCTTTTAAGATGACATGCAGGTCTAGTGGTAAGACTCCAGCAAGGACCTGCAGAGGACACTGTCCTGCAGGCCCGGAGTATGGCAAGCAGCATAATCCGTTGAATGAAAATGAGCTTGGAACGGAGTTTAATATTAACGGCTCTATGGAACCAGACTCCCGAAGCATATGTTGTTATTGGTACGAATACTACTGTATAATACAGTAAGAGAGTCTTCCTATTTAGTCCCCAGTCCAATTTTGAAATTCGGATAACTGCTGCAGTGAACTTCTTAATCTTCGAGGCGAGGTGATTAATATGAGAGGAGAAGGTTAACCTGTCATCTAAAATGAAGCCAAGATGTTTTAATTCAGGAACAAAAGGGATTTGCTTTCCGTCTATCTTTATATTTGGAGGTCTTCTGTAATCTAACTTGCCCTTAAAAACCATCAGTTTTGTTTTTATGGCAGATATATGCGTACCTGGAATAATTGCTGTTTCATAAAGTTCTGTATGAACTTTGACATATTGCCCCTGAAACCTAAAGTGTAGAGATCACGAAGAATTCGATATCGCAAAGCTGTGTCAAAAGCTTTCTCGATGTCTAAATAAACTGTAATCAAATGTTCCTTCTTTACGAAAGCATTACGAATCTGGGTTTCCATTTGAGTCAAGAGGTCTAAAGTTGATCTTCTTGTATGAAATCCAAACTGCGATGAACTGATAAGATTATATTTGTTCAGCAACCAGGTGAGATGAGAGTTTACTATTTTTTCCATTATTTTGCCCATACAGGTGGTGAAGGGAAAAGGCCGGTAATGAGTGGATACATTGAGTCTTTGCCAGGTTTTAATAATGCTATGGCATATACATGTCTCCAGGTATCGGGGAAAGCATTTTCTGTAAAAATTCGGATTATAGAGAAGAAGTAAGACATGAAGTGACTTTTCGCTCAGCTCTTTTAACATGGAATAGTAACTCCATCAGGTCTAGCAGTACTAGGTCTTGAGCTGTTAAGAGCAAGCCGTATTTCAATTATGGTAAAGGGCCAGTTGCATGATTGATGGTGGTTAGTGCCAAAATTTAATTTCTGTTTTTCAGCAAGGGACTTTAATTTCTGGAATTCTGGTGAGTATAAGGATACAGCAGAGATTTGAGAAAAAGACTCTCCGACAGTGTTACTATGTCCTGAGGCGTGAAACGTCATTACCATTTACATTCGGTATTGATAGATGTGAAGGAGGATATTTGTTATACATTTTTCTAATACTTTTCCAGACTGTTTGTGTTTTGGTCGTCCTCGTAATCGTGGAAGCGAAACGTTTCCATGATTCTCTTTTGCTTGACCGCTGAATGCGCCTAGCATTGGCTCTGGATTTTTTAAACTGGACTAGATTAGGACTCATACTGATATCTCCATCTGCTATCTCCTATGAGGTGCATAACGGCACGTCGCAGGCAAATCGACGAACTGTCTTCACAAGAAAATGCAATACCGAACAATAATTTGGCATTGTGAAATTTTCTGACTTGTGTGAATATGCTTAAATATGTGCTTTGTACATATGAACGTGCACATACCTTGGTGCACTGTCTGCCTCACAACTATGTACATACTCATATCTATTGAATGGCTAATGCTACGATTTTAATTGTTATGTAATATTTTATACTGCACAAATTTTTATACTGTACATATTTTTATATTACCCTATATCATTGTCAAGCCCCTGGCCTCCTGGCTGTGGCGGGCACATTATTGTATCTTTACTGTACAATAAAGATTTTCTTCTTCTTCTTCTTCTTCTACTGGTAGGATTCTTGCGAAAGTTATTCCAGGCTTTATTTTTCTCTCGTTTGGCTTGATTGCATTCATTGTTCCACCAGGGCTTTGGTCTTATTCGCTGACTTTTGGAAACTCTTGGTATTGCTGCTTCTGCGGCCTGCAATGTTTGGTTTGTTATGTAATCAATAGCATCGTTTATTGACACATTTGAAACAACTGTTTTTTCTAGAATTGCTAGCTGCCTATATTTTTCCCAATCAGCTTTAGCAAAGTTCCATTTGGCTGTCTGATTAGGGCAGAGTGGTAAATTTGCTTCTATATGACAGACTATTGGGTAGTGGTCACTACCCAGTAGACTATGATGAACAGACCAGTCAAACAGTGGAAAAAGGGCTGGTGAGCAAATGGAGAGGTAAATTTCTGAGCTTGACCTAGAAGGCAGGTGAAAATAAGTGGGTAGTCCAGTATTCAGTAGTGTCAGATTTAATTTATCAAGAAACTTTTCTAATATTTTCCCCGTTTATCATGTATCTTATCATGCCATAAAGGATTATGTGCGTTAAAATCCCCCATGATGAAAAAGGGAGGAGGCAGCTGAGATACAAGAGTTTCAAGATCACTGTACGAGATGTCTTGGTTAGGGGGAAGATATAGAGAGACAATGGTAACAGCAAAACGACAGGATATTCGAGTGGCTACTGCTTCAAGATTTGTTTGTAGCATTAATGGTCGGGAAGGGATATTGGAGCTGATAGGGATATCAGATATGAAGTTGAGCAGTGCAAAAAGGCTGCAAGAGTAGCTCATGGTGTCTTGTCAATGATATATCAATGATATACAAAAATAAATGATCATTCCTTATAATTGGCTTTTTAATTCAGCTTTTAATTTCTTATAATTCAATGTATCATTTAGCGCCTCCGTAGCCAGGTGGGCAGGAGCAGTAGTGCATAGTACACGCTTCTTGATTAGACCACAGTTCGGGCCTGTGACCACCAAATACGGAGGATGCGGAAGGTCAGGGAATGACCACCGCATATCCTCAGCCGGAACAAAGGGTGAGGGTTGGCATCAAGAATGTCATCCGGCCGTAAAAATTGCATGCCAAAACAATAAAAAAACGCTGACCCCATATAATAATGGGAAAAGGCGAGGATAAAAAATAAAAATAATAATTCAATGTATCATTTAGGTTTTTTTCACACTTTCCTTATCATCTATTTTTAATACTTCTCTTTCTGTCTATCCTTTACCTACTAGTTTTGCTACCTTATGTTCCTTACACTTCCTCTGTCAGCTTTTCTCTCATTGATGTTTAACTGACAAATGGAAAGCACTGCACATGGGTACCAGTAAACCCAGAGTAACATATCAACTGGGTGTTACTATACTCAGGGTAGTGGAGAATGAAAAGGACCTGGGGGTAATTATGCAGTCAGATATGAAGTTGAGCAGTGCAAAAAGGCTGCAAGAGTAGCTCATGGTGTCTTGTCAATGATATATCAATGATATACAAAAATTTTGCTAGCAGGGATAAGGGTGTGATTGTCAACTTGTATAAGGCAATGGTCAGGTCACACCTTGAGTACTGTATTTTAGGAAAGATGTAGAGCTGCTGAAATGAGTACACAGAAGGGCAGCGAGATTGGTGAGTGGAACAAATGATTGGTGTTAGCAAGAAAGTCTTAAGTTCAATTGCAGTTTCTGGAGACTAGGCACCTGCAAGGTGATGTAATTGAGGTGTATACAAGGCCTTGAATCTATTGAGCAAGCTCAGTGCTAATGGAATTCTTCCTCTTTCTTAGATTAATCGTCTAAGGGGACATAAATTCAAATTGAGGAAAGACAATTGTAGAATAGATGTGCAGAAACTTGCCTTTAGCCAGAGGGTGGTTGATAGTTGGAGCAAGCTTCCATCTGTTGTAGTGGAGGTCAGCAACTTAAATAAATTCAAGGCAGAACTAGACACACATTTGAAGTGAATGGATGGGCGAAATGGGAAGGTTTTTTTTTTTTTTTTTTTAGCTGATGCTATATAAGCTTGCTTTCTTGCATCAGAACCTTCTAGTAATGCTAATGCTTAATTATTGTAACCTTAAGTATATACTTTTGTGTTCTTTGTTGTTGCTTAGCACACTTAGGTACATTTGCCATATAATTTTATAATATAATTAACCACTATCCCCATATTGTATAAATTACTTTAACTCAATTATCCAAACTTTATGTGTGTATATATATATATATATATATATATATATATATATATATAGAATCAAATTACTAAAGCGTAGAACTGTGATGTTATATTTACTAATGCAATAATTACTAAAGCATAGAACAGGGATATTATATGATAATATTAAACAATAGGATTAATGCCATCAGCGATAGAACATTACATCCGTCGTTATGCAGTAAAGAAATAAAGTTAAAATGTAGAGGCCGTCCTGTCGTTTAAAAACCCGAAGCAATCTATGAACTAACCGGACCCCTAGCCAACAATGGTTAAACATAAATATTAAACTCAATAAAAATTATATATAAATAGCCGTCCATGGGAAAAAAAACTTTGGAAGGGACTTTGTCGACGGCTAAACCCCTACAAAATACCAAACCCATGGCTGGCAGAGCTATCAGTTTCTGTTGTCATCTGCCTGTATAACTAGGACCTAAAGAAGTCCATAAGTACCCGTAAGATGGGTATAATATAATAAGATAGAAATTATAATAATAATTATAATAATAAAATTAAAATTATCATAAAATTATATAATAAAATAGAAATTATAATAATGAAATTAAGTAGTTTATTAATAGCAATTTTGCAGAATACAGGCTGGATGACATTTAGCCCGACCGATAGCTGAAACAAAATAGTAAATAAGCAATGTTGAGAACCAAATAATCTGCTACACATAGTAAGCTAAATTAGCTAACGGAGAGAAGGGCTAGTTAAAGTAATAGTACCTCAATCCCCCTCGAATTGCTCTAATAGTTCATGAGATATGAAAAAAAGAGAATAAGATGGTTAAAAGTAAAAAGTGAAGGAAAAGTTTTTATACGATTGTACATCGGATATTACCGGGAACGTAACTTCCCGACCCTATAAGAAAGGGATCCTGTTATAGTATACTGTCTCCAACCTTCTGGCAGTCCAAACGGAAATTTTAAATGCATTTGAGGCCAAATCAGAAATGGCGGTTGTTTATGCCGATATTGAAGCTGCTTTTGATAGCCTCAACATCTCAGCCCTTCTGAATCTCCTAACCAATTTCTTTCGGATCAAAGGTGACCTTTTCTGCACTCGCTCCTCCGGAACAGAACAGTGTACCTCACTCATCGTAACCTCTGCTATACCCGATCCATCAATGCTGGT
Organism: Mastigoproctus giganteus; assembly: GCF_048544385.1. Lineage (NCBI taxonomy): Eukaryota > Metazoa > Arthropoda > Arachnida > Uropygi > Thelyphonidae > Mastigoproctus > Mastigoproctus giganteus. Next base: position 111,255,766 of record NC_143577.1, read on the forward strand.
GTGCCGCAAGGTGGCGTTTTATCGGGGTTACTTTTTACCGCCCTCCTTATTCCGTTTGTGTGTAACAGAGATGATGTCATTACCTACGCCGACGATATAAAGTTCCTAACGGAAATACCACCATCAGCCGACAGGGGAGTGATCACATCGGAAATCTGTAATAAGATCACAGCTTTCTCTAGCCATCTCAACCATTTCGGTCTCAAACTGAACCCCCAAAAATCCGTTATTACGATTTTTTCTCTGAAGAAGTGTCCCACATCCATACAACCCTCACTGCAGGGTGCAGTTATTCCAAGTGTTACTAAACACAAAGATCTCGGTGTAACCTTCGACCCAAACCTTAGGTTCAACTGTCACATCGAATGTGTTCTACGCAAGATCAACCGAATGCGCTGGATTGCCCGTCAACATCTTCTTCATAACACAGACGCAAGAACCACAATCAGATATCTGGAAACCATTGCGTATCCTACCTTTCTGTATGCCTCTGAAATATGGGCATCCGCAGTACCTTCTCTCATGAAGCCCATCTTCGCCAGTGAATACTGGATATTGAAGTGGGCAACCCACAAACATCGACTCCCCCCTCAGCAGAGGACCACCAGCATGGCCGACCAACTCCAAATCCCGCGGCTGCCTCAAATAATCAGCATGAGGAGAACTGTGACCACAGTCAAACTGCTGGTTGGCAAAATCAACTCCCCTGACTTCTGGGATATATGCCAGTGGCATGTTCCACTTCCGTCCTTACGAGCCACCCCTCTTCTTCAGCTACAACGGAACAGGCTGAAGATCAGTGACAGATTCCTACCTGGACAAGTACTTCCTACAGTACAAGCCCTGCTAATGATCGGAGTTGACCTGCAGAAATTCGCTTCTGATCGCAATTACAGGCGCTCGTTGGCTGAACTTGTTCCCATTTTGTTTGGCCCCTGATGTCGACTCATACTGATATCTCCATCTGCTATCTCCTATGAGGTGCATAACGGCACGTCGCAGGCAAATCGACGAACTGTCTTCACAAGAAAATGCAATACCGAACAATAATTTGGCACTGTGAAATTTTCTGACTTGTGTGAATATGCTTAAATATGTGCTTTGTACATATGAACGTGCACATACCTTGGTGCACTGTCTGCCTCACAACTATGTACATACTCATATCTATTGAATGGCTAATGCTACGTTTTTAATTGTTATGTAATATTTTATACTGCACAAATTTTTATACTGTACATATTTTTATATTACCCTATATCATTGTCAAGCCCCTGGCCTCCTGGCTGTGGCGGGCACATTAGCATTAGCATTTAGCATTAGTAGAGGCATTTGATGCAAGAAAGCAAGCTTATGCAGCATCAGCCAAAAAAAAAAAAAAAAAAAAACCCACTTCCACTTCACCCCTCTGTTCGTTCAAAATACCTGTCCAGCTGAGCCTTAAACTTATTTAGGCTATCAACCTCCACCACAAGGGATGGAAGTCTGTTCCACCAACCAACCACCCGCTGGCTAAAGGCAAATTTCCGCACGTCTATCCTACACCTGTCTTTCCTCAATTTGAATTTATGCCCTCTCAGGTGATTTTTCTGAGCTAGAGGAAGAATCCCATCAGCATTGAGCATGCTTAAACCATTCAAGGCTTTATACACCTCTATCAGATCACCTCACTGGTGCCTAGTCTCCAGACACTGTAATTTGCAAAACTTAAGCCTTTCTTCGTAAGAGCACCCCTTTGTTCCATTCACTAATCTTGTTGCCCTTCTCTGTACTCGTTCCAGCAGCTCTACATCCTTCTTGAAATGAGGTCTCCAGACCTGTATACAGTACTCTAGGTGTGGCCTGACCATCGCCTTATAGAATGGAATAATCACCTCCTTATCCCTGCTGGAAAAATTCCTGTATATCATTGACAATACTCCATGAGCTACTCTTGCAGCCCGTCTGCACTGCTCAGAGAACTTCATATCTGCCTGCACAACCACCCCCAAGTCCCTTTCATTCTCTACCACTGTCAGTGTAGTACCACAGAGTTGATACGTTGCTCTGGGGTTGCTGTTTCCCATGTGTAGTACTTTACATTTATCAATGTTAAACTTCATTTGCCACCTCTCAGCCCATCTGCTCAACCTTTCCAGATCCTGTTGCAGCAGCATAGTGTCAGTAGTGTCCTTGACAACCCTGCCAACCTTTGTATCGTCTGCAAACTTGGACATTAAGCCCGATATACCATCATCAATATCATTTATATATATAGAAAACAATAATGGACCCAACACTGAGCCCTGAGGGACTCCACTAATAACATCAGTCCACGATGAGCAGTGTCCATTGATTACCACTCTCTGTCTTCTCCCCCTCAACCACCCCTTTATCCATAGCAGCAATTTGCCTCCAATGTCACACTGCTCCAATTTGTGTAGCAGTCTTCCATGTGCAACAGTATCAAAAGCCTTTCTAAGATCCAAGTATATAATATCAAAGTTATTCCCTGCATCCAGTTCTTTTGTGACTGCATCATAGTATCCAATCAAGTTGGTCAGACAAGACTTCCCCTTAACAAAACCATGCTGTGTCTGAGCTATAACTGAAGTCTTGTCTAAATGATCCTGCAGTGCTTCTTTAACCAGTGCCTCCATTAATTTTCCTGGAACAGAAGTTAAGCTCACAGGTCTATAATTACTTGTGTCAGCCTTTGATCCTCCTTTGGGAATTGGGGTCACATTTGCACATTTCCAGTCTATGGGTACATCCTACCTTTCTGTATGCCTCTGAAATATGGGCATCCGCAGTACCTTCTCTCATGAAGCCCATCTTTGCCAGTGAATACTGGATATTGAAGTGGGCAACCCACAAACATCGACTCCCCCCTCAGCAGAGGACCACCAGCATGGCCGACCAACTCCAAATCCCGCGGCTGCCACAAATAATCAGCATGAGGAGAACTGTGACCACAGCCAAAATGCTAGTTGGCAGAATCAACTCCCCTGACTTCTGGGATATATGCCAGTGGCATGTTCCACTTCCTTCCTTACGAGCCACCCCTCTTCTTCAGCTACAACGGAACAGGCTGAAGATCAGTGACAGATTCCTACCTGGACAAGTACTTCCTACAGTACAAGCCCTGCTAATGATCGGAGTTGACCTCCAGAAATTCGCTTCTGATCGCAATTACAGGCGCTCGTTGGCCGAACTTGTTCCCCTTTTGTTTGACCCCTGATGTCGACTCATATGATATCTCCATCTGCTATCTCCTATGAGGCGCATAACGGCACGTCGCAGGCAAATCCACGAACTGTTTCACAAGAAAATGCAATACCGAACATCAATTTAGCACTGTGAAATATTCTGACTTTTGTGAATATGCTTAAATATGTGCTTTGTACATATGAACGTGCACATACCTTGGTGCACTGTCTGCCTCACAACTATGTACATACTTATATCTATTGAATGGCTAATGCTACGTTTTTAATTATGTAATCTTTTATACTGCACAATTTTTATACTGTACATATTTTTATATTACCCTATATCATTGTCAAGCCCCTGGCCTCCTGGCTGTGGCGGGCACATTATTGTATCTGTATCTTTACTGTACAATAAAGATTTTCTTCTCTCCCCTGAGTCCAAGGAAGCTCTCATAATTATGGCTAAGGGTTTGCTTACTTCCTTTGCTGCCTCCTTTAATATAACTGGATAGATCCCATCCACCCCGGGTGCCTTTCTTGTGTTTATCTTCAACAGTTTCTCCTCCACTTTACTCCCAGTTATTTCAAGATTCTGTAGCTTACTGCTACAGTTGAATACACCTCTGGCATTCCCCTCGCTGAATAACTCCTCATGTGTGAATGTCGATGCAAAATATTCATTTAGTTTGTTAGCTACCTGAGCAGGATCATCAACACTTGACCCATCAATATCAAGTGGACCAATTTGATTCATCCCCTTCCTTCTAGAGTTTACATAAGTAAAGAACTCTTTGCTATTTTTCTTTGCATCCCTTGCCAAGGATTTCTCGTAATCTGCCTTCGCCTGCCTAACCTCCTTTGTAACTTGGTTGCATATCAACTTGTATCTATCATAGGCTTCTGTGTCATGTGTTAATTTGTATGTATCCCATGCATTTTTCTTCTCTGCCATATGCCTCATTAGTTCATCTGACATCCATTTTGGCCTAAACCTTGAACAATATTTCTTAGTTGGTATGTAAAGCCTAGTAGCTTCCAAGATAAGGTCTTTGAATGCTTCCCATTTTGAATTTGCTGTTGGTAACAACATCAGTTGGTCCCACTGTATAGAATTTAAATACTGTCTCAGTCCATCGTAGTCGCCTTTACGGAAGCAATAACCCTTCCCTTTACCCCTAATGGTAGTTACCTCTTTGAGTAAATCCCACTTCAGCACACTGTGATCACTGCCACCTAGTGGTTCATTTATCTGCAGATTCTTAATGCATGAAGAATCACTGCTGATATTGTATCTTTACTGTACAATAAAGATTTTCTTCTTCTTTCTTCATCTTTTACCGGCTTTTCTTACTATAACAGGATCCCTTTCTTATAGGGTCGGGAAGTTACGTTCCCGGTAATATCCGATGTACAATCGTATAAACACTTTTCCTTCACTTTTTACTTTTAACTATCTGATTCCCTTTTTTCATATCTCATGAACTATTAGAGCAATTCGACGGGGATTGAGGTACTATTACTTTAACTAGCCCTTCTCTCCGTTCTCCTTTTGTTAGCTAATTTAGCTTACTATGTGTAGTACTATTTTGTTTCAGCTCTCGGTAGGGATGGCGCCTCCGTAGCCAGGTGGGAAGGAGCACCAGTGTGTAGCACACGCTTCTTGATTAGACCGGGGTTCGAGCCCGTCACCACCAAATACGGAGGATGCGGAAAGGTCAGGGAATGACTACCGCACATCCCCGGAGCAATATGGCCTTAGTTGCTAATGCTCCTAAAAACCAAATAACAACAACAACAACATCGGTAGGGCTAAATGTCATCCAGCCTGTATTCTGCAAAATTACTATTAATTAACTACTTAATTTCATTATTATAATTTCTATTTTATTATATAATTTTATGATAATTTTAATTTTATTATTATAATTATTATGAAAGCACTTACTTGTGGACTAAACCAGCAATTTGCTCGATCGGAGATTTTAATGCGTTTTCATACACCCTCCAGAGCAATAAAGTGAAGGGTATCCGAAAGTGTTTCTAAGGCATCGTCTACGGGGAGTCGGAAGAGATTTTGCCAGTTGAAATTCGCGAGCTGTTTCAAAATTATTATATATACAGGGTTCACTACCAGTGCGACAAACTTGCAGAAGGTGTAGGGGGCACAAAGACATATCAGAATCATATAGCATTGCAGGGCCCGAAATGCCTTCGTCATACGGTACAAGATCAAAAATGAATACAGAATACGAAAAATGCATACGCGCATACGAAAATAGACATGCGCACGCGCATACGAAAATAGACATGCGCACGCGCATACGAAAATAGACATGCGTACGCGCATACGAAAATACATATGCGCATGCGCATACGAAAATATACATGCGCACGCGCATAGGAAAATATTTTTTTTTTTATTTTTTATTTTTGTGTTTTTGTATGGGCGGCTCCTAGAACAGAAGTTCATCTCCGCCTCGTTGCTCTGTTCAGTTTTTATAGACTCTGTAAGGGTAAGGCCGGTGTGTGTCTTATAAAAATAAATAATATTTTTTTTTTTTTTTTTTTTTCCAAACCGAATCCACACAGGAATATCCCAGATTGGATGAAGATAGATGAAAAGGAAGGGGAGAGAGGGAAAAAGAAAAAAAAAAAAAAAAAAAAAAGCTTTTCATCCCGCACTGGAGAAAGTGATAGGAAAGAAAAACTGTGTTTGTGAGCTTATGTGTGTGTGTTCTGTAGCGTGATGTTGTGTTTTGGCCTATTGGCTACCTGGAAGGAGTGAGCACCTGGACGATTCCTCCAGGTACTCGTCCCTAGCAGAAGAAGGGCAAGGCCTCCCCTACTATCTGCACGCCCTCCTCCCTGGGGAAGAGTTCCCAGGGAAGAAAGAAAAACTTGTATAAGATGAAGAGAGGGAAGGAGTAAAGAGGAGAAGGACTGTTCCGGCCCAGGAAAGTCCCAGTCCAGGATGGATAGCTAGAACAACAACGCAAACAAATAAATAAATAAATAAATAATAATAATAAAAAAAAAAAAAAAATTAGTGTGAGAGAGGAGCTTTCCTGGTCTGGGGAGCCCCAGCCCAGGTCAGAACGCGAAAAAAAAAAAAAAAAAAAAGATTTAAATCCCACAACCTGGTCAAGGAAAGGAATAGAGCCAGGATGTCAGCAAGCAGAATGATGTTAAAGGGGAAAAAAATAACAAATAAATAAGAAAGAAAAGAAAGAGGGTTTTTTTTTTTTTTTTTTTTTCAAATTATCCCACACGGGGTGGATAGGAAAAGGCTATCAGGAGAGTGCTAGGGCTACTAGTGCTAGCTGATTATGAGAAGAAGAGAGAGAGAGAGTAAAAAAAAAATAATAAAAATAAATAACTAGTTATTGAATTGCAGAAGCTTCTAGGATGATCCTCCTCCTACGCTTGAATACGTCTGCCGCAAAGTGCTGTAGTGCACCTAAGTTCCTTTTGGAATGGACAAGGAGTTCTACTTGGTCAGGAGAAAATCCCAAAATTGCTGCCTGGAGTTGTTGTCTATGGTCCTCGTAGATAGTGCATTCAAATAGTAGATGTTCCCAACTCTCGACAGACCCACAGAAACAGAGGTCAGTATTTAGCAGATCTAGTTGGTGGAGTTTCTGGTTGAGAGATCCATGTCCAGTGACCAGAAAGGATGTTTCCATGCTGATTGAGAACCACTTGTTGACCGCTTTGCTGGTTGCGAATGTGACATCCGGTATAAATTTTTTCGTAACAATGCCTTTTGTGGTCGTGTCCCATCTTGTCTGCCAGTAATTGATTAGCTCGTTATAGCAACGAGCTCTTTCCTGTTTGGTATCACTGTCCAGGTTGAGTTCAATATCCAGTATTTCAGTTGGGATTCTTTTCTTCAGACGGTAGGCAAGTCCTCTATAGATAAGGAATAGATCCAGGGGGATGTTTCCAGATATTACTTGCAATGCTGCAGTTGACACAGTTCTACAAGCACGATGGGTAGCAAGAATAATGCTTCTCTGGATGGAGTTAAGCTTCTGTTTGATTTTGCAATTGGTCGCTCTGTGAAACCATGCTCCTGCAGCATACGTGGCGATAGGTAAGAAAACAGCTTTATAGTATAACTGTAAGGTACGCTTAGAGAGACCCCAGTCGCTTCGGGAGATTCTGATAATTGAGGCAGAGAATTTTCTGATTTTGGCATATAAATGTTGCAAGTGTGGTAAGAAGGATAGCCGGTGATCAATAACGACCCCAAGGACCCTGGTCTGTGTTACCAGGGGGAGCCGTATTCCATCTTGACCTGAGGGGGCTGCCGAAGATCCAGTTTAGTTTTAAAAATCATCATATTTGTCTTGTGAGGATTGATGTGCAGTTTGTTAATCTTAGCCCAGTTGGTAAGGTTAGTTAGTACTAGGTTAGCAGTATCTTCCAGAGCAAGTCTTGAGTGTCCGGAGACAACAATGGTAAGGTCATCAGCAAATGCAATGACCTTGGTGCGTTCAAATGATCTGCTTAGCCAATCTTGTAAAACTACATTCCAGATCAGGCCTAGGACAGATCCTTGGGGGCAGCCCCTAAAGACTGGTCTGGTGACGTGCTGATGTTTTGTTTTCACCATAACTGACCTTTCAGAAAAGTAGTTTCTAGTTAGCCAGTAGAGTTGTGAGGAGCAGTTGGCTAACCGGAGACGCTCCAGTGCACTCTCCCACCAAACTTTGTCAAATGCACCCTCAAAGTCAACACAAACAGCAAGCTCATACTTTGACTTAGATGTTTCTAGATGAAGAACCAGGTCGAAGAGGGCATCTTCGCAGGAGCGGCCAGGCGTGAAACCGTATTGTGCTGGGGAAATAAGATCTTGTGATTGGAATAAGTTGACAATCCTCAGGGCCATGAGGCGTTCCAGGATTTTGCCTAGGTTGGCCAAAAGAGCAATTGGCCTAAGGGATCTTGGCTCCATTGGTGGCTTGTTTGGTTTAGGTATAAGGCGGAGGAGTGCTTCCTTCCAGTATTTCGGAAATTTTGATTCCAGGAGACATTTGTTATACAGGAGTAGCAGTAGGCTGGGTCTTAATTTATAAAATCTTTGTATAAACATATACTCAATCAAGTCGGGGCCTGGACATTTTTTGGGATTAATTTTCATCATAGCTGTTTCAAGTTCTTGTGGGGTAAAAGGGTTAGTACTGTTGGATGCTATATAGTTAGCATTGTTTCTTCTGATTGTCATATGTTCTGGCGTATCTTCTGATACGTCATCTGGGGGGAAAAGCTTATCTAGTATCTCGTTGACTGAGTCTTCCCAGTTGGTGGTTTCCCTCATAGCAGTGGCAACCGATCCATAGATTTCTGGGACAAAGGTTTTGTCCCTTGTGATTTTGTACAGGAGGCCCCATGGGTTAGTATTACCTGAGTCTCTGACAAATCCAGTCCAGGTTTCTCTTTTGCGAGCAGCAATAGCCTTGGTGTATTCATTCTTCTTTATCAAGTAGGCAGTGTGAAGACGTTCGACATCAGGGGGAGGCCAGTCTCTATGGCGTTGGTATTCCCTCCTGGCACTGTGGGTGTCTTTCCTGAGTTTGCTTAGTTCAGCTGTCCACCAGGCACAGGGTCTTAGCACGATAGTCTTTAGTTATATACCTTGTGCATTTCGTGCTCCTAATTAAAGGTGATTTATGTGAATTACAGTGAATGCTCGACCGTTCAAGTGATACAGAGGTCATCAGTAAGTGCCTGTCTACTGGTGCATGAAATTTCAGCTGCGTTGCTCCAGCCAAAGATAAGTATTTTATAATTTTCCCTTTTTGGCCTGCGATAATGAATTTTTCCAAGATGGACGATATCTTGTTGTCATTTCTTGTATGCAAGACTAAAAATCATAAGAATGGTCTGATGTATACTGGCCAATAGCAAAGCACTAAACTAGCAAGTACTCACCGCACTGAGTAGGGTTAATACCCGAGGGATATAACCCTCCTGAAGTACAAAGACAAGAGGATTAAGAGCAGACCCCGAGTAGTATCTTTTGTAAATTTCACAAACAGCAAAATTTAACCGTAACATAGAGGCAAATGTAGAAGCGAGTTAAAATTAAAATTAAAGAATGCAATCTGAAAGGGATATCAGCTCTAAAATGACACAGGAATGCGTTATCTGTCACCAGAACCCTGAGGCCATCTTTAAATGCTGTACATGTAGCCGTACTTTTTGTACAGCCTGCCTAGGTCCCTCATTTAAAAAGTTAAAGAAAGAAAGGCGACTAAAATGGTCTTGTGATTTTTGTCGTGGCAGCGCGAGAACTAACACAAAACCAGATCCGACAACTAAAGAATTGACATCTGGAGAAGAGACAGAAAGTCCAGTTACCCAGGAAAATCAGGAAAGTGTAGGAATTACACCCGCAGACATCTCTCAAAGGGAAAATCTGACGACATCAGAAAACTCTATATTGAATCCTGATAAAGGCAATGGCGATAAGAGTGGCCAAGTGATCTACGGAGAGTTGATAAACGCGCTTACGGACGCCCTCGCTAATCACGTTACTCAACTGACACAGCAGTATTTACCTCCTCTGGCTCAGGATCGGGTTAAACCTACCTCCACTTCTCATAAAACTATACGTTTTGAGTCAGGAGACAAAGACATCGAAGCTGAAAGTACGACTTCTTGTGTAAATATTGAACAAAGCGATTCTGAATTTAACGCGTCTACTTCTCAGGTTAATCAGGGTGTTCTTGAGGATAAGGGCATAAAAGACAAAGAAGGTCTGGATAAAATGAATACTGATAAGTCGAAGACATACCCAGTTTTTACGATTGATGCAGAATGCCTCGCAGATAGTGCTAGTATGCAGGTGGCATTGACGAAAATAAAGAAAAACTTGAGTGATTTCATGGCTGCTGAAACCAATAAAGTAACTAAGGCAGCCTCCAACATAATCCATAGCCTTTGGGCAGAGATGGAAACGATTACCACGTCATTGATAATTCAAAATGAGAAGTTGAAAGTCAAGACAGAGGAATTACAAGTAAGAGCTAATATGTTTGACCAAATCATGAGTGGCAAGGCTGGTTTGATGCCACCTTTACAGCAATCTCACGCCGATAAAGTCAGGATCAGCTCGACACAAACGAAGCAGATGTATTCTGAAGGGGAAAGAGTGGAACGAGGGCAACATTACAATATAACTGACTCTAGAGATAGGATACTTATGGAAGCTAAAACTGTCACAACACAAATCAGTGCCCCTCAGCATGTGGCGATCTTTAGACCGGTGGACGGCTCCAAGCTAGCCTCGGGGACGGAGGTTAAAGAAGTAATAGCCAAATCTCTGCGTTCTGAACATAAAAATTTAAAAATTAAAAACGTCAGAATTGTGAGAAATAATGGAGTGATCGTTGAAACATCTAACAAGGAGGATTTAGAGCTGCTTAGACAATCATCCACATTTAAAGATGTCGGACTACAGTCGGACAAACCAAAAATGACATTTCCTACACTACTAGTTTATGACGTTTCAAGAGATTTGACTAAGGAAGAAATAGTAGAGGACATCTTTATGAAAAATCTTAAAGATTATGGCTTTACTTTCGAAGAAATTCAGGAAGAGGTGATGTTACGTTTTAGCTCCGGTACAAAGACAAAAGTGATAAATTGGGTGATAGGTCTCTCACCGAGATTATTTAGACATATTTTAGAAAACGATAGAATTTTCTTGGGATTCTCAGCCCATAAATACAGGAAATTTACAATAGTGACAAAATGCTTCCGTTGCTTGGGATTTGGCCACCTCACGCAGTTTTGCACCCACAAGACTGTATCTTGCGGTCATTGTGCGGCTGGGGTACATATATACGCAGATTGCCCCCATAAAGAACAACCCCCGAGATGTATAAACTGTAAGAGGAGGAACAGGGACAATGCACATTCTGTAAGGGATCCACTCTGCCCAGAATTTCAGAAGGCAGCTGAACTTGCAAGACTGAAAATTGCTAATGAATAATACACAAATAAACCATCTAAATTACAATAGATCTACCAACAAATACTTCCTAAAAATAATGCAGGTGAACGCGCAACGTTCACGTTGCGTTGCAGATGAACTAAGAGCTTCATGTTTGCAGGATAAAGTAGACATTTTGGCTATTCAGGAGCCCTACTCGATGTATAGACAAACGGATAAATTATATCACGTTGTTGGATACCCGTTAGTAGCTAGAGTCGTTGCATATGAATCCAAGCAGCCAAAAACTGCCATTGTTGTATTTAATGGAGCTCTAACTGTAACAGTCATATCTCGTTTTTGTACATCCTTTTCTACCTGCATCCATATTTCTACCCAGTTTTTAGACTTCTACATGGTTTCTTTATACTGCGCTCCAAATGATAATATCGAGGTACCAATGCATCTTTTGGAAGAAATTTTAAGCACTTTTCCTAGTGCAAATATATTGGTTTCAACTGACTCCAATGCAAAATCTCAACTTTGGTTTAGCGAACGCAAAGACGCTAGAGGTTCTGTCTTTGAAGAATTTATATTGACTAACCATTGGAATGTGCATAATCTTCCAAACATGCCAACAACCTTTTGGAACGTTCACGGACGGTCTAACATAGACCTCACCCTTTCCTCTCCATGCTTGTCGCAGCATGTAAAAAACTGGATGGTCTGCCCGGATGTATGCAATAGCGATCACCGTGCTATCACTTTTGATTTAGTATTAAATGGCACGGATGGAGGCTCTTCAGGTCACCTTCAGGATTTAAACCGCTTCTCTATGAGAACCACGAACTGGACCAAATTTAAGCAAGTCTTGCAACAAGAATTTTCAGATGATAAAATTGCACAATTGAACAGTTTATCTGCAGTAGAATATGCTTACTTTGTGCAAAACACTCTTTACAGAGCTTTGACTGAATCCACTAAAAGGAAAGTTAGGAGACCTGGCTCCACCCCATGGTGGAATCCCCAGTTATCTGTTTTGAGAAGACTGGTTATAGATGCAAGGAAGAATTTCCAGAGGCACAGATACTTAACAGAAACAGACGTTAGGCGACTAAAAGAAGTCTATTGTCAATTACGTAAGGAATATTTCGAAGCTATTGCGGAAGCCAAAAGATCCTCATGGCAGAAACTAGTGTCCCAGACAGGAAATTCTGACCCATGGGGATTAATATACAAAATTTGTCGTGACAAACTTGCAACTACTGAGATATATAGTTCTGTTTACTCTAACGGAAGTCAGACTACTGATTGGCTCTCCACGGTTGAAGCTATTATAGAGAGACTTTTCCCTGATGATCACCCAGAGCAAGACACCACCGAACAAACTCAGATAAGGTTCGTTAACGGATCTTACAAGGGATCAAATGATACGGAACTATTTAGTCTAGATGAACTTGCACTTGCAATTTCTAAAATCAATCAGTCAAAATGTCCTGGAATGGACTTAGTTGAAAATGTGGCGATCAAAAGATTTCACCAATATTTTCCACATATATTGTTGAATGTTTTCAACAAATGTCTATTAGAGGGGACTTTTCCAAATTTTTGGAAGATTGCATTAATAAAGATGCTCAGAAAGCCTGGAAAACTGGCAACGGATCCCAAGGCATATCGCCCAATATCCCTTCTAGGAAATCTTGGAAAGCTTTATGAGAGATTATTAGCGCCTAGGATGCAGAAGGTTTTGGCTGCAAGTAATATGAGTTCTAATTCACAATTCGGCTTTAAAAAAGGCTCCTCCACCGAAGATGCCATCAGAAATTTGGTGAATCTATGCAAAACTACAGACAAAAAATACATGATGGTTGTTTTTATCGACTTTGAGGGCGCTTTCGATACACTCTGGTGGGAGAGCGCCCTCAGGTCACTTCGAGAGGCAGAATGTGATGATTTACTATATCAGGTTATGAGATCTTATTTTTCAAATAGGCAGATAAAAGTCATCTCACAACACTTGGTATTTTCAAAATTCATTTCCAGAGGATGCCCACAAGGCTCGGTCCTTGGGCCTCTCCTCTGGAATTCTGTTTTAGACCAGTGGTTACTAAAAGAAAGTCAAATTTGCAATAAAATAGCATTTGCCGACGATTTAGCGCTGTGCATACCAGGCAGGTCAAGACGTATGCTAGAAACACATGGGAAAAAAAATCCTGGATGATTTGCTGGAATGGTCTAAAATAAACAAATTAAAAATTTCTGAGACGAAAACTAAAATGATGATCTTCAACAATAAATTGGATTATAACAGACCTCCTAAACTCCATATCAACAATGTCCAAATTCCTTATGTTTCTCAAAATAAATATCTTGGTCTCATAATTGATGATAAATTTTCTTTTATCCCCCACGTAAAGAACTTAGCTGAAAAGATTAACAAGTTTACTGCCAATGTGATTAGGCTCTCAAGAGCTGAATGGGGTATAAAGCACAAAACTTTGGCATTATATTATAAGGCTATATTTTTGCCAATTGTAGTATATGCGGCTGCCATATGGTTTCCTAGGGTTACTCACGTCACAGTGAAGGCCAAACTCTTATCATTGCAGAGAAAGATGATATTGGCAACACACAGATGCTGCAGAACGACATCAACCAATGCTTTACAAGTGATCTCAGGTTGTATTCCGATTGACCTTTATGTGGCATACCGAGGCATGATTTCTAACTTAAAGAAAGGTTTGCCAACTCAAATCCTCGACATTGCAAGTAATCCGGCCACGGACATTCGGCAGGAGAAAATTAATCTTTGGACAAAATTCACTGAGAAGTGGAAATACAGATGGCAATCCAGTGAAACGGGACTCACTACCAGGGAGTTCATTGAAGATGCAACATTTGCTGTAAATAAGAAAGTTATGGGATGGTTTTATCCTTCAATGACAACGTCGTATTTAATTACTGGACATGGTTCACTACGGGATAAATTGTGTAAATTTGGACTCGAACCTGACCCTTTGTGTTTTTGTGGGGCTGTAGAAGATTGGAGGCATGTTCTGCTTTACTGCCCGGCTTATGACGACTTCAGACAAGAACTATTTAACAGCACTCAACCTATTAGGACTGACAACCTCGATATTTTGATTCAAGATGCCAAGAACTTTGCAGCATTCCAATCCTTTTCTGACAAGGTGTTTAAAAGAAGACGCACCTTGTTTACTAATTCTAGAAGTGGACAGTAGAGTGATGTGTTCATGAACTTATATTTCTACCTTACTAGGTCAAACAGCTGTTAACTTAGAAACCAACTGTTGTGGTCTTAAATTAGTAATAACATTCAATGTATATAATGGTATTAACTATACATATTTTTATTTTATTTTAACTTTTTTTTTTTTTTTTTATTTATTTATTTCTTTTCTTTTATTTTATTTTATATTTTTTATTTATTTATTTATTTATTATTATTTTTTTTATTTATTTATTTATTTATTATTTATTATTATTTCTTTTTTTTTTTTCCCTCGGGTTGGGCAACCTGAGAGCTCCTGTCCTTTGGTATTGCACTCCTTCCACTGGACGACAAATTAGTGCAGCAGCACTAGATAATAGAAGCAGGCACAACTACTCAAGCCTAGAAATGGGCAGTGATTGACAGGGTGTTGATTGCTGTAGAGTGTAGACAGTTTCTCTCTCTCTCAACACAGAATTTCCAAGGTGGAGTTCGACTAAACGTCTAGGTGCCACCCAAAACAAGTACATCCGCATACATACACACATAGTATATCTTTTATTGCTTGCAAGTGAAGCTGTATAATTAAAATTGTTTTTATTTTTACGCAGAATGCGACGATTGTAAATATAAAGTGTTTGTATCTGTGTATATATGTAATAAAAATGTATGTAAATAAAATAAAAAAAAAAAAAAAAGTCTTTTTCCTAGCAGACTTGTACGCTGCTTTTGATAAAGAATTCTGAATCTTATGTCCAAGGTCAACTGCTGAGATGTGCTCCAGGCCCTGGATATTTGAATCAGGGAAGTCATTCTGGATGGTGTCATCAAAAGCGGTCCAGTGAACTGTTTTCGTGGAGAACCTAACAAAGTCCGGGGTCCGGTTCGTGGATGTTGAGTCTTTCAGGTTCAGGCAGAGGTTGAATAGGATCACCCTATGGTCACTGAGTGTCCAGTCTGGAATGACAGTCCATTCGCTGACTGCTGTCCTGAGATCCTTGGTCGAGACTGTAATGTCAATGTTGGACTGACCTGATGGACTGCAGAAGGTTGTTAGCTGGCTGGGCTGATTGTGGACAGTAAGATTCCTAGACAGGATCAAGTCTTCCAGGAGAAGTCCTCGAGGGTCTGAAGCCGGGGAGTGCCAAAGTGGGGATTTTGCATTAACATCTGAGGTGATGACGATAGCTTTAGAGCCAAGAAGGTCCAATGCGTGCTCAATATAGTGGAGTGACTCTTCAATATCCATAGATTGTGGGCAGTATAGAGATATTAGATAGAATGAGTGTGAGTAGAATGTTATCTGAATACAGGTTGCAAATTTTGTGCATAATCCATGGATCACCAGTACATCAAGATTTCTATTAAGCACTACAATACAGGATTTTGGGTCCTTTGTAGCAGAGTGGATGACTTTTGCATGTATGGAGTATCCCACAATCTTATCACTGTTGGACATCGGAGTTCTGGAGGCATAGGGCTCTTGGATGGAGATTATATCTATTGCGTGTTCTTCTGCTGCTCTTCTAATTTCGTCAGCAACTGCCCGAGACCGGTGACCATTTATTTGCATTATACTAAGTTTTGTAAAGGGATTCTTGTTCCTAGAGTTTACTGAGGCTGAATATATTCGGAGTGGTTGTGGTGGTCTATCATCGGCTGACTGTTTCTGTAGGAGGGTTAGAACAGGTTCATCCATCAGCGGTCCTTAGTCTTGCCAGGTCGAGGGCTCTTTGATATTCTGGGCAGGCTGCATCTCTGACCGAGTGGCCATGCTCTTTCTTTCTCCTTTTGCAATTAGCACAGCAAGGACTTTCATCCCTATGTGGGCATTCAGCAAGCACATGTCCACTGCGGGCACAGTGTCCACATGTAGGAGAGGAGTGTGTGCAATGCTGTGCTGAATGCCCAAAGCCAAGACACAAGAAACACTTTGTTAGTACTGTGAAGGGTCTGAATCGGTGAGCACTACAGCCCAGGAAGATTCTATCATGGGACATGGTGTACTTGAAGAGTCTGGGGGACACTGTAATGACGCGATGTGATGCTGCAGATGAGCGAGCCTTCATAGAGAACCTGTACACCATCTCTTGTTTAATCTCTTCAAAAGAGATGTCAAACTTGTCAAGGTTTTTGTTAAACAAGTCCTCCAGTAGTTCTGTATCAGTGATGGTATTGGGCACGTCATAAACAAGGACTGATGGATCGGTGCGTTTAGGCGGGTTGCTGGACAGGCCAGCTGCCTGCAGAGCAGGTGCCATGGAGATTGAGGTCAGATCTTCCTTGTTGGTGGCTTCAAGGAGGACCCCTCGATTGCGAATAACACGTAGCGATTTAACTTTTAGTGTTTTAAAGTCTTTCTTTAGGGTGGTTTGGACCAAATCTTTAACCTCCTCGCTTGTCTTAAGTTGGGAGCCTTCAGATGCACGCAGCAGGAGGATGTGCTGATCCTTTTTAGTGGCTTGTGTCCGCTGGAGGACTGCTTGTGGTTGCTGACTGATGGGGGATTGGTGTGCTGACCCCACGACAGAAGCAAAGGATTTTGATGGAGGTCCACTTTGTTTCTCTTTTATCATCTTCACAGGCTCTCGGCCCTCACTTGAGGGCAAGGGTAGCTTGGAAATGGTGCCAAGAACCTGCTCCAGGATAGCCGTATGGGAGGAAAGTTCCTCATTAGCAGCCTTGAGCTTAGCATTTTCAATAAGCAGGGATGTGGCTATTGACTCTAAGTTGTCCCACATCTCCTGAATGGAGTTAGCAGCAGATCTGGTGAATCTGTTTGTTTCTTGGTTCAGAAAGTTTGCCAGGCCCCTATGCAGCATGGAGATGACCTGGTGGAGTGAGGCTGCATCATTGGAGTTCAGCCCAGGGACTGAAGCAGTATCATAGGAAAATAGACATGCGCACGCGCATACGAAAATGGCCATGCGCATGCGCATACGAAAATAAACATGCGCACGCGCATACGAAAATAGATATGCGCATACGAAAATAGACATGCGCATGCGCATACGAAAATGGACATGCGCACGCACATACGAAAATACATATGCGCATGCGCATACGAAAATAGACATGCGCATGCGCATACGAAAATACATATGCGCATGTGCATACAAAGTGGACATGCAATAGACAAAATAAACATGCGCACGCGCATACGAAAATAAGCATGTGCACGCGCATACGAAAATACATATGCGCATGTGCATACGAAAATAGACATGCGCATGCGCATACGAAAATAGACATGCGCACGCGCATATGAAAATGGACATAGTGTTTTGTGGAAGGCGCCACCGGTGGTTTCCCACATCTGCGCCATGGTACTTTGTGAAGAATTTACAGAATCTCTGTAAAAGCCAGAAACAGTGTGGTGTCTGGTTTGTGACAGAGTTGTGCTGTGTTCTCTTGTTCTGTCTCTGGCTGCTTAGCCGCAAGGCCCCTAAGGGAACCCCATGTTGCCCGCCACCACCACTGGGAGGTGAGCCAGGCTGCCCATTATACTCTGGCTGGCCTCCGCCAGGGTTGCCTGAGCTTCCTGACGGAGCCAAAAAAAAAAAAAATAATAAATAAAAATAAAAATAAAAAAAAAATAATAATAATAAAAAAAATAAAATAAAAAATAAATAAAATAAATAAAAATAAAAAGTAATATAAGTAAATAAATAAATAAAAAGAAATAAAAAATAAAAAATAATAATAAAATAAAAAAAAAAATAAATAAAAAAAAATAATAATAATAATAAAAATAAAAAAATAATAAATAAATTAATTAAAAAATTAAGTAAAATAAAGTAACAGATTAAAAAAAAAAAAAAAAAAAAGGGAAGAGAGAGAGAGGAGCATAGAAAAAGAGAGGATTTGAGGGAGAATGAATTTGGGTGGGTTGACAGGGGAGAATAAATCCACCCTAATTTAGGCGAAGTATAGGAAAGAGTGTGGGTTTAAAAGTCACAGGGGACAGGTGCCCCTGTGTAATTGTCAATGGCATAGTGCCTGTAGATCCCGCACTGAGGTCAGTGCCAGCAATCCCGCACCTAGATCGGTGCCAGCAATCCCGCACCTAGATCGGTGCCAGCAGTATATCCTACCCATTTCGGGTTTGCGATGACTTTTAAATCCCGCACTCCGAGGAGTGCCAGCATTCCGCACCTTGGATGGTGCCTGCAGTGGATCCTACCCTATTAGGGTTTGCATAATTATGTCTGCGTTTTTTCCGGGGGAATGGAGAGTTATCCCACGCCGGTCCGGTTTAGTTCTTGGGCTCTGAGTTCTGCAATCTTAGCTCGCCTAAGTGCAAATGTTTCTTGTGCATAGGTGGTTAATGCCTTATAGGTATCTTCCTCGAGTAGCAGAGTGAATTCTTGATTGCGAGGGTTTCTCTGTATTGTGGTGAGGAATTTAAGCCTAATGTTGTCGTAGCTGGGGCACTCATACATGAGGTGCCCCCAGGACTCCTCTTCGCCGCAGTGGCAACGTGGGTCATTCTCGATTCCCATGGCGGTCAGTTTTTGTTGGAAGGATCCATGGCCGGTGATGATAAAGGTCACATGGAGGCCAGGCGAAAACCAGGGTGGAGGTTCTGGGTGAGTTGAACTTATGGATGGAAGGAATCGTTTTGTGATGGCCCCTTTTGTTGTAGTGTCCCAGTCATGTTGCCATATCTCTTGTAGATGTTTGGTTATCCGTTGTCTTTCCTGCCTGGTGCCGTTTGTGGTGTCAAGTTGAAAATTTAGCAGTTGGGTTGGAACTCCCTTCCTTAAGTGATAAAAAAGCCCTCTTTTAACCACTTCTAAGTATAGTGGCTGACATCCAGTTAATACCTGCAGAGCAGGGGTGCTGACGGTGCGGCATGCCCTGCAAATTGAAAGGAGCATGAACCTCTGGATTGAATCCAGCTTACGTTTATTTCTTGCTAGGATGGCTTTTCGGTACCAGATGGAGGCACCATAACAGACAATTGGCACGTATGCCGCTTGGTATATCAGAGTAAGAGCTTTGTGCTTCAGCCCCCAGTCTGCCCTGCTGACCCGCCTTATCATAGCACTGTACCTTTGAATTTTGTTGGCTAGATACTTTAGGTGGTGGTGGAAGGTAAGCCCCGAGTCTAAGAAGATACCTAGGAGCTTGACTTCAGCGTGCAGCCGTATGGGCATAAAGTTTAATTTTATTGTAGGTGGTCTTGTGATTTGTAGTCTGCCTTTAAGGAGTATGGACTTTGTTTTCTCTCCTGAAATGGTAAGGTTGTGCAGGGCTGCCCAGTTCTGAAGTTTTACCAGTGCTCCATTTGCCATTTTCTCTAAGTTCGTCCTGGTGTTAGCACATACCAAAAGGACAAGATCATCCGCGAAGGCCAAGGGCTCAACACCTCCCAGGTCCATGCCCAGGAACTCATCCAGGACAATAGACCAGAGGAAAGGGCCAAGCACAGAGCCCTGCGGACAGCCTCGATCGATGTACCTAGTCACTGTCTGGAATCTGTTGGTAACTTGGACTTTTCTACCAGTTAAATATGACCTTAAACTGTTGTATAGGTTGTTGGAAACATTTGATTGCCGAAGCCTCCGAAGAACACTGGGCCACCATAGTCGATCAAAGGCCCCAGCGAAGTCTACCATGATTGCAAGGGAGTACTTAAAGGCTGTGTGAGTTGCTTGAGTGATTAAACTGTTAATGGCATCTTCTGTGCTGCTACCTGCTTTGAATCCAAATTGCTTGTCACTTGGAAGTTTTTGTTCTTCATATCTGGCGGTTAAGCGAAATAGGAGCAGGCGTTCTTGTAGCTTGGCCATTACAGAGAGCAAGGCAATCGGGCGGTAGGAGGTTGGAATTTGTGGTGGCTTGTCGGGATTTTTCAATATAAATTTCAAGGTTGCCGTTTTCCAGGATGTTGGAAATGTGCCTTCTGTCAGGCACCTATTTAGAAGGCTTATGAGAGTAACAGGATAGCATTCTACAAATTTTTTAACCACATCCACTTCCAGCAGATCAGCACCAGGTGTTTTTCCTACTTTCATTTTGTTTATTGCCAAGTCCATCTCAATGTTAGTGAAGGGGGATTCCACAGAGGCAGGATGATAGTTGTGATTTTCATCTACTATTTCTTGTTGTTGTTGAGTCATAGCTGCAGCTTCAATGGGATAAATGGTGTCTAGAATATTGTTAATGCTATCCTTCCAGGTGTAAGTAGAGGAGCCATCCATCTTTAGTGTCGTATCGAGTACCTCTCCTCGCGGCAGCTTGTTTGTTACGATCTTGAAAACTATGCCCCAGGGGTCCTTATTCCCAGAAGTGGATACCAGGGTTTGCCACGTTTGCTTTTTACTTTTACGAATTAGCTTTGTGTATTCATTTCTGACAATGCGATAAGCCTCCCTGGCGGCATCTACCTCATGGGGAGGTAGCCTTGATCGAGCCTGCTGGAACATTTTTCTTGCATGGTGGACTCTTCTTCTGAGATCCTGTAGTTGGGGATTCCACCAGGGAACTGCATATCGGTAGGGCCTTCTGCGTGGGATAGAGAGATCACATGCAGATCTTATGGCAGTGGTAATAATCTGTACACAATCGTCTGAAGGGAGTGCTTCAGGGAGTGGAGTGTCTTCAGGGAGTCTTCTTGTTAGCTCAGTCCGAAAACGTTGCCAGTCTGCCTTTTTTGAATTGTACCGTATCACATCTCGTGGGATCGGAGGGGTCCGTTCCACAGAGCGAACCAGAGAAAATGATATCGCTCTGTGGTCCGACGTGGTCCAGGCTTCTTGTACAGTCCATTTGGCTAGTTTGTTGGCAATGTCTGGGGTGGCTGCTGTAACATCTATAGTGCTCTCCCAAAGGGGGCCGCTGTAAGTTGGAAGTTGATCTGGTCGGTTTATTACTTGGAGGCCTGTGGCTAGGAAGAATTCTTCTAGTTTTGCACCATTTCTTTGTGCAGATCTGTCAGGGGTGCGACTGTGCCAGAGCAGAGATCTGCAGTTTGCATCCATGGCTATTAGTAGTCGTCCCCCCGGGAGAGTCTCAAGAGCCGTCTGAATGGTTGAGATCGCTGGGGTGATGTCTTCACCAGGGTGAGTATATATTGTTAACAGGAACAAAGACCCTAACTGAGTTATGATTTGTGCACAGGCACTGTTTGCAGTGCAGAGTGGTGTAATCTTTGTTGTGCTGATTTCTGGGTTTCTGATGATTATTGCTGCCCATGGGGTTTCGGTTTTACAGTAGACCATTTTATAGGATGCAGGGTAACCTGTGACCACACCTGAGCGAACATATGGTTCCTGTAATAAGGCCACATCAATTTGGTTTTCTTCTATTTTCACTTTTAGTTGGTCAGCTACCAGCCTCGCTCTTTGTGCGTTCAGTTGAACTATTTTTATTTCATGGTGGCAGTTTATAGAGGGGCCTCTATCCATAGTTGATTCTCATTTGGTATTGGCTTTTGGCTTTCAGGTATACCATACAGTTCCCATCCCTGATTGAGTGTTGATGAGGAGCTTTCACTGCTTTGCAGTTTGCACAGACTGGGAGCTGGTCTTTTGCTGGGCAGTTGTGCCCTTTCTGGGCACAGTGACCACATGTTGAATCACGCTGGTTGCATGTGTGTGATGTGTGGCCAAAGCGAAGGCACTTGTAACATTTCGTAACTGAAATATGCTCCTTAAACCTATGGCTTCCCCAGCCTATGAAAATGCGACTCTGTGTTTCTAAGATTTGCCATGCTCGCGTGGAGAGCTGGATTACCCAATTGACATTTGAATGTGTTTTAGATTTAGTACTGTATTTTGGGCTAACGTCTTCTTCCACAGTGTCCTCAGGTAGGTGCAGACTTAGATTTTTGTGGTAAATTTCCTCTTTGAGTTCTTCTGGGGTTACACCTTGCTGTATGTCAAATAAGACAATTGAGGGTCCTTTTTTCTTGGGAGCCTCTGCCTTTAAACCGTACTTAATCATATTATCATTACTTAAAATTGTTTGTGCCTCTTCTCTGGAGTTGGTTTCAATTACCACACCTGGGTGTCTAGTCTTCCGCATACTTTTGATCTGGATTGTCTTCATTTGGTCTTTTAGATTTTTGGTTAAGGTTTCCTTTACAGCATCACTTGTGTCAAGCTGCGCGTCTTCTGTTGGCTTAATCAGGATTATATGTGATTCTGTCTTTCTTGTTAGTGTTTTGGTTTGGGGTCCATCTGGTTTATGGGATGCTACTTTAGCGCCATTTCGCAACGCCTCCGAAAAGGTAGGGGGGCGGTGTTGCATTTGTTTTCCCCCTTTCTGAGGGCGAACGTCCCATTTCGCTTGCAGTTTTTCGTATTCGACGTAGAGGTTTAAAATCACCGTCTCCATCTTGCTGAATATGTTAATGAGGTCAGTGCGGATAGCAGCAGTAATTTTCGATGATTTCCCGACATACTCCTCAAGCTTCCCTCTGATAGCCATAATTTGGTCAACTGGGGTTCCAATTAGAGGGGGTAGAGTGGGATTCGGGTTTGCAGCTGGTTCTGGCACTTCGTTTGTTTCTTTATGTGCATCTTTGTTTACCTCTTTGCTGGTCTCTTCAGTCACGTCCGGATGCGGGCGAGACAATTGTTGTGAATCCTTGGGTTCACAACTGCTTCTCTCTCCCTTTTCTAGGCAGTAGATTTCGCCTAATTGTAGCTCCTCGACAGATAAGTCCGCAGGAGTGGGAGAGATTTGGTCAGTTGTTGTGCTGTCTCTCTCTGCGTTGTTTTTTCCAGCACTTGAAATACTGCTTTTGCATTGGCTGCAGTAGTATCTAGATCGAGCCGTGGAACTTATCTTTGGAATCGTAGATCTTCCAGAACAGCACTCCCCCAGTCTTCTTTTGCAGGGGCCATTACAGATCAAAAAGACTTTAATATTTTTTCCGCAGCAATCACAAGTTTGTTGGCTTGCGCGACCAGGCATAATGATTATTAAAAGGAGGGAAAATTGGCAAAGAACAAATATTTAGAGTAGCACTACAGTTGGGGCAGAAGGCTTCTGCAATTTTTATTATTATTATTTTTTTTTTTATTTATTAGAAATATTACTGCAAATTCTATTTAGTTTCTCAAGTTCCTTATTTTTAAAGAGTTCAACTGCTAGGCAATAAAAGCACTTCCTACTATGTGAGGAGTGTTTGTGTTCAGTTATATTTAGCGTTAACACGACTTTCCCTTTTTAAGTGCCCCAGAGGGTAGCCGATGTCCGCTGCAGTGAGACAAAGTATACAGACCACCTGCCGGTTGACCTAATTTAGGCGATCTATAAAATGCTGGTCAACGTGGTGGAAAGCATTCCGCTGGCTATAATGCTTGGCTGAACAAAATAAGATATGTATTCAAGTTTTTAAATTGAGAATAAAGTTGTTTACCTGATCATTTAGTGGGTACAACTTGCCTCAGGAAAAAGCACACCAAAAACTGATTCGCTGGATATCAGAAACTCGACAAGATGTTAAGCATAGTCCTTTAAACTATTCATTTAACAGGAGCCTGAAAACATGCGACCGCACAGTGAAAAACCTACTCGCGTCCGTCATATGAAAATGGACATGCGCACGCGCATACGAAAATGGACATGCGCATGCGCATACGAAAATACATATGCACATGCGCATGCGCATACGAAAGTGGACACGCGCTTGCGCATACGCAAATGGGCATGCGCATGCGAAAATAGACATGCACGTGCATACGAAAATAAGCATGCGCAGGTGCATACGAAAATACATATGCGCATGCGCATACGAAAATAAACATGCGCAGGCGCATACGAAAATAGAGATGCGCACGCGCATACGAAAATGGACATGCGCACGCGCATACGAAAATAAACATGTGCATACGAAAATGGTCATGCGAATGCGCGTACAAAATGGACATGCAATAGACAAAATAAACATGCGCACGTGCATAAGCATGGCACGCGCATACGAAAATACATATGCGCATGTGCATACGAAAATAGACATGCGCATGCGCATACGAAAATAGACATGCGCACGCGCATACGAAAATGGACATGCGCACGCGCATACGAAAATGGACATGCGCACGCGCATACGAAAATGGACATGCGCATGCGCATACGAAAATACATACGCGCATGCGCATACGCAAATGGGCATGCGCATGCGAAAATAGACATGCACGTGCATACGAAAATAAACATGCGCATACGAAAATACATATGCGCATGCGCATACGAAAATAAACATGCGCAGGCGCATACGAAAATAGAGATGCGCACGCGCATACGAAAATGGACATGCGCACGCGCATACGAAAATACATATGCGCATGCGCATACGAAAATAGACATGCGCACGCACATACGAAAATGGACATGCGCATGCGCATACGAAAATAGACATGCGCACGCGCAATCGAAAATAGACATGTGCACGCGCATACGAAAATACATATGCGCATGCGCATACGAAAATGGACATGCGCATGCGCATACTAAAATAGAAATGGAGCTGGCAGCCATGTAATTGCAACGTGTGGACTTCAAAATCTTCCCGGACAATCATTAACTAATTTATTTATCTTGATTCCAATTGCTCCAAGACTTTAATGGCAGGGCACCATGTTGGCAACGGTTGAGATTAGGGGCAGTGAGGCAGACACGCTGAAGAATTGAAGCGAATTTCATTCGCAGTATATTTGTTGAGAAGATGGCCTCTCAAAGATGGCCTCTATCCCCATAGCAAGTTGTGTGATTGGAGGTCTGCATGGTAGAATAGCAAACTTCATACTGAAGTTTGGTGTGGAGTTTGGTCTGGTCATCAGTTAAGTGCTTGCTGCTGAGGTTTAAGACAGTGAGAATTGTCTGCTGTGGGATCCTTGCGGGTGTTGGAAGGGTGAACCTCTCGGATTAGGCCAATAAACTTATGCTGCTGGTGCGAGTGGTAAATATCAGATTCGCAGATAGCCTGGGAACAAAGAGTGTGAATCGGGTTTGAAAAGGTTAATGGAGAAACCAAACCTCTGAGTTCCTGGATAAGTCTGGCTTTGTTGTCGGTGGCTCTCGGCAGCTGTAGGTGTAATAGCCAATCCATACTCCCAAGGTTCAAAGGCCAAAGTTGAAACAGGCATGCTTCATATGGACATGGTTGAAGGGTGCCTTATAACGGAAGGCTTTAGGTATAATGCGATGTGCGAAGCGGAGGTGTTGTTTGTTTAGAGCTATCAAGATGAAGGTTTTCTGCAGTTCCACTGTAACACTACGTATAAGGGCCATGACTCGAGCAAATGAAATTAAAGAGGCCTGTGGTACCGGCCTCTTTAATTCGCAACTTTAATTCGGAAGAACAGTAACTGAGAACAGTAAATGTTTGTTATATTATTCAAAGGTTAATAAACCTTTGTTTCGAAAATGTTTTTCTGTTGAAAAATATTTTTGAAATATATTTATAAAATATATACTTCGTGTAAATAAATGTTTGAGAAGCAGTTGCAATCAAACTGCAATATATGGAAAATATTATCCACCAGGAATAACAATATACCTTTTAGCTTTACAGTAATTTTAATGAATAAATTTTTTTATTATTAACCAAATTGTTACTAGCAGTAATGCATTCCATTCAATATTTCTAAGTAATAATCATTAATTGATCACTTAATTGAACCAGATGGTTTTACATAACATACATTACATTTCTAACAATTGTTATTAGTATTAAATTAATAATAAATTCTAATAAAGATGAAGCCAAATAGAGCAAGAAACAGATTGACATTTAAGGTGCAATCATCTGGTAAATATCCAGCACCAAATTCAGATTATAGCTGCAATTTAAAAAAAAAAACCAAGAATGATAAAGCCTGTCATATCTCCAGCACAAAAAAAACTGACAACTTAAAAGGAGAAAGTATGACTGAAATTTACGAATTTATAGAGAAATGGCATTAATACTGTAAAAGTTCATTAGAGCATTGCACCAACTCCACCAGTTATGGGACACCTTGGTATGGTAGGTTCAAAAATTGTCGGCCACCCGACAATTTTTGAACCTAATCCCTTAACAAGAGGGTGGCCACCACTGCTCCTAATTTTGGTTTGCCCTTGTTTAGTGCGCACCTCATACACCTGATAAGACCACCCATGGTTACATGTCCAGAATCTCAACAAATAACGACCAATCAACTTCTGCATGCATTGACCTGCATGTATTGCACAAAAGATATATTCCAAGGACAAAAAAACAGAAAAACTCAACCCCAAGTGGTGGAGGAAACCGAAGATATCCAAAGACTGGCCAGCTCAATCAGCATACTAAATCCAGTCAAACGTGTGGGGTGCCCATGGGCATCACATTGCATTCTGACACCCAACTCTTTGGTCACTTAGTGAGCTAAGGTCTGCACTGGTGGAAGAATGTGATTTTTTGCCACGAAATCTTATAGACACCTTTATTTTTAGCATGGTTCACCATTGTCAGCCCTGTTTAGCCATACTGATGACATGTGACCATATTTTCGAGCATCTTGTATCGACTTCTGTAATGTGACCTTTTTGATAATTCTTATAACTGCTATAAATGTTCATTTTTCTTATCCGAAGTTTCTTGCTGTCTCCTCATTTCATTGTTATTCTATGATACGCCACCATACCAAAAATATTTCCTGCTGCATCACAAGCTACATAACGTTTTTTGTGTCCTGTTAATTTGCTCGAGTAGTGTGGTACCACATATAAACTTAGGGTGTCCGAAGAAGCTGCGGCTGCGCATCAGAGAGAGCACTGGCTACAAGAGAAAAGAATTGGGGATTTGGATTTTTCTTCTATGTGAGTGGAAAGAATAAAACACACCGATGAGCCAAAGTTTAAATTATTTGTAAATTGATGTATAGTTATCTCGTGGTAACCAGATTTTCAGGAAGTTTTAAGACAATTTTAAAGTTTAAATTATCTGTAAATTGATGTATATTGATTTCGAGATGTCAAGATTATCAAGACGATTTCAATTCTCATATTAGCATACGTTATTGGTTGGTTTTTTTTGGGGGGGGGGAGGTTGATGGCTGTCGACTTTCCACGATTCTTCTCGATGCGCTGGGTTGGATATGAGTATTGAATACATGATGATTTTAATACGTAGCTTTTTTAAAAATGATAAATTGATTTAATTAATATTGTACGCTAATTCACATAAGAATATATTTATATGCAATTGAGTGTTGAGAGAATTACAGTCCTACAATAAAGGTATGAGGTTTTCTCTTATAATTTAAGATTAATATTTAATTATTTATAATTTTGGCTTAAAAATTATAAATAAATAATTTTTATATATTAATAATTTTGGCTCCTGAAGGAAAAACAGGAAGAAAAGCAAGGGCTTTTTTAAAATCTAGACTTTGGACTTAAAATTGAATTTCACTGGCAAGATACACATTTGCTCTATAAGATTACTTCCTTAATTCATTTTGCCATTACTAATGTGAAAAAGTCATGCTAAAAGAGAAATTTTGATAAATTGTATTCACAGAATTTGAATTCATGGAGTGCAATGCTTAAATAGCACTCCTAAAATAAACTTAGATTGCAAAATATTTATGGTATTAAAAAACAATGAATGCTTCTATTCAATAATATTATAATGAATACTTCCTATTTGCTTTATAATTTTAATTATTTATTAGAAAATGCTATAAAAAATTAAGCTTACCCTTGCAAAATCAAAGTGTGGTTCATAATGTCCACCAATTCCATAATTAACAACCTGCAACTCTTCTGCGGTGGAAGCAGTAAGACCTGTCAGATCTTCAATTCTCTGACTAATCTTAGCCACAATATCATCATCCTCATTTTTTAACCATGCACTATAATTGCAAATAGAATATAAACACGGTCTTCAAATTGAATTCTGTTTTGTGAAAGAGGTCAGTAAAATGAATTAAAAATGTCTATCAGTAAATTTAATTCACATGGAACAGTGATTATTCTTCCATATCAACGGTAGAAAAACAGTTGATGTGGAAGAATTAGTTTCGGCCAGTGCAGCAAAAGCCTCTAGTTTCCTAGCACTGTATGGCTATTACCTTAACCACTTGACCACCCTGGCTGGGTGGCTGTGTGGTTAAAGTGCCGGACCCTGCCAAGATGATGGCAGTTAAAAGTTGATAGAAATTTGTTAAAAGTTAATATAAATGTGTTAAAAGTTGACTACAGATATTTATTATTAACAATATGAAAAGCATACTATTGAAGAAAAACAGTTTGTTTATTGTTAAAATTGTGTAAATGAACAGGATTATATAAATAAAAGTCAAAAGCCTGATATGCCTTTCCATAGTGTCCCACAAGTGCTCTATGGGATTGATATCGAGGGAAGTCGGAGACCAATAGATATGTTGATGTCAGAACTGTGTTCCTCAAACCATTCGTTAACAAGTGCCCGATGGCTTGGCACATTGTTTTCTTGGAAGTTACCATCGCCATTCGGGAAAAAGTATAACATAGCGGGGTGTACAGAGTCAGCAAGCAGTTGACGATAGCGGAGAATACTGATACGTTGTTCCACGTGCACCAGAGGTCCAAGTTTCTGCCAGTGAAACATGCCCCACACCATACAACCGCCTCCACCGGCCTGCACTTCTCATACCATGCATGATGGATCAAGAGCCTCATTTGTTGAAGCAAAATCCGTACACAACCATCCACGGTGTGGAGTAAATAACGTGACTCATCCGACCAGCACACCTCCTTCCAGTCTTCTAACGTCCAACTTGCATGCTCTTTGCACCAGGCGAGTCTTTTACGCCGATGAACCTTGGTTAGGAGAGGATGCCGTAGGGGTCGTCTGCTGATAGAGCCCATACGTGCGAGCGTGCGACGCATGGTCATGCCATATATTGTTCCGAGTTGGCCCATGTTGTATTGGGTAATCAATTCTTCAACAGTGCTACACTTGTTCGCCTATACGAGTCGTCGGACCCGGCGCACGCCTCTAACCTCAACCTTTGCATCAAGCTTTGCAGTTTTGCCGTCGGGTCGTTGTTTGACGCCAGTCCTGGTACACTTTAACTACGGCGGCTCTCGAACACCCCACCAGTTTAGCCATTTGGGAAATCGAGGCACCAGCTCGTCGAGCACCCGCAATCTGTCCTTTATCAAAGTCCGATAAATCCTTCTTTTTACCCATCACGCTCGGAATTTTACTACCTATTGAACCACTGACACCTTATCTATGTACGTAGGTGGACTAACTCCGCACTCTCGTACCTCACGTTGTCAACGGGTCGCATTCAGTTTTCATGGGGGTGGTCATAATTCAGTGTATGTAAGGACAATAGTCCTATCCGTGCAAACTTGCGGCAAGGAAATGCGAGGCTTCTTATTCAGTGCAGGACAAGTCTTGCCCTATGTATTTGTGGGATGTTTAATTCGTTAAGGGATGAACTCAGGGTTCAGTGTTGGATCCATTGTTGTTTTCTGTATTTATAAATGATATTGATGATGGTATATCAGGCTTAATGTCCAAGTTTGTAGACGATACAAAGGTTGGCAGGGTTATTATGACACTAATGACAGTACACTGCTGCAACAGGATCTAGAAAAGTTGAGCAGATGGGCTGAGAGGTGGCATATGAAGTTTAACATTGACAAATGTAAAGTACTACATATGGGAAGCAGTAATCCCAAAGTAACGTATCAACCCTGTGGTACCACACTGACAGTGGTAGAGAATGAATAGGACCTGGGGGTAATTGTGCAGACAGATATGAAGTTTTCTGAGCAGTGCAGACGTTCTGAAAGCTCATGATGTCTTGTCAATGATATACAGGAATTTTTCTAGCAGGGATAAGGAGGTGATTATCGCCTTGTATAAGGCAATGGTCAGGCCACACCTTGAGTACTGTATACAGGTCTGGAGGCCTCATTTTAAGAAGGATGTAGAGCTGTTGGAACGAATACAGAGAAGGGCAACAAGATTAGTGAATGGAACAAAGGGTTGCTCTTACGAAGAAAGGCTTAAGTTTTGCAAATTACAGTGTCTGGAGACTAGGCACCTGCGAGGTGATCTGATTGAAGTGTATAAAGCCTTGAATGATTTGGGCATGCTCAATGCGGATGGGATAGATTCTTCCTCTTGCTCAGAATAATCGCCTGAGAGAGCATAAATTCGATTTGAAGAAAGACGGTTGATAGATGTGCAGAAGTTTGCCTTTAGCCAGCGGGTGGTTGATTGCTGGAACAAACTTCCATCTGTCGTTGTAGAATTTAATAGCTTAAATAGATTCAAGGCAGAACTTGACAAACATTTGGAACAAGTGGATGGGTGAAATAAGGGTTTTTTTTTTTTTTTTTTTTGGCTGATGCTATATAAGCTTGCTTTCTTGCATCATGTGTCTTTGCTAATGCTACCTTAATGTTAAATATCTTAAAATTATTGTTCCAAATGAATTTTTCCAGGGAAGTTTGTTTAATGGACTTAAAGTACAGAAGTGAACTTATTTTCGTATGGATGTTAACAGACTTTGGTTCTTTTCCAGGTCTCTTTAATGGACCTTAAGATATTTATGTATGTTGAACTGAACTTATATGTTCTTTCAAATAGAGATGTAGCTGAAGACTGGTGATTACTATGCTTTCATCCTCCAACCGCTCAAGTCCATCTTCAACGGAATTCTAACAACAAGAAAATTTCCTAAAGCCTGGAACAGCTACCTCGTTAGACCACATCCAAAAGTTCGAAACCCCACTCTACCCAGGCACGATATCTAACTCCTCAACGCTCCTGAAAATCCTGGAAAAATCTATGCTGCCCACCTTAATGAATCAGATTCTTGGAGATAGGCCGCCACAGGTCCACTACGCAATCCGAAACCGATCCACAGTGACGAACCTCCTTTTTTTTTTTTTTTTTTTTTTATTTACATACATTTTTATTACATATATACACAGATACAAACACTTTATATTTACAATCGTCGCATTCTGCGTAAAAATAAAAACAATTTTAATTATACAGCTTCACTTGCAAGCAATAAAAGATATACTATGTGTGTATGTATGCGGATGTACTTGTTTTGGGTGGCACCTAGACGTTTAGTCGAACTCCACCTTGGAAATTCTGTGTTGAGAGAGAGAGAAACTGTCTACACTCTACAGCGATCAACACCCTGTCAATCACTGCCCATTTCTAGGCTTGAGTAGTTGTGCCTGCTTCTATTATCTAGTGCTGCTGCACTAATTTGTCGTCCAGTGGAAGGAGTGCAATACCAAAGGACAGGAGCTCTCAGGTTGCCCAACCCGAGGGAAAAAAAAAAAGAAATAATAATAAATAATAAATAAATAAATAAATAAATAAATAATAATAATAATAATAATAAAATAAAATAAAAAAAATATATATATATATAAAATAAAAGAAAAGAAATAAATAAATAAAAAAAAAAAAAAAAAAAAAGTTAAAATAAAATAAAAATATGTATAGTTAATACCATTATATACATTGAATGTTATTACTAATTTAAGACCACAACAGTTGGTTTCTAAGTTAACAGCTGTTTGACCTAGTAAGGTAGAAATATAAGTTCATGAACACATCACTCTACTGTCCACTTCTAGAATTAGTAAACAAGGTGCGTCTTCTTTTAAACACCTTGTCAGAAAAGGATTGGAATGCTGCAAAGTTCTTGGCATCTTGAATCAAAATATCGAGGTTGTCAGTCCTAATAGGTTGAGTGCTGTTAAATAGTTCTTGTCTGAAGTCGTCATAAGCCGGGCAGTAAAGCAGAACATGCCTCCAATCTTCTACAGCCCCACAAAAACACAAAGGGTCAGGTTCGAGTCCAAATTTACACAATTTATCCCGTAGTGAACCATGTCCAGTAATTAAATACGACGTTGTCATTGAAGGATAAAACCATCCCATAACTTTCTTATTTACAGCAAATGTTGCATCTTCAATGAACTCCCTGGTAGTGAGTCCCGTTTCACTGGATTGCCATCTGTATTTCCACTTCTCAGTGAATTTTGTCCAAAGATTAATTTTCTCCTGCCGAATGTCCGTGGCCGGATTACTTGCAATGTCGAGGATTTGAGTTGGCAAACCTTTCTTTAAGTTAGAAATCATGCCTCGGTATGCCACATAAAGGTCAATCGGAATACAACCTGAGATCACTTGTAAAGCATTGGTTGATGTCGTTCTGCAGCATTTGTGTGTTGCCAATATCATCTTTCTCTGCAATGATAAGAGTTTGGCCTTCACTGTGACGTGAGTAACCCTAGGAAACCATATGGCAGCCGCATATACTACAATTGGCAAAAATATAGCCTTATAATATAATGCCAAAGTTTTGTGCTTTATACCCCATTCAGCTCTTGAGAGCCTAATCACATTGGCAGTAAACTTGTTAATCTTTTCAGCTAAGTTCTTTACGTGGGGGATAAAAGAAAATTTATCATCAATTATGAGACCAAGATATTTATTTTGAGAAACATAAGGAATTTGGACATTGTTGATATGGAGTTTAGGAGGTCTGTTATAATCCAATTTATTGTTGAAGATCATCATTTTAGTTTTCGTCTCAGAAATTTTTAATTTGTTTATTTTAGACCATTCCAGCAAATCATCCAGGATTTCTTTCCCATGTATTTCTAGCATACGTCTTGACCTGCCTGGTATGCACAGCGCTAAATCGTCGGCAAATGCTATTTTATTGCAAATTTGACTTTCTTTTAGTAACCACTGGTCTAAAACAGAATTCCAGAGGAGAGGCCCAAGGACCGAGCCTTGTGGGCATCCTCTGGAAATGAATTTTGAAAATACCAAGTGTTGTGAGATGACTTTTATCTGCCTATTTGAAAAATAAGATCTCATAACCTGATATAGTAAATCATCACATTCTGCCTCTCGAAGTGACCTGAGGGCGCTCTCCCACCAGAGTGTATCGAAAGCGCCCTCAAAGTCGATAAAAACAACCATCATGTATTTTTTGTCTGTAGTTTTGCATAGATTCACCAAATTTCTGATGGCATCTTCGGTGGAGGAGCCTTTTTTAAAGCCGAATTGTGAATTAGAACTCATATTACTTGCAGCCAAAACCTTCTGCATCCTAGGCGCTAATAATCTCTCATAAAGCTTTCCAAGATTTCCTAGAAGGGATATTGGGCGATATGCCTTGGGATCCGTTGCCAGTTTTCCAGGCTTTCTGAGCATCTTTACTAATGCAATCTTCCAAAAATTTGGAAAAGTCCCCTCTAATAGACATTTGTTGAAAACATTCAACAATATATGTGGAAAATATTGGTGAAATCTTTTGATCGCCACATTTTCAACTAAGTCCATTCCAGGACATTTTGACTGATTGATTTTAGAAATTGCAAGTGCAAGTTCATCTAGACTAAATAGTTCCGTATCATTTGATCCCTTGTAAGATCCGTTAACGAACCTTATCTGAGTTTGTTCGGTGGTGTCTTGCTCTGGGTGATCATCAGGGAAAAGTCTCTCTATAATAGCTTCAACCGTGGAGAGCCAATCAGTAGTCTGACTTCCGTTAGAGTAAACAGAACTATATATCTCAGGAGTTGCAAGTTTGTCACGACAAATTTTGTATATTAATCCCCATGGGTCAGAATTTCCTGTCTGGGACACTAGTTTCTGCCATGAGGATCTTTTGGCTTCCGCAATAGCTTCGAAATATTCCTTACGTAATTGACAATAGACTTCTTTTAGTCGCCTAACGTCTGTTTCTGTTAAGTATCTGTGCCTCTGGAAATTCTTCCTTGCATCTATAACCAGTCTTCTCAAAACAGATAACTGGGGATTCCACCATGGGGTGGAGCCAGGTCTCCTAACTTTCCTTTTAGTGGATTCAGTCAAAGCTCTGTAAAGAGTGTTTTGCACAAAGTAAGCATATTCTACTGCAGATAAACTGTTCAATTGTGCAATTTTATCATCTGAAAATTCTTGTTGCAAGACTTGCTTAAATTTGGTAACCACATGTAATATATTGTCCGCCTTTGAACAGCAAGAGGAACTCGCAATCACGTACCTGGATATTGAAGCTGCCTTTGACGCCATCAACGTGTCGGCGCTCCTCCGCTTACTGGAAGACCACTATCTAATCCAAGGTAATATCCTCTGGTTCATAGCTTCACTTCTCTATGATAGGGTACTACAAGTCGACGCCTATGCACAATCGCACAAGAAGGCAATTTCTGCTGGTGTTCCGCAAGGAGGAGTCCTATCTGGCTTATTATTTACAGCCATCATTGCGCCTCTTCTCCGTAACAATGAGAAAATCATCACCTATGCAGATGATATAAAAATTCTAACGCCTATTGCTTCCAACAATCACCTTGAAGCTACAGCAAGCATTAATGATAGTTTCATCAACGTCGCCTCTCACCTCAAACAGTATGTACTCTCAATCAACCCACAAAAAAACAAAACTAATGGTGTTCTCTCTCAGATCAACCCCTACAATAATAGCCCCAACACTCGATGGAACTGTAATATCTGCCACTCCTACACATGTGGATTTGGGAATAGTATTTGACCCAAAATTCCGGTTTCATGCTCATGTAGACAAGCTCACTTCCAGAGCAGCCTCTCTCCGATGGCTAGCTAAACAACAACTAATTTATGTTAAGGAGCCTCGTATAATTAAGAAATATATCAGAACAGTAGTTTATTTTCCACTCCTCTATGCTGCTGAAGTGTGGGCGTCAGCAGCTACTACAACGAAGAAACCAATCCTCGCTGCAGAATTCTGGCTACTTAAATGGGCTAACTGGAAAGCTTGTCTCCCACCACAGGACAGAACTACAGCTTTAGCTACCTCACTGGGGATGCAGCGACTCCCTGACATCATTGAAATACAACGACTGATAGTTACAGTTAAAATGATCACGGGCCAGATCTCAACACCGTCCATTTGGGATTCGTGTTACTGGCGAATACCCAAGCCAGAACTTCGGTCAACCCCGAGGAATCGGAGGCTTCATATCTCAGACCGCTTCCTCCCAAACCAAATGCTACCGGAAGTACAGCACCTCGACGCTGACCTCCAGAAGTTTTTCAGTAATAAAACCTACAGGAAAGAAGTATTAGTAGCTCGCTCCAATCCCAGAATCTAATGAGAACAAGTTCGTGCATCCTCCACACCATCTGCCAAGCTATCCTGTGCCACGACAGAACTCGTTTGACAGAGAAGTGCCATTCATATATATTATATATTTTATTTAAATAAAATTGTGAATGACATTTGATTGTAAATTTTATTGTAAATATAACCGTACGATGTCACTTGTAAATATAGTTAATACTGTGCAATGTAAGGAAGTGTAATGACATGTTTACATGTTACATCTTCAATTTTAGAATGTGCATTATCCATCATATATCCTGATGTGAGCATTATCTATTATCCGTGTGCATTATCTATTACCTAATTATCTATTCTTATGTGAGCCCCTGACCGTTGGCCGTAATGGGACAATTGCAACTTTACTTAAATCTATATATGTACATTGTATTAATTTAGTTGCAATAAAGATTTTCTCTCTCTCTCTCTCTTTAAATTTCAGCGCCAGGAATACGTGTATGTTGGTTATAACTGGATGTTAGTTTCTAAGAATGTGTGATGCTAGTTTCTATGGGACTTTATGCAGTAATATCTAGAGGCTGTGAGAATCTGTTGTATGACAATTCACATTAGTGACTCCAGTTGCAGTCACTATTGCGAATTTCGTTTTATTCATTTTTCTTTTTATTCATTTTAGGTGAGTCTAGCTCTTCTTCTTCTTCTCCCCTGCTGCCTTTTTTGCTGTGTTTTTCCTTCTCCTTTTCGCTTTACTTATATCTAGAGCCATCCCACTCAGTTGGTCTGCTGTAAACGATTATTCTTACTTTGGTACTCCGTGAGTTAACCCAGCTTCACGAAAACCAGATGTTTATAGTGTTCTGTAGGGCTATGGGCTAAGAAGCCACTCAAAAAGCACAAACCATGACAATACACTACAGTGCATGAATACCACTACTTTAATTGCCGGGGTTCGAGTCCGTGACCACCAAGTATGGAGGATGCGGAAAGGTCAAGGAATGACCACCGCATATCCCCGGAGCAATATGGCTTTAGTTGCTAATGCTCCAAAAAAAAAAAAATAAAAATAAAAATAATAACAATAACATTAATTGCCCTTTGCCACGAACCGTATCCGCACACTTATGCAGCGGATTTTTCCGATGAGCCAGAACGGTCTACATTTAATAAATAAATCATAACCGTGAAAGACCGGAACTGCATGCATTTATTACTCGTGTTTGTCCTTGTGGGTAGCACAGTTTTTATAATCACCGTGTGGAAAAGGTCTGGGTTCGAATCTCATCCATGACGCCAGCAAACTTTATGGACCTTTTTCACACCTCGGTTGAGATGCTGGTCTCAGGCGAAGACAGCAGTTTTTTCGTCTAGCGAAACAGGCAAACCGAACAGAGAATTCGTGCAATTTACGGACATAATACATTTTAGTGGATGAGTTTGTCTTTTCGGGTAGCCCTGATCCGAAATATTTATTTATGGTTTTTGTACTCGTGTTGGGTAGAATATTGCGCAATGCCTTATAGACTACCTTCAATAATGAAGGGCGCCAAAGTTAGAAAGGATTTTGAACTGCACAAAGTGGGCTAAGCGATATCTGTTCTGGGTAAAAGAAGGTGACAAGTGAACCTGCCGCATTGCCCCCCATCTTTCATTTCCACTGAAGAGCGATAAATAATATTGGTAATAAAAAACTACTTCTTTCAGGCCGTGGTCAGACGGGCGAATTAAACTGCAGTACAGTATTTTAATTTTCACTCGTCTGGCCTTGAGAAAATCTCATGCTTCCAATTCAATTCGAGAATAAGCTGTGCACCAAAAATTTTAATTCCATTTTTTCAAAAAAAAAAGTGCGCGGGATATTCGAGAAAATGTGGTAATTTTTAAGAAAATGTGATGGCTCCTTGCGGTTTTAAGAGCAAATAATGGTCTTGATTTGGAGTAGAAGGTTCTTTTTTTTCTTCTTATGAATGCAGTACCTGTTTCTCCAAGCGTGGTTACTAAATTGGGAGATTTAAAATAATGACGTTGCAGTTTTGAGACAGTCAACATTCGGAAATAATCATCATTATAGAAAGGTTGCCACACATTTTATGTCATTGCCACGTCTATTGGCCTTTTTAATATCATAACTTTAACCTCAATGGGAATTGCACCAAATATTAAAGAAGACAGTGATTGACAGACATTAAGAAGAAAATCTTTATTGTATTAAATTATTTTCGTTGAATAAAGATATCATTGGTCACTGATCCTAGAATCGCTTGTAATGTTGAAATTACTGTAATAAAAAAAAATATATATAATAAATAAATAATCTGGAAACAAAGCTGTACAAATAGGCGACCGGCTGTGATCACTCCACTGTTGCGTTAGAGTTCGGTGCTGCTACTTGCGTGAAACTAGTTCATTCACAAATATGAAAGGGTTGGGAACAAAAATGCGCAAGCGTATTTTTTACTAGTACTGGCAAGAGTAAAGCCCCTTAAACGAAGTGCATTAAACAACTCTTACCAGAGGGTTGCAATTTAAAGTTGCAGGGATATCTTGCTTATTTATAGGCATAAGAGATTTGCCACGTATCATTTGCTTAAAATCACAATATATAAAAAGTTGTAATTTTCTTCCAGTTGTCGTTCCTCACTGAATTATCTGGCCATACATCTGGTTGCGTTGTTAATCAAAACAAATTATCCTCTGCCCTAACTGTGCCTCACGGAGGAGCCAAAGGCTACCTTTGTTCCTTCTCAATGCTGTAGCGGTAATTATAGGCATCCTTAGTTTGTAACAGTGAAGTCGGGAGTCCAAGCAGTTCCCCCTCTCGTTAATCATGTTCTGGCACCTTGCCCTTTGTCCACCGAAACACAGATGTCACATGGAGCGGCTCTTTGAGCGTATCGAGACTTAATATGTGGTAGACAGTCCTGGTGTCCAAATTTGGGCTCTTCAGCTTCTCAAATCATAGCTACCGGGTTGTTGCGTAGGAAGCACGTGGGACGCGAGAAAGCTATTGTGAGGGCAGTGAGAACGAGAGTGCACAGGTCGCTGCAGAGCGAGTTGCTCAGCTGACAGCAAGTGGTACACGTGCCACTACTGATGGCGCTGGATATAAACGTTGTTAGTTCATCTTTGTTTACGGTTACGTTTTTTGACTGTAGGGGATAACTTATAGTTTTTGGAGGAATAAACATATTTTCCAGGTGCCATGTCAACTCAGGAATGCGGGAGTGTAAATGTTTGTAAAATGTTGAATGTCGGTTCTCAGCGAAGACGGACATGGGCTCCGAAGAGAAGCAAGCGACATGTGCCGTCCATAGCTCGTCTTACTTTATGGCGCAACAAGTCAGAATCGTTCTCGGAGAGGCAGTGTTACCGTCCAGTCACCTGGAAAGGTGTGGAGGTTTTAGTGAAGGTTCCAGATGGATCGTGGAGAAGGGTAAGTTTTGAACTTCTTTGTGCTCGTGTGTACATGTCAGTATTGATTTAACTGTTATTAAATCCCCATTCGGTATTAAGGGAGAGATACTGCAGCTTTAATATTTCATTAAATAAGATAAATGAGCTGATGGCAGAAACTTACTCTTTCCCTACCTAATCCCAAGAATGTTTGTTACGAGATCATATTGTTTATTTTTAGGCTTTATAAATGACGTAGGTAGAATTTGATTGTAGCTAATAATAAACTTGGTTAGGCTTTGTATACAATGTCTTCATATTCTGTTTTGAGATTTACTAATGCTTTTATATGATATAATAGCGAGCTTGTTTAAGATTACCTCCCCCCCCTGCAATTTTCGGCAAGAGTTATTTAATGACTTTTTTTTTTTTTATCCGACGAAGAATTTTTCTAGCAACTTTCATGTGATAAGTCGATAGCGTGGCAATTTTGCTGTGTAATGTTTGTCTATCATTGATTTCCTATTGATCATGACTGGAAAATATCACAAGTGCCATTACTGACAGCTACCTAAAAAGCAACTTTTATGCGATAAATTTCCAAGTTTTTTTTATTTAACCCATTTTAGGTAACTAATGTTATTTTATAACATTACACTTTTTCAATACTTAATAAAAATAACCACTAATTATCCTGTTTTATGTAACCTAACCGTGTTTAATAAGGTTAGGTTTAATAAGATTAGGAATATAATAGGTCGTAAATTCCATATGATACTAGCGATACGCACGTGAAACTGAGTTTCCTGTTGTTTTTTTTTTTAATTATCAAATTTTAGATAACCTAACTTTATTAATAAAATGGTTACATTACCGAAAATGGCTAAAGTGGAAAAAAAAAAAAAAAAGACACGTAATATTCGATTTGCGATAGCTGTCAGTAATGAGTGTTTGATTGACAAAAGATATCAGCAGTGATCAGTAGAAACTGATAAGAGACGAACCTCATATAGTGAGATTGTCAACCTATCATATAAAAGTCGGGAAAGTTTTCGTAGGATAAAAAAAAAAATCGCTTAATTAATTCTTGCCTAATTTTCTTTGTTTTATTGCCATTTAACTTTGTTGAATATAAAGAGAAAGCAAGACGCAAATACAATCAATCCTGAGCCGGGATTCTTCTGTTTTTTGATTATCGATTCGTCATTTTGACTGACATGCAATTTGACTGACATGAGAAGTTATATAAGTCACAAAATGGTATTTAAATTTCGGGTTGCTATGATTATAGCATAATAATAATTGTTGAATATTTGAGACCGTATCCTTGTTCTTCGTGGGGAAACCTCACCTCACCCGATATTTTGAGTTAGTGATGTTCGACAGTTTAGAAACTCTTCAAACATATTGCTGAATTTTGTAATTAACGTAAGGTATTATCATGACTGTCAATCATTCTAAGTTGGCGAATAAAAGTTATTTATAAAAAGTAACTTTTCGGACTCTTTTTATTCGAAACCTTTTACCTTTGAAAGATTAACTATTAATTACGCTTAAACGTTTACTGAATTATTTCCAATTTTTGTTAATATCTATAAAATACTAAATATCTAATTTAACATTAGGCCTTTAAACTAACAAGTTCCTCAAATGACTGTAGAGGTTATGCAACATTCCATTATATAACAGAACGTATTATAAATTACTGGTTTGGCTTTGTAGAGCGTTGATATATAATTAATTAAAGTTAATTTACCCCCCCCCCCAAAAAAAAGAGTTCGACTTTACAAAGATTTATTTTGGAAACATTTAATTTTTTTTTAAAGACAATGAAAGCCTATTCCCCTACGGTTAGGCAGTTGCAGACATTTATAGTTCAATATTTAATTATCTGCATTTCACACTTTGTTTTCCAACTGTTTGTTCATCTGAAGAGTGCCGAGCATGGTGTACACCAGCTCTACAATATGTTAAGGGCAAAGGAGAAAACAATACAGTCCTTTCATTATGGTAATCTGCTTTTAAATTTAGTTGCTATTGAACTCTGATACACTGGACTCTGATCTTTGATAGCCCAGTTTACAGGGAGTGCGAATAACGCCCTCGATCCTAAAATTTGGAAGCCCCACTGATTTCATTATTTACATAATATGTATTTAAATCTAAAGCAAAATAGTTAAAGATTTTATTCGCTCGATTTCACTGGATTCTATTATAATTTGAAAAAATAATGTTAAAATTCACTCCTTCACCTGTTAGTTTGATTTAAAGCGAATTTCTAGTTTTGTGGGGGAAGATTTCAATTATGAATTAAAGTTACGCAATTAGAAGTAAAAAGATAAAGGAAAAATTTTCCTCATACATGTATTAAAACTTTAAGTATGGCTTAGCTTGATAACTTACGCATACTAATCAAGAGCTTTCACATACAGGTGGGAACCTGACTACTTAAATTTCCTAGCTTTGAACGCGTTAAGATAGTAGTCGAGCAAGCTGTGTCATGTTTCTGTGCGTGATTGAACGTTGTGAATGGATTTAGCACTCCTAAAACTGGAATACGATCGTACTTCGATGTGAGTGAAGTTGCGTGTAAGATGGGATGCAATAAAAAGCCAACTCGATACTGACAGTTCTGACAAATAATGAGACACCTGTAGTTAAATAAGGGGAGGGAATTTGAATCTTATGATTTTGAACATTTAAGTTATATCCTAAGACATTCGTGTCAGTGATTTCATTGTATTGTTTGTGTATATTGGATAATTCGAAGTTAATAGGCGGGTATTTACGTTAGCAATTTGTTGTACCGCATATAAAAAATAGAGTAATTACTAAATTTCCACAAAAGCAAGAGCTAAAACATTTGTCGCTCGTAATTCAGGCTTGTAAGTGTTTCCTCTTTTATGAAACAAACTCTAGTACTCAAGTTTATTTATTCGAATCGCGCACCTTGACACTCAATAAACTCATTAAAAATCGAAGTGCGAATCTCTCATCAGTACCATTAACAGCAGAATGGGAACTTTACGATACTTAGTTTAAACAGTTATTTGAAAATTAATCGTTGATGGGGAGGCTATACCAGAGGCAAGCAAGAAAAGACTTGTGTAAAGTAATGCCATTAGGCGTCAGTAATGGATAAAAAAAAAAACAGTTTCAATGAGATAAAACCACCCAACCCTCGCTCGATAAACTTAGCAACTTTGCGAAAAAGCATATAAATGCCTCGAGTTATTGACGGGATTCGAACCAAGGCCTTTTACATCCGGTTTAGGAGGACGGTGATTGTAACCCACGAAGGCTTACGTGTTACGTTCGGTTATTTGTTAATATAACCGGACACGAAGAAAGTGCAGTTTAAAACAGGTAACAGATTACAACAAAAGGTGAGTATTGATTTGCTAACATAGTGTTTCCGATAGAAGTCACGTTTTCAAATTTACCCCATTTAGAAATCCCATGCTCATTTCATATCGTTAGTAAAAGAAAATAATAAAAATGAATTAATTAAATTTTGAATTATAGAAATTTGCTGCGTTTGTTTTATATTCGCTATATGAACATATTTGTATACTTTGTGTTACCAGCAGTAAACTGAATTGGCGGATTGATCTTTGCACCTCTAGTAAGTGTTGCTTTCTTCCTCCTTCGTTTTAGTATCATACATTTAAGGACATCACGATGGTGATTAAAAGTGTTTCAGCCAGTATAATTGCAAGAGTACGGTGGGGGAACCTCAGAAAATAGTATACCTTAAAGCTGATTCAATATTTGTGGCAGAAAATATTTCGATTAGAGATGAAGATTTCTCAGGGTAAATAGCATGGTTACAGAATTGCCTGCGACCTTTCGAACGACTGAGTTTATTAAATGAAAGTTTGCCAGTGGGTAGTCACATGTACTGACTCTGGAACGAGCAAAGCTTATGATTCGATTGTTGTCAAGGATGGGTTGAATCACAGCGGTAAATATTGACGATATTTTCCCCTTGAGGAATATCTAATATCATTTGGCTGGACAACTGTTTGTGACTAATTTTGAGGTAATCGTTTTCTGGTTCAGAACAGTGATGTTAGCAATTAGAGTATATTACCATATGGAATACTGTAAATAGCTCTTCAGAAGCCCTTCAGGTCCCCGAAATTCTCGAATTGAAATAGTCAAGTGTTTCAAGCAGATCCAGATAGGTTATTACTTCAGATAAGTTTAGTTCAAATATTAACAGTATGTTTTGAGTAGTACAAAGAAAATTGGCGATTATTCTGTTTTTTAAGAGTATAATGGATCTGGGGTGGACTAAGGTAGATATGGTTGGGAATGAATAAACAGCTTTCTTTTTTTCCAATTATTTTAATAGTTAAATGAAATTGCGTTTGGCCCATGTTTGGTGACCTTTGGCGGCCAATTTCACTTTTGATATTGGCTTAACAATCAGGCCCTTAGAACAGTGCAGAATTATTTAGAATACCCACGCATTTGAACAAATTGCGAGATTTCATAGCCTGAAACAGCAGCGAGAGGAATTAAGCACAGCAATAATTTGAATGACTTATTTTCCTGATGGTTAATGAAGTCATGGTTCCAATAACAGATGGCGGACGGAGAATACCGAGTTGATCATGTCTTGCAACGTAATGTATTGAAATCAGATGCCTGCCGCTTTGTAATTTTCCTGTTTTTAAGATTTCGTAGCCATGTATTTGGTCATAGGTCGCTTAGGGACTAAAGTCCCACCCAAGAACATTTTATTCTATATTATATAGTTGTGGTCATGTGTTGACGGTTGTAAAAGCTACAA
Source organism: Mastigoproctus giganteus (assembly GCF_048544385.1). Taxonomy (NCBI): domain Eukaryota; kingdom Metazoa; phylum Arthropoda; class Arachnida; order Uropygi; family Thelyphonidae; genus Mastigoproctus; species Mastigoproctus giganteus. The sequence continues at coordinate 111,299,387 of NC_143577.1, forward strand.
GTACATTATGGTACTGTACTGCTCCTTCCCCTAAACAAAATTTCTGGCTGCACCACTGAATTTGTTTCCTGGTTAAAAAATAATGAACGTTCTAATGGTCGGAAAAAACTTCCATCTAACGGTTTAAGTGCATGTGTGGTTATGGGCTTGGAAAACTAAGAATGATTGCATCATTTTTATTTGTTATCTCAAGAACCATGTAAAATTGTGTAAAGTTTTACCTACTGGTTTTTATTTAAATTCAATAGTATTCGAAGGTTTCATTAAAGAAGAAAAATTTCTTATGTAATATTTTATAAAACTGTGGTAGAGACGTTGCATATCACCACGTGGTCTTCGATTAATATCTCGTATAAATGTAAAACTTCCTTTCTCTTACGATGAATATTTAATAATAGTTTAAAACTAAATGATTTAGGAAACACATGATACCAATCAATCTATAACAAATAAGAATTTAAATGCAAAAAAAAAAAAAATAAATAAATAATAATAATAATAATTCGAAATAATAAAATTTGATTGCTTACAGAAAAATAGTCTGGAAAACACCGCTCTCTTGAAAACTGACATAGAAATGGCGATATTACTATCTAAGGCCGAACTGAAACACAATTATTACTCTGTATAAGTTGTTGTTTCATTATTTTGTAATTTAAATCAGAAATGTTATTCCTGTGTCGTCCCTCCTTCCGTAGCATCTCTCCGCATTCACCATAAGTAGTGCTATAGGAAAATCTCGTGTTGTGCAGAGGTTCCCAAACTTATCTTGAATCCGCTTAATTTTTCATAAATTTCACGCGCTCTCCAACTTCCAGAACAAGTGCAACTAAACATATTTGATCTGAAATTTACCTATGAATATGCATACTTTTATAAATTAATAATATATACTTCAATACCGTAGCCGAGTAGTCAGTAGCAGGAGTGCATAGCACACGCTCTTTGAGTAGACCGGGGTTCAAGCCCCTGAGTGCTAAATACAGTCGATCTGTCAAACCGCACTGGACCAGCGTAGCAGATTATGGTCCATTTCCCTCAACGTGAATTGTTGAGGAGGTTCTATCCTGCAGTGGATTGATAATAGTTGCAGTTGACTTTTACCGTTTTTACTTCAATACATTTTAATTTCAAAGAAATAAAATGAAATATAAACATCATACCTGGATAAAAAAAACTTCATACCTGGATTAGTGGAATGGTTTGTTCATATTTCGTTAAAGTACTTCTTGAAAACAAGCTCCCCCCGCCTCACACAAATAAAGTGTTCCGAGGGGAGGCGCGCCCTAGAGGAGTCTCTGGTCTACATGCTGAGAATATATACTCACAACTTAGACTCACAACGTCAAGGCGAGGGTTTCTCGGAGCTTTCTCTCATGGTAATAGAGCTGGCAACGGGGGATATTTCGATCATCTACTCGTAATTACCTTTGGTGCATTTTGAATCAATGCCTAAAAATGACATTAGCAGTTGATAGATACAACTCATTACTGTAAAATGAATCAATTGTCTTCTTATCCATACCTGGAAGGATAAAGTACCATTTCATGTGTAGGAAAAGGTCAATTCGCAGGACTTTTCAAAGTTAATCTTCGACTTACCATCAAAACAAGAGATCGAGAGAATTGATTTAAAGTGTCGTTTTGCTACACCACACTGTGCGACCACACTTGGCCATCCCACTTTGGAAACCATCCAGATTCTTCAGTGGGAAGTGACTGAACATTCTCTGTAGTGAGTGGCGTTGACTTTTGTCGCCTTGTGATGTACATATTTTTTAAGACAGACTGAAAATTATCTGGTAGGACGTGTTTCTGAACGGACGGAAGTCGAGGAAGCTTTCAATGTGGTGCCACCAGCAATTGAAAGACTTATGAGCAAGGATAAAAATCTGGTGTACAGTTTGGGATAAGTGCGCAACAGGTGGAATTTCTTTAAAAAAATTAAGTACCAGCTATCAGTAAGAAAAAAATTCTCCTTTTCATTGACTCGCCCTTGTAGTTGTAATGCGTATGTGTCACTCGCACTGAAAGAAACATTCCGTGTAATGTAGTGCTGTTCGTTATTTTGACATTAACTTGGTATCGCTGTTTTCATTAAACCTTAATAATTGCCTTTTCTCATTCGGAGATGCGTGTTCGCTGAACATTATATACAGCTGCCCTTGTTGGGGACGTTGAGTCAGTAGCAACTTTGACCTTGAGTGTGATGAACATGTAGGGCGTTTCCTGGAGGTGATGCAGCATTGCCTCCAGGAAGTTACATTTAGCAGCCTGATGACAGTTTTTGTAGAAGTTTATTGTTTTCTAGAGAAAGTTGCATGGCCTTCTGACTATCATTCTCATGCTCTTTATGCACACCTTCATCACAACTAACAGTAGCACATGTATTCACTTATAATAGTTATTAGCTCAGCTGTTGGCAATGAAACTTTGGTCGTCACTATCTTTTGTCAGTCATGTTTATATCGTACTCAGTACCGCCTATTATTTTTTTTTCTCTCATAATATATTATATTTTATGCATTATTTTGAAAGTTTTGGCCACATCAGATACTTTTAGCTGACGTGAGATTTATCAGATTTCGTTACTGAATGAAAGAAAATCAAAACTTTTATATAAAACTTCAGTTTAATACTCCATACAGCGTTTTTCCTTCACAATTTCTCCGTTTTTTTTAATGAGTATAGAATTACTATTTAATTATTACTGATCTTTAATCGTGCTGACCATCCAGAACCCTTGAACTGATTGTACTTAGTTTCTAAACTGCAGAGTATGGTATAAAATCGCTAAGATGGAATGGCGCTACAGTAGTGTAGTTAACAGCAGAACTATGAAAGAATCAAACCGTACATATCTGCTGCAGACAAAAAAAAAAAAAAAAAAAAGTTTATTCACGTGTACACAAACAAAGCCCTACACTCATTCTTGCCATTTATAGAGCTTTGTATCATCGCAGAGTACCACAGCGGAGTTGAACTAACTTTCAGGATTCGCCCTACATAAACTATAACATATGTCCATCTCACGTTCACTTGTGAGAAAAAGATTGGTTTAAGTTGCAGTTTCAATATGTTATTACGATGAGTTTGCAAAGTTTTCATAAGAGGAGTTGTTTCCACAGGTATGATTCAATGACTACGCCTCTAAACAATCCACATTATCTTGAATTAAGACCTGTCTTCGCTTGTTAAAGAAGTGTTCGTTTTCAAACAGGCTTTAAGAGCCTCCGTTTAGAATAGAGTTCCCATTTTTCTTTGATGATGGCGGACAGTTGGGTTTTTTTCAGTATTGTAAGCAAACTTAACTACCGCTGAAGCTGAAAATATCTCCTGATAGCTGTTTTTTTTTTTTTTTGCCATTATGCATTTCCACAAAAGTAATAATGATTTGCAGATTTTATGAAGGCCTATAATAACCATATCGTATTATGCTTATGGCAAAGAGATTAACCTAATAAAGCTAAATGAAAACGGAAATGCATCGAGGAGACAAACCTTTTTTGGAAAAAAAGTAAAAGTTCACCCACGTACAGAAAATCTTATTAAAGATCTTACTCCCATACATGGTAAACCGTAGTGGTTTATCTTTGCTCCTGATGACAAGCTATACTTGCTGCATGTATAAATCATATCTAATCAGAAATAGAGCTTGTTCTTTCTGCAGAACGATATTTAATTCATGCTGATGTTTGAACTAGAGTGGATCCCCCAAATCATTACCTAACAGCTAGACTGGATTTAGGTGATCTTTGGACCAGAGCCTGAACTCGCGAGAAATTTAAATATCAGCTTCTTTCTGAGAAAATTGCCAAAAGTCGTTATCCCTATTCAAATAACTATGGAATAAATCAAATTCATTCTGTGACAGCCAGCAGTCCGCCGGCCTCCTTATTAATAAGTGGGTTGAAGTACCTTTGCCGATGACGTTATACACAGTTTTATGGAAATCTTTCGATTTTTGTTATACCACCTTGTCCATCATTTGAAGGATATGAGAACTGTGATTCATCACCTTGTGTATTGCAGAATTTTGTCTCCGCCTTTGACCTTGTGCTTAAACCGCTATAAAATGTCTACCCCCATGCTTGCTGGATACTCGTGAGATCAGATCAGCCTTCCCACTTCTTTCGTTTGCGAATTGCAAATGGCCGTGATAGGTCTGTCTACGATTATATGTTGTTTACGTCGAAATCTTGCTTCTCTTCCAGAAATAACAGTGTTTTTGTCTTATTTTACCTACCTGTTTTAATTCTTCCATTGCTTCATTTTTCCTTGATGTTGGTCATTGAGACAGTGGTTTATCCACAGTTAATCGACTATCTTTTAAATTATGGATACACCTGTGAATACCACCGTCATATAATGTTGCTTCATCACAAACTACTTGAAGTTCTTTATTTAATTCCAGTCGCATCTGTAATGGTCGGATCATAAAACTCCTTAAATATATGAGATTTCTAGTGATTTATTATTTGAGCATATGACTAAATGGTATTTCGAGGCCTGATCTTGAGAATTTTATCTCTTAAGTTTTATTTGCTTTCTAAGTAAACTTTTAAATATTCCATATATTAGAAATTTTTTTAGTTAATTGTAAACTGTAATGCTTACTTGTAGTGACGGTAAACTATAATTAATCCAGATATACGAGTAAACATTTGTAACTCATTTGTAAACTTTTCTTGCCTGTTGTTTTGTCTCCTTGTAATTTCGATAAATGAAACTTTTTTTTTTTTTTTTTTTTTTGTGTAATACAATATTTTATATAGAACGTGAGTACGAAAGCGAAGCTAACTTAGCACTTATATGGGCAGTTATGGTGATGCAGTGATTTCTTTTTCTTTCTATTTTATCAAGTGACTACAACTGCCTATTTTGTTGCATAATACTCTGGTTAAAACGCATATAATTTTCGGCCAGTAAGAAAACAAACAAACAAAGGGGCTAATCATTCGCGTTAAACACCGAAGTGATGCAAAATGACAACGGTGTCATCAGTAAATAGGAACCCGATGACTCTATTATGCCCAAATGGAGTTTCCGTGATTGACCCTGCTGGTCCTTATGAGAAAGTTATGACTGGCCTTAATGGAAGTTTCATGCTGCTTCAGCTTCACTGTTACTTTCAGATTAACGATGGGTTCAGCAGTGACAATAATACTATGCGCGATCTCAATTCATAGGTCACTGAGGTTACTTTATGTTTGCTTGAGGTCGTTTGTGAACAACGAAGAGTTTAATTGCGATGGGTTTTTTTTTTTTTCAATCGAAATATTTCCTGTTATTACCGGAAGTTTTTTTTTTTTTTTTCCCTTTCTGACAGGAAACATGGATATGAACTGGATACCTGGAATTTTGTGAAATGTTCCTGAAAATATGATCTGTCATCACAGACGACATGGCTATAGAAAATTACTTCCGTAATCTCCAGTATTTCGAATAGTGTATGTGTTTATCCTAATAAACACATACACTATTCGAAGGAAGTGCCTTCCACATTATCAAAAAAGTATGAGTCATGAAAAGTGGTTGAGCCCAGCCGAAGATGACCAAGAAAATCAAAATAAACTGTCTTCTCTCCGAGAAATTTTCTCACTAAAGCGTAATCGATTGATGAGCCAAGTTATTTCTGTTTTTAAGTTTCATTCGAACATATCCAGTTTAGAAACTGTACACGTCGTACTTCTTTAGCTCAACTTACTTGAAAGAGTAGTGTAACATTACACATCACATAAATCATATATAACTGCATGTTCATAATTGTATCTGCGTTCTAATATGAGCCTTTCTTGGTTGGTTGGCGCGTAAGGTTAATTCTGAGAAGGATGTACATTTGGTCCTTTTTATGTTAAAATTTCTCTCCAGTTCTGGATTCGGTTACCAACAATATAAAACTTATGAAGAAAGGGAAACTAACCGCAACGAAAGAGCACACAGGCTTGGGATATTTATGTTATTACTTTTTAAGCGTATATTACAGGCTCATTTGGCTTTTTTTTTTTTTTTAATTTTGAAACTTTGTATCTGCGATAAGCCATTTGGGTAAACCTCATTACAATACCGGATGCAATATTTGAGTTGCCTGTCTTGTTGAGTAAATGGAATTATGTTTTACAAGTGCGTAGGTTCGTGGAAGGTTAAAGGTAGGAAGGCGAGTGAGAACACATTAATATTCGCATTGCTGTTGAACTAGATTAACACAAAGTTATGTCCTCCTCGTTGTTTGGCGAGATGCAAGGTCTGACTGTAGGCAGCATATATAAATGATTCAGGATATGTAGATATTGCATAAATAGAAGCCACGTTCAACTGAAACTGCGGTGGTACGGGTTTTAATAACATTGCAGCCAGAGATCATTGGGGAGGATAATTATGAAGTGTCATTTTATTGAGTAATTTTAAAAAAGGGAAATATTTAAAAAAAATTCGAGGAGGGATTATCAAGTCAGATTTTTTGTCATTGAAGAAGAGATATAAATCAAAGGAAAGACCTGTGAAAGATGGCAATTATATGTGGGCCCTATTCCACAAAGTGACAACACTGATCAAGTTCAGTCTCATTTTTTGACAACTTTGTTAACATGGGGGGCGCTACTTCAGTGTGTGTGTGTGTGTACATACGTGGAAAGAGATTTGAAGTACTTTTCGATTTCTGTGGCCAAACATGTTGTGAAGGTATTTTAAAATACCATGTCTGTTGAAATTGATTGCCACTTGATAGACATCGGAACCCAATAAACTAAAGTTAATGCGATACTGCATATCGCTATGAAAATTAAAGACTACAGTAATTAGGAAGTGACCTCGGTGGCTGCTTAAGGGAATGATTTTCCTGGACAGCGACGCACGCTGTTGAGCCCACAAACGACCTGCGTTATTTATCCTACCTCACCGAGCATTCAGCTGCTCAGCTCGTCTACTTCATTAGTAAAATAAAAGCGGTTTACATCACAGAATTAGCATTATTATTACAAAAACAGTCTTTCATTGTGCTGGAACATGGGCTTGGATAGCCTTGGTGACTGCGTTGGAACGTATGCCCTTGCCACTGTGCATTGTAGTTGTTTTATTACAAATAAAGCAATAAATTTAATAAATATGAGTAAATTTTGGATATGATTCCTCAACTTTGTTACTGAGATTAGCCACAAAATAAACGCGCATTTTATTCAAAGAAACTCTTATCTTAATTTTGAACCTTTTCAAGATAGCGCCGTAGCCGAGATTCAAGTGCAAGGGTATACAATAGTACAGGTGGCTGAGTTGACCGTGGTTCAAGCCCACGTGACTGATAAATACTGTGATGTTTTTGTGCTCTTTCTATTTTGTTTCTGAGCTCCTCTGACCTTATGTAGTCGTCCCCGAGTATAAACGGTAAATTTAAATTTATTATATACGGCTTTCTAGCCTCATGCAAATATACTTGCACATGATCAAGAAGGTTTCCATAACTTTATTGAATTATTATTTTATTATATATTTTTTTTGATTTGATATCATTACAGTTTGAATATTGAACACCTTCAATTTGACCTTGCAGCTAGCAGTGGTGATGATCCTCATCCTTCTATGCTGGGTAAAAAAAGCATGGATTTGAGTGGCCCATCTAGAAAAGAGGAACTTCTATAACTTTTTTTTCCTCTCTCTCTTCCCGGTCGACTTAGTCGGGAGAGGATCTCAAAAATTTATTTTAATAGAAAATCGGGGTTTTGAATCAGAAAACAGGCAAACTGACCATAAAGTACAGGTAACTTACTGACGTCACATGGCCTTAATTGCTGAAGCCCAAATTCCTTCTATTTGAAATTCTATTGGAGAAAATTAAAGTTGCAGTTCTCTGGCAGTTTAATCCGGGGATTGGTCTGTTGCAGTCCTCCACTCTGCTCTTCCTGCCAGCTTCTTCAATTCAGAATAACTACTGATGTCGACATCCCATATGAGATGACAGTAAGTCCTGTACTTCCTCTGCTTCCCTCAGTGATTGTTCTTAGCAGCCGCTCATGTCTTGATATGTGTCCAAATAACCCAGTCTTCTTTTTCTTATTATTTTCCACAAGGTTCTTACTTCGTTGGCCCGCATTAGTAATTCCTGTTTATGTCTGCAGTCTTATCAACATATGGGATCGTTAGTCTTTCATTAGCGAAGTTATTAATATCGTATTATATACCCTGCAGATATAATCCCATTAACAAACGTTGATATCCCTGTGACAACATAATGGTTTCGCCACCTGTCATTCCTTTCGAGAGGTCTGGGTTCGAGTCCCATTCATTGATCTAGGACACTCTAGAGGATTCTTCAGTCGTGGTTGTAGCCCATATCAGGAGGAGAGAGTAGAGCTCCCTCCGATAGTTATTCCTGTTTTTTTTTTTTTTTTTTTTTTTTTTTGTTTCAGCCTGCTTAACATGAAAATCTGCCTATGAACACATTTATACTTTCGTAATAAAATGTGTAATGCAATATGACCTTAGATGCTAATGCGCTAAATAAATAACAAAAATAATGACAAACATTTCTGTTCATTGGAAAATTGAATTCGCTTCGAGCGTACCTTCATTGTCTGGAATATATGATCGTATAGAATATATGGGGGGGGGGCTGAATATAATCTCCCTGCCACCATCAACTGATATAAATAGATTCACCTTGATGATTTTGTTGTCTTTCTTCTGTGATACGTCTATTGTGAACCGGGCGAGGGTCACACTCCAGAGTGTTTCTTCCTTGACTGCGATTTGCCACTTCGTACCCTCGTGGATGTGACATCGGGTTGTTCAAATATTCGATGAATTTCTACTACGGAGATGCTCTGTTATGCAAAACTGAATAACACTGCACTGGTCTGGCTTGACACATTAGTAATTCACGACTATTAGCGAAGTGTATCATTGTTTTACTAGCATCTTTTTAAAACACTGGCACTAATTTGTAAAGGTAATACTCAATTTCCCAGTTGCTGATAAACGAGAGATTCTCTGGCAACGTTGTCATTTTGTACATAAGAAGTAGTGGCGTCTATTCCTTTTCCGGGGAGGAAGGCGCCTCCATAGCCAGGTGGGAAGGAGCAGCAGTGCGTAGCACACGCTTCTTGATTAGACCGGGGTTCGAGCCCGTCACCACCAAATACGGAGGATGCGGAAAGGTCAGGGAATGACCACCGCATATCCCGGAGAAATATGGCCTTAGTTGCTAATGCTCCTAAAAACCAAATAACTAACTAACTATTCCTTTTCTGGTGACTCGAAGTGATCTCTTCTCTCTCTCTCTCTCTCTCTCTCTCTCTCTCCCTCTCCCTGCAGTAAAGAAATTATGATTTGTTTATTTCCATAATGAGCTCATAAACTCATCACAATTAAAAATAAATAAATATACCACTTATTAATAAATCAATCATGTATTCATATATTGATAATCTTGGGAAATTCTAAACTGCCTCCCGTTTGGAAAGGTCTAGGTTCGATTCCCATCGCTGTAGTGAAGGGACTTATTCCTTAATTAAGAGAAGGAACTATAAAAGCCGGCGCCTCCGTAGCCAGGTGGGAAGGAGCAACAGTGCGTAGCACACGCTTCTTGATTAGACCGGGGTTTGAGCCCGTCACCACCAAATACGGAGGATGCGGAAAGGTCAGTGAATGACCACCGCATATTCCCGGAGCAATATGGCCTTAGTTGCTAATGCTCCTAAAAAACCAAATAACAACAACAACAATCTATAAAAGCCATTTGAGCGGTACATAGTTTAGTCGAGCTCTGAATGATGTGTACAAATTTGTTATTAGCAGTTCAAATGTATTTTTAATCCTATAAACGACACAACGTACACGCAAATTACCCGACACGATGTACTCATGCTGCGTGACGGTAGTTTTTATGGCACTTATCCAAAAGAGTTTAAATGAACCGAACAGATTTCGTTTCTGTCCAGAAATCTTGTCGCCCTCTCAGTTTTTCTTAAATCGAGAAAAGCAGACAGTTCTGACTCTGAGATGTTTGCATCTTATTATTGAAATAGTTCTGATGAATGCTGTTTCTCTCTCGTTACTGCTTGAACGGATTTCAAATTATTTTTCCTGATATACGAGTTAAAGTTATATTTTTAAACAAAGGGTCGTTATGTGCCCCCTCCCTAATAATTTACCGACCGATCCATATCTTATTTGTTTATAGTACTTGTGAAACAGATTATTTTATCTCTAGCCGCTACCTTTTAATTAAAATAACTTCAGTTACTTGTGCCCTGTTGAATAAAGCGGAAAGAGACGCCATTTAGTTATGCTTATAACTTTTTTTACTATATTTCTGGTGATTTGCATTTAGTTTCGACGATAGAAGCTAAATGCAAATCAAGAATCGTTATTTTCAGCTGACTAGCTGTTACTTTTATTTTCCTTAACGGTACTCTTCTTTTCAATATGCCCTCATCACTAAACATAATTGGTCTTAAAACCACACCCAGATTCTTCTCTTTACAATTAACCATGATTATTCCTTCAATTAACATCCTTCGATTTACAATTAACCATTATTATTTTAAGGGGGATAAAGAGAATACGTATTATTATTCATGTGGGGACTAATGACATTAAACATACACGATTTGTTAGACAAATATAGGACCATCCTGATGGAATGCCTGGAGTTAGGTCACTGTGTCTGCAATTCTGCCCAGGCGCGATGGGAAGGATTATATGCTGAAACCATTGTGGATAAACTCAAGACTTGAAGGACTCTGTAAGGCTTTTTGGGGGAAATTTCTATAAGCTTGGCCCGCACTTGTAGGTAGAAGGAATCTGTTTTGTAGAGACGGGATACATTTAATCAAAGGTGGCGCAAGAGTTTTTGCTGGTATTACTGAGGATACATTAAAGGTTCAGGGAAATTGCTGGTTTGGGGGAAGACAAGGGTAATATTTATCTGATAATATTAGTCAAAGTAACGCTTGCACATACCTCAAGAGTTCTTGTTTGTTACCGCAACAGAACATATTAGCAAGATGTTCTGAGGGCAGAAACGTTTTAAAATTGAGTGGATAGCTAATGCCAGGGAAGCGAGCTTAAAATTACTTTAAGGGGCGTGTCAGGGTAGTTAACTATACAAGAACACTAAGTCTTAATTGTTTATACAGTAAGGTCAGAAGTGTGGTCAAAAAAATGAGTGAATTCGAACTGCTGGTTAGGAGAAGGAACCCTGAACCTTACGGAAACGTGGTGTCACCAGGACATAGGGGATGATGAGTTTCAATACGGTATGTATAATGTATTTAGGGAAGATAGAAGAGGTGGTGGAATCATGCTTCTTATGAAAAGCAATCTGAGCGAGATGAAAGCTTTCCCGGATTCAGACGTTTCACATACTAGTATAGAATCTGTATGGTGTGAGATCGTTGGAAGCAAAGGTATAAGAGAGTGGGAGTAATCTACAGGCAAGGTGATGTGATTGTGAAGATTATGACGAGAGCCTTTACATGCAAATGGAATGGGCAATTAGGCGTGAATGCCTTATGAGTGATTTTAATTTGCCTCTAATTGATTGGAGAAAATGAGAAGGAACCGCCACATGGGGGTCATTGAAAGTACTAGGGAAAATAATATTACAGACCTTGTCATCATCCATGAACCAGATGACATAATAGGGCCGACATTACAGGAACCAGTAGCAGGAAGTGATCACAGAGTTCAACAGTGGCCGATGAAGAGAGAGAGAGGTAGCAGTAGTTAAAGGAAAAGGAATGGGTTATAATTTCAGGAAAGGAAATTATGACGGCTTAAGGTGCTACCTGGCCTCTATTGCGGATACAATTGAATTATGGTATACCTTTTTAAAACATTAATCACAGAAGCCTTGCGTGCCTTTACGCTAACAATCTCTCTTTCTTGCCATTCACAGAATATGAGGTCCATCGAAAGGCAATTGCAGATATCTCTCAATAAAGTACAAAAGTGTGCTGAGTCTTTCCCAAAAGAAAACAGTTGCCATCCACTTTTGCAATCAACGCAAACTGCATACAGATCCTGAACTTCGGATATCAAATTCCACTATTCCGATTGCCAGCAATATCAGATTCTTGGGACTATTCTAGACAGTAAGCTGAACTTCTTTGAGCATGTTAAATTATTACGTACTACCTGTCTGAAAAAGATCAACATGCTAAGAGCTTTATCTGCCTGTCTTGGGGAGCAGATCATATGATTTTGCTGCTCTTATAAAGAGCATTGATTAGATCCCGTTTAGATTACGTGCTCCAGTTTTTGATTCTGCCCGAAAGAGTATATTACGCTGGCTGGATCCTATTCAACATAATGCACTACGGATTGCAATTGGTGCGTATAGGACATTTCTAACTCATAGTCTATACATTGAAGTTCATGAGCCCCCTCTGCATCTCCGCAGAAAAGTGCTGTTACTTAAATATGCAGCCAAAATACAGACTTGCTTCAGCCATACCTTTTTAATCAACCGCTAGTCAATCTCTATAGAAATAAACCAAGTAAAATCCGACCAGCTGGCCTACGGCTCCTTGAAATATCACAGAAATGGAATGTTCCTCTCCACAATAGTCAACAGATAAAGAATTACTCTCATCTACCCTGGACCCTGTTTCCTCAACTGACCTGTGATACTTATTTTATGCAATGGGGAAAGAATCGCCTATCGACACTGAATGTGCAATTCCAACTAGCCATATTCAAAGCTGTGCTGACTTCTTGCCGATATATACGGATGGTTCCAAATCTCTTTCAGCTGTTGGAGCAGCAGCAGTGTTTCCCTCTGCTATCATATCAGCTTCTCTTCCACCTGAGTATACCAACTTTGCAGCAGAACTGTATGCAATACAATTAGCTCTAGAAAATTTGACTCTACACCCATCTGCAAAATATATAGTTTACACTGAGCTCTTAGACCAACTAGAACAATGAAGAATCCCTCTCAAAAGAATCACCATATTTTAATGAAAATCAGGAGTTTGCTATTGCAAATTGATCATCGTCAACAACTAGTGAAGTTTTGCTGGATTCTAGCACATTCAGGCATAAAAGGAAATGAACTGGCTGATATATATGCTAAAAATCCATCAACCTTAGACTTAACCTCTGTTTTCATTCCAGCTTCTGATTATAATATCATAATTCAAACAGCATACCGTGGACAGAGCTATGCCATAAAGAAACAAACTTTTTCCAGCTGAAACAGGACCCAAAATTATGGCACTCGTGCATTCAGACAGTTCGGCGAGAAGAAGTGGTACTCGCACGGATTAGAATAGGGCATGCCCATCTGACTCACTTCCATCTACTCACAGGCGATGATCCTCCTCAGTGTTCACACTGCTCTAAACATATTTTGATTGACTGTCCACACTATCAACCACATCGTACTTCAAAATCTGGCTAATCTTCAAGAACCGTCGACATTACATCGTATCATTGGAGAGGAGACAAATATTAAGGAACTTTTCTGCTTTTTGAAACAAATTGGAGTGTATAATCTTTTATGAATAGGTTTCAGAACTGAAATGAAATCTAACTATTTCATTAATTATTTTCTGATATTCCTTCGAATAGGCGCACTATAGCCATAGCAGCTAATGCGCCAACACACACACACACACACACACACCTTGAATGCTTATATACCATTAAAAAAATACTCACGATGAGGATTCCAAGTTGGATGAATAATGAGGTTGCCAGATTACTTGAACAGAAAAAGACTGTTCAAATCCATGTGATGCATGGAAAAGTTACAGAGCAATAAAAAGTATTGACGCCTATAACAGTTACAAATTGATCTGTAATAGTGCCACGTAAAAGGTTAGGCTGGCAAAGGCAGATTATGAGAAATCACGAGCAAAGAGGGGGGGGGGAGGATAAGGAATTCTTCACATATATAATTAAGAGAAGGACAAACCAGATCGGACCCTTATGATCCGATCTGGTTTGTCCAGATCGGACGTGGGATAGTATTAGATACCCCAGCTGAAGTTGCAGATGAACTCAACAGTTACTTTGCATCGATATTTACAGAACAAAAACCCTTCACGTCAATGAGAAATTCTGGGAGTGAAGTTGAAAAAAATGTAATTAATGATGTTGAAATTTCACATGTTTATTTAATGAAAAAATTTCGAGCCTACAGGCCAGTAAGGCTCCTGGGGTTGATGGCATTTTCTTATAATCTTAAGGGAAGCGGCAAGTGAATGCATTGAACCATTTAAGCTAATTATGAGAGCATCACGGACTCGGGACTGATTCCGTTGAATTAGAAAAGTGCCAATGTATCTCCAATATATAAGAGCGGTTCTAAGAGTGAAGTGGGAAATTACCGGCCGGTCAGTCTAACTGCAGTAGTAGGGAAAATCATGGAGACAATGATCAAGGGTGGAATTCAGGATCATTTAGATAGAAATGGATTTCTGAAGGATATTCAACACGGTTTTGTATAGGGAAAATCATGTTTAACTAATCTGGTTAACTATTTTGACAGGGTCACTCAAAAGCTGGACTTAGGGATTAATTTCGAATTAGTTTATTTTGATTTAAGCAAAGCATTTGACTCAGTCGCACATGAGCGGTTACTTGATAAGCCTGAACAGGTTGGAATCACAGGGAAAATCCTTAATGGATGGTTTCAGGGCAGGAGGCAGAGGGTTGTGATAAATGGTTATTCCTCAGATTGGGTTGATGTAAGAAGTGGCGTATCCCAATGATCAGTATTGAGACCACTGGTGTTTTTTATTTTCATAAATGATATCGATGAAGGGGTAGAGAGCGTGATGTCTAAATTTGTAGATGAAGTAATAGTAGTAATAGTGGCATGTGATGCAAGAAAGCAAGCATATGACCTTATGTAGCATCACCAAAAAAAAAAAAAAAAAAAAAATCGCATAACCATTCCCTATAAATGTTTGTCCACTTCCTCCTTAAATTTATTTAACCTATCAACTTCAACAACGACGGATGGAAGTTTTTTCCAGTAATTAACCACCCGCTGGCTAAAGGCAAATTTTCGCACACCTATTCTGCAGCTGTCTTTCCTCAATTTGAGTTTATGACCCCTTAGGTTCGTAATCTGAACAAGTGGAAGGATCCCATCAGAATTCAGCATGCTCAACCCATTCAAGGCCTTATGCACCTCAATGAGATCACCTCGCAGGTGCCTAGTCTCCAGCCGGCAGAACTCAAGCCTCTCTTGGTAAGAGGATCCCGTCATTCCCCTTACCAATCTTGTTGCCCTTCTCTGTACACGCTGAAGCAAATCTACATCCTTCCTAAAATGAAGCCTCCAGACCTGTACGCAGTACTCAAGGCGTGGCCTGACCATTGCCTTATAGAGAGGGACAATCACCTCCTTTTCCCTGCTAGCAAAATTCCTATATATCATTGACAAAACCCCATGACCTGCCCTGGCAGCCTGTCTGCATTGCTCAGAAAACTTCATATCTGACTAAACAATTACTCCTGGGTCTTTTTCATTTTCTACCACCCTAAATGTAGTACCACACAGTTGGTACGTTCCTCTGGGGTTACTTCTACCCATATGCAGTACTTTGAATTTGTCAATATTAAACTTCAGTTGCCATTTCTCAGCACATCTTCCCAAATTTTCTAGATCCTGTTGCAGAAGCACACTGCCATTACTGTCACTAACAACCCTACCCACCGTTGTATCATTGATATCGTTGTATTAGTGATAAAGGTATATCAGTTAAAGCCTAATATACCTTTATCAATATCATTGATAAATATACAAAACAACAGTGGACCCAACACCGAACCCTGTGGGACTCCACTAATAACATTAGTCCACGAAGAGCAGCGCCCATTGATACAATCCTCTGTCTTCTCCCACTCAATCATCCTTTTATCCCTTGTAGCAACTTACTCTTAATACCATTTTGCTCCAATTTGTACAATAGCTTGTACAAATATCTTCCATGCGCAACAGCGTCAAAAGCTTTCCTGAAATCCAAGTATATGATATCAAAATTATTTTTTGCATCCAGTTTCTTTGTAACAACATCATAAGTAAAGATTGGTAGAGTAGTTAATGATCACCGCCAAGCAGAGCTTCTTCAGAATGACGAAGACAGACTTAGGGGATGGTCAGAAAAATGGCAGCTATTCTTTAATCCAGCGAAGTGTAAGGTATTACACCTGGAGAGCAGTAACCCAAAAATAAATTATACAATTGGCTGAGTTGAACTAAAGCCAGTAGTGGAAGAATAGGACTTGGGTGTTAACGATACGGTCAAACATGAAGTTCTCCGAGCATTGTAAGGGTTGCAAGGAAGGCCCATGGTGTCCTATAGATGACTTATCGAACAATTGCTATTAGAAATAAGGACATCATAATCCCATTATATAAGGCTATTGTTAGACCACACTTTGAATACTGTGTTCAAATATGGAGACCGCACCTAAAGGGCGCCTCCGTAGCCAGGTGGGAAGGAGCAGCAGTGCGTAGCACACGCTTCTTAATTAGACCTGGGTTCGAGCCCGTCACCACCAAATACGGAGGATGCGGAAAGGTCAGGGAATGACCACCACATATCCCGGAGCAATATGCCCTTAGTTGCTAATGCTCCTAAAAACCAAACAAACAAACAACAAACAAAGCACCTAAAGAAAGACATTGTGCTTCTTGAAAGGGTCTAAATATGGGTAACTCGCTTGTTGAGATCGGCAAAAGGGCGTCCATATGAGGAAAGGCTTCGAATATGTGGGTTGCAGAGCTTAAACTAGACACCTTAGAGGAGACTTGATTGAGGTGTTAAGGCATAAGTAGAATGAATGAGGACGAAATTTTCACGTTTATAAATGATTCTAGAACTAGGGGCCATAAATTCAAGTCCAGGGGAGAGATGTTTAGGCTGTATTGCAGGAAGTTTATTTTAGCCAGCGAGTTATAAATTACTGGAATAAGTTACCTACATGGATAGTAGAGGCTGACAGTTTGGGTAAGTTCAAAGGTCAGCTGGATAATTACGTACGGGAGGAGGGAAACGCAATGGTTGTATATTTCTTTTTGTCTTATTAATTGTTATTTTAATTTTCTTCTTATTTTATTTTATTTTTTTGGCTGGTGCAGTATAAGCCATAGGCTTCCTTGCACCCATTACTAATACTAATACTGTACTTCCATTAGTTGTCACAAGCCTCTGTGTGTGTGAATTACACTCGAAACAGGTTTAGGTATGATTCATATTTTAAATCCAGTCGTCTCTCATCTGATGAAGTACGTGAGGGAGAGGGAATGCTTTATGAAATAAGAAGGGTCTTTGTCATAATTTGCTATCTTTTCCGTATTCAAGTTGACATTATAATTAGCAGACCTCATTCTAAACAGTTTTTGAGCTGTTTCACTGGGATGCATCTAAATCGTATTTCGAAATAACACGTTTCGTCGAAGAAAGTACAGTATTTTCAAGTGAGGAAGCATGCCTGCTATGATACTGGCGAAATTCGAAATTTTGAATGCTTTATATATATACATACAAACAAACAATCTTTTGGTTTCCTTACATAAAGATTAATATTATGCTCACATATATTTACATTTTTATCTTATTTCAATATGTTATTTTATTTTTGAGCTCATGTCCTGTTTTACAGTTATGTAATTACTTATGAAATGAATTTTGGCCATTTTAATGGAATTTTTTAAGAGAAAGCGAAAGCCATTTTGGATTACGTCATATCTTTTCTAAGTGACATGTCTTGTGTACTCCACGTAATTAACCGATCAAGGCCAGATGCCCATAACTTACAGGTTGAATATGCAGACCACCCATGAAACCAACACTAAATTGACATTCAAATTGCTAACCACTCCCCTGTAATCATTACCTTTTTTATTTTCATTTGCCATCATGGATTAGCCCCGAGGCTTTCGTGGCAATAAGAAAGTGGGTGGACGTTGTAGGTACACCGTTAACCTTGGTCATCTAAATCCGATACCTTTACCGAAGACAAATTCGTTTCCTGAAGTTTGTGAGTAGGCTGAAAATTGGATATAAAATTTCGAAAACGCCAACACCGAAAGATGATAAGAATGTATCAGGGGTTCACCAAAACTAATCTGCAGTCGTATATGAATTATTTTATTTATTTTTTACTTTTATTCACGAATCGTAGAGTACATGGATGTAAAGTTCTTAGCATCTTGTTTTGTTTAAACTTTTTGTTTAATATCACTTGCATATTCTCTGTACCATCGGCCTCTACCGCGTCATCAATTAAAGCACAATATGACTTTTTTCTGAAAATGGTCTCTATATGTCATTCATATCATCTTGTCCCCCTCCATCTTCCAATTGACTACCCTTATTGACGTTTAGATATTTCATCACTGAAATTAAACAAAATAAACTCTGAGTTAATGTAAACAACTTAACCACAAATTTTAAGTTCTTAACGACGGTACGTGGAATTAACACAGTACACATGCCTCCGTAGCCGAGTGGTCAGGAGCGGGAGTGCAGTAGCACACGCTCCTTGAGTAGATCGGGGTTCAAGCCCCCTCACTGCTAAATACGGTCGATCTGCCAACCCGCACTGGACAAGCGTGGCAGATTATGGTCCATTTCCCTCAACATGAATTGTTGAGGAGGCTTCCATCCTGCAGTGGGTTGATAATGGCTACAGTTTACCTTTACATTACGTTGGATACAGATACAAATCTACAGAATTTCTGTACCCAACATAGGAGTATATTGTGTTAATTTTAACTGCGTATGTTGTCTTAAGAATTTAAGACAATATTATTGCCCTGCCAAACTATCAGAATTCAGTAAGTTAGATTTCCTTTAGCTACGATGATAGTAGTATCTTCCTTTCCACTTCCGTTGTTTATACAAGATGTGAAAAAAGTACCCCAGTGATGTCAGACCATTCCTGCAAGCGTGTGCTCAGCGGTTCACCATATTCATTATCAGCTGTTAACGCTCTTTGAAACAGCATTTCAAATAATCCTGCAGGTTCACAACTGTTTTCAAATCCTTGGATTATGGAAGCGAAGAAACATGGCGCTTATATTCGAAGCGATGTTTTGGCAGTTGTATTGTCATGCAGATTCATTCATTAGAAAATCAATTACATGTGATTATATGCGGATGTGTGCTATTCATTCTCGAAATGTTTCTCAGTTTTCGGTTTTTAATCGAAAACTAAGGTAAATAGCATGCTAGTTGCTATACTGCTCGACAAAATTACAGAAAAAAATGTTTTTCGTGAATATTTTAGTGTGAACAGTGTCGGCGAATATTTGATATAATTGGCATACAAATTCCGACTGTCCAGTAGAGATCGATCTACCACCTTACAGAGCCGCTCATTACGCAAATTATTCACGCTTATAAAAACAGTTGCGACCACGTCATTTCATTTCCGTTTTTTGGCTTGCTCAGTGGAATAGGCACATCTCCAGTGCTCAGGATGTCAAGTCGGGGTCCTTTAGATGATTCTTTGAGATGGAGGGTCGATGGACGACTTGGAGCGGGGCAGCAGCCGGCAGAGTAGCACATTGGCTTAATATGTCACGCTGTGTTGTCTCGGCACTATGGAAGTAGTTTCAGGAGACAGGAACCATTACAAGAAAAGTTGGCCAAGGATTACGTCAACCAGAACAGACCGCTATTTGGCTCTAACAGCAAGACGGAACCTACGATGTCCTGTCATTAGGAGTCTTGAGTTTGCTGTGGGTACAAGTGAAAGCATTTCCAACAGACTGTGCTAAGAAGGTCCAATTCAAGTGTACGCTACGCAAGAAAGCCAGCGGTTTGCATCCCATTAACCTCAAATCACCGCAGAGCTCGTCGAAACTGGTGCCATGAACATGATTTAGAGCCCTAAAATGGGATGCAGTTCTGTTCTCTGATAAATCAAGTTTCAGCCTACAAACAGATTCTAGACAACGAAGAATGCGGTACCATCTTTCCAACATCAGATAAAGGAACACTTACTGTGGAGGCGGTGTTCTTGTGTTTTGGTGGAGAAATGATCAACAGCCGCACCCCTCCATGATTTTGATAGGGGTACCATAAATCCGCAGACGTACCGAGAACAGATCCTCGAACCAAATGTGCGACTTTTTAGGTATGCGGTTGGCCCGGATTTTCTTTTAATGCACGCAGCACTACTGCACATAGAGCTCAAGTGGTGGAGGAATATCTTTAAACTGGAGATATCCAACGAATACAGTGGCCAGCAAGATCAGTAGACTTAAATCTGATCTAACATGCGTTGGGACGTCCTTGGGCGTGGCATTGTTCGCCAACAGCCAACTCCTGGGTCACTTGGTGAGCTAAGGTCTGTGTTGGCAGAAGAATGGGATTTGTTGCCAGTGAATCTTCAAAACCTTGCCCTGCAAAAACAGCTTCAACTTCTCGAATATCCACTATCAGTTTCTTAAATGCTAATCTACAGGTAATTATCCACTGGTGCAAAGATAACTTCGTTAATTTTAATCCTTCTAAAACTCAGTCCTGTCTTATATTTTGCAAAAAGAATTCTTCTCCTATGCTTATCTTCGATGACTCTCCGATATCTAGGCAAAATCATATATCTTTATTGGAGATTACCCTGACCTCTAATCTCTTTGGCATAAGTATATCGGAGCAATATGGCCTTAGTTTCTAATGCTCCTAAAAACCAAAAAACAACAACATCATAAGCATATTACAAATATTGCTTTCTCTGCATCTAAAATAGTGGGTTTTCTCTTTTGCTCCCGGCGTTGTTCCCACATTCGGGGCGGTGCCCCCAGAACCTTTCCCAATGCTTTTAGATGCCATTGAAAAGAGGTTAATTAATGACTCATCTCTAACGGATTATTTCTACTCTCTGTTTTATAGACATTCTATTTCTGCTGCATGCCTTTTCTTTTGATACTTCAATGGGCACTGTTCTTCTGAATTGGCTTCTATTATTCCCGCTCTCTCCTCCAAAGCAATCCGAACACGTGCCGCAATCAGTCAACATTCTTTTACTGTCCAACTTCAGTCTCAGAATCAACTTTTCTTTTTCCTCATTTATTCATTCGACTTCCGTTTTTTTCTTGAACAACCTTCCATCTAAGTATTTCTTGAAATTTGCAATCTATAGAAGCTAAAGTCTAATGTCAACAAGTATCTTTTTCATCTTTGCAACCTTTCAATCCGTGCACGATACTAAGTACTATTGGTTCTAATACCTCTCGTGTTTGCGGTTCACGTAAAAAATAAATAAATAATAAAGAAATATATATTCACCGCTGTCAGGACTGTTTAGCCGTTGGAGTGATCATAGGCCGAACTGAAGTCATCTTACCATATTTTCGAGCATCTTGTATTGACTTCTCTAATGTGACAATTTTGGTAATATAACTCCTATAAATGTCCCTTATACTTGTCCGAAGTTTTTCGCTGTCTCCTCATTTCATCATTTTTCTATGGTATACCACCACACCAAATATTGTCCCGCTTCATCGCAAGCTGCGCGAGTTACACCTCGTTTTCTATGCGTTTTCCAGCAGTGTAGTATAAAACTTCCCAAGAGATGCCAACTTTCACCTTCTCCGTTGGCTTTAGTCACTTCGTTGTAGCATTGCTGCTCTCTCTCTCTCTCAATGGGAATGACTCGATTTGATTCTCATCGACGGACAAAGTTGAGAAATACGCGTTCGGGATGGGAGAAGCTTTTATGGATTGTTTTCATGCTGGGGTGGATTTCGTCAGTTTCTGGAGTGTGTTTTATGAATTGAATTTCTTCTGTAAACTAACGGTCTTCCTGTTTCTGTCGGTTTCCATCCCACAGAACCAGGCAGACCGTCCTCAAGACACACCAGGTTACAGACACTATACATCCTCATGAACTTGCTTTTCATAGAATAATAAGCTACTTCGGAAAAAAAAAACGAATACACTCGCCTTTGTCTACACGGTCGTGCTTGTAAATCATTATTTGTAAAAAATATGGTCTATTAAACATATCCGCCTCACCCCAACCAAGCCAGCTCTCTAGAAATGGAAAGCATTTAGCTCTAAAGTAATAAAATCTGAAAAAAAAAACTGCATTAATCAGATTTATTCCGTGGTGAATCTTTAAGATTCGCCCTACAAATTAGAATTATGCGGAATTACTGAGCATTGGTATCAGGTTTATTTTAACCTGGCTTCGTGTACTACAGGCCGATAGCACTGGTTCACACGAGTGTCCTCTACACTCATTATTAATATCTCACGCAAGTTTTATGTTGCTTGTTTAAGAAAGAGGCCAAATTCCTCCAGAGGGCTACACGCATCGTGTTAAAAGTAATGCCGTCTTGTGTGCTTTTCACAATTAAGGCCAGAGAAGTGTCCTAAATTTTACAAAGGGGGGGGGGGGGGATTTTCTTGATATCCTGGCAGATACTTCAGCTTATTGTGTAAATTATGGGGTCAAATATATTTACTCAGGGTGGATATTCTTATCGCAATATATGTAAACTGAGAGTAAGCAGATTTCCAATAAAGGGTTGTAGGCATATTGCTGATTTAACGGGTTTTCCGTAGAAAGAGAGCCATTCGGGTCAGAAGAATTACGGAATTTTCGACTTTTTTTAATATATTAGATAAAAGAATTCCTTTTTTTTTATATATACGAGTATTTCATATGCTCAAAAGGAGCCGAACATATTTATTGATGCTTTTAGTTAATTTTTGCACTGTACTCCATTCTATCAGATTGCTGTCTTTTCTAATCAAGGTGCTGGTGAAAATCGAACCTTTACTTTGTCTCAGTTCTTAATGATCGATAATAACAAAACAAACACTCGTAAATCACGTAGTATGTGTTAAGAATTTCATTGTGATCACCCCGATACTTTCTGTTCATGACTAAAAGCTAAGTTTCAAGACAACTTACGTCTCATTTCAGGCTTAGAAGTGAATCATCTTGATTGTGACCTGAATCATTTCACTTCGATGATTAAGGAAGGCAAGCATCATTAAAGAGGGCGCATGTATAAATCCGATCCCTAAATTTAGATATAAATTACACAACATTCTTCGACATCACAGTGGCATCTGAGAGTCTTTTAGGGATCTTTTAGACGAGCGTATTTCCCGCCGCATTTTATCTGGCAGCACGCAACCTCTGTGTTAACACAGAGAGCGTGTTTCATGCTGAGGACTGACTCACCGGCTGGCAGGTCTACGGACACAACGGAACTGGGCGCGTTAGACCCGCGCGCGAGCCTATTTGTTTTCAAGACACACGAGACGGACCACACGCGAGCGGTTGACACACTTCAGGTTTCCTTCAGTACTCGTTGGTGTTACGTCTTTTTATTTGCATTTTTTTTTATTATTAATTAATATGTTCGACATTGAAAACTTTATTAGTGAATCTGAAAAATCTCCAGCTCTGTACGATACGAAATCAAAGTAATATACCGGTACATTGCTCGACGAAATTAATAGAACACGTAGAAAATGTGGTATGCTTGTGATGAAGCGGGACAAAATGCGTTTGGTGGTGTACCATAGAATAACGACGATATGAAGAGGCCAAGGGAAATTTCGGACAGGTATAAGGGACATTTATAGTGGTTGTATAAGAATTACCAAAGAGGTCACAATAGAGGAATCTATACAAGATGCTCGAAAATATGGTCACGTGACATCAATACGACGTATGATCTATTTCATCGGCTAAACAGGCCTGACAGCGGTGAACCATGCTTAGTATAAGGGTGATAATAAGATTCTGTGACAACAAATCCCTTTCTTCCACCAGCTCGGACCTTTGCTCACCAACTGACCAAGGAGTTGGCTGTTGGCACGCATTGCGACGCCCAAGGCCTCACTCTCACACTATCACCAGATTTGAGTCTGACGATCGTGCTGGCCACGGCAATCGTTGGATATGTGATATCTTAAGTTTCAAGATATTCCTCCACCATTTTTTTTTTATTAATGAATTTCTATTAATTTCCTTTCATGTCTTGCACGAAAGGAAACCTTGGGCCAACCGCACCCCTAAAAAGTCAAACATAGGGTTCGAGGATCTGTTCTCAGTACGTACGCGCAGTTACGGTACCCATATCAAAAGTATGAAAAGAAGTGCACCGTTGATCTATTCAGCCCCACACGAGAACCCCGCCTTCACCATAAGTATTCCTTTCTCTGATGTTTGAGAGATATTCTATTCTTCGTTGTCCCCAGTTGAATTAACGCCCAGAACCGATTTGTAGGCTAAAACTGGACTCATCAGGAAACAGAACTGTACTCCATTTGTCAGGGCTCCAAATTACATGTTCATGACACCAGTTTCGATGAGCTCTCCGGTAGTTTTGGGTTAATGGAATACAAACCACTTAGCTTTCTTCAGGAAAGTCCACTTGAATTGTGAGCCTTTTTAGCACAGTTCGGTTGGAAATATTTTCACCCGTGGCCGCAGTAGCCTGAAGAGTTTTGACAGGATATCGTAGGGTTCGGTCTTGCTGTTAGAGGCAGGTAGCGGTCTGTTCTGGTTGACGTAGCCCTCGGGCGATCTTGGCCAGCTCTTCTTGTAATGTCTCCTGAAACTACTTCCTTAGTGCCGTGATGACACTGTGTGACACATTAAGCCAACGTGCCACCTCCCTCTACGGCTGCCTCGCTTCAAGTTGTCCAGCGGCCGGCCATCTCAACGAATCATCTTAACAACGATGACTTGCCATCCTGAGTACTGTAGATGTGGCTATCCCACTGAGCAAGCCACGAAACAGGAATGAAGTGATGTCATTGCAACTCTTGTTTTTATAGGCATGAATAATTTGTATAATGTCCGGTCTATAAGGTGGTAGACCGATTTCTATCGAATAATCGGAATTTTCCAGGATGTCTATTATATCAAATATTCACCTTCGGCGACATTGTTCACAATATGAATATATTCATGAAGAATATTTTGTTCTGTTAATTTTGTCGCGTTGTCTAGTAATAAAGATGTGCCATGTATGAAAACTGGGATGATTTATCCATAGAAGAAATTAAAGCATTTGTGAGCCTGATCGACAAGTTAGGATGGATCCATCAGTTATGGTGGTTTTTGATTTATTAATTGAATAAACGCATAGTCTAGATAGAGCGTACAACTTAGCTCTGTAAAATATTTGCCGATTTTAAAAATTGGCTTGGAAAGCACTAGAATTACATTCTGAGTGAACAGAATGTTTTCGAATGAAAGCCAAAATAGGGGGCGGGTGGAATTAATGGTCTCCTACGTGCGACTAACAGGATTAAGTAAGAACATGAAAGAAATTTTTGATATGATACCATAATTTCTTTAAAACCACTTTTTCCAAAAAAAAAAAAAAAAAAAAATCTAGAAGGATTCATATATACTTTTTTTAGATTTTATTTAAAATATTTATTTCCTTATTTGTTAATCTGAAACTATAACATTATAAAATTTTATCTCTTCTCTTCGTTTTGGTACATTGAACAATGATATCGTTCAGGAGACTTCAGTCAGCAGTTTTTAGAATGCTTAAAATACTGCTTGCCAGTGAGTTATGGCTGCCTGATGCTCTGTGTAATTCTTCTCTAACCGTTTACAACTATCCGCTTGACTGAATGTCCCACTATACAAAGGCTAGTTTGCTGATACATCAAGAAGACAGAGGGGACAGAACCAGTTTCATGAATTCATATTTCAAGGACTTACCATGTTACATAATAGTCTGAACTGCAGATCACTGATAAAGCAAGTGCAAGTAAAGGAAAGGGAGGAGCTAGTTAGCGTGACTGTTAAAATCATCTTTCATGTGGCTTGGCCTGTTTGATGGCAGTCTTTTGTGTATTTGCCCTCCGATAGGAGGACAGATCCAGTAGGTTTCCATAGCTAAAACGTCATCGTATTGTTGAACATTGTGGTTTCTTTTTTTAGATAGCTCCAGATAAATAATAAAACAACATTTTTAACGGTAGGATATTATCCTTCTTCCTTTCGAATTTGAATACTGATAGTAGTGCTTAAGAGCAGGGGTTGTAAGTAAGTAAATAAATCTTTATTGTTGTAGAAGAGAAGTGTTAGCATGACGTACAGTGCAGAGTAGCCACGTGAAGATGTGTAGTAAGTCTGTTATTTGGTTTTAGGAGCATTAGCAACTAAGGCCATATTGCTCAGAGGATATGCGGTGGTCATTCCCTGATCTTTCCCCATCTGGTTGTCACGGGCTCGAACCCCGGTCTAATCAAGAAGCGTGTGCTACGCACTGCTGCCCCTGCCCACCTGGCTACGGAGGCGGCGTGTAGTAAGTAAATAGATGAATACATTTTGCTTTATATTAATGAATAAGTAGATAATAAGAGTTGCAGTAATATGAAGTGAAGATTATGGATTGCATTGACAGACTGCATGGGGCTGCTCCTAAATGTTGACAGATTGACTAATGGATATATAGTGTGGTTCAGTACCTGTTTTACTCGTACATCGATTTTCTATATTAAGCACATTCACAATAATTGAATATATCCCCAATAAAATGAAAGATCTTGTCTAGACACCGGGAAAAATCTGCGGCCAGGATGACCCCGGATCATTGGTGTGGATGGCTTAGTCAATGTACATGGCGTGTTATGTATGGCGGTTCCCGAACATTAGTTCAACTCTGCCATTGTACACGGTGATATACACAACTCTGTAAAATGGCCAGAAATGAGTATAGTGCAGTGTGTGTGTGTGTGCTTGTGTACGTTAGTGGTTTCTACCCTCTTTGCTACCAGGAAGCCGGTTTCCTTGTACCGTCCAAACCGCGAGGAGGCAGGCGGCAACTATGCACGTTCTCACCTACCAAGTAAATGGGACTAATAAGATCCCACACTCGTAGAAAGACTATGCTACTCATATAAAATTAGATCTATGCCAGAACACTCAAATTGGCAGATATTTTTCACATCACAGCACAGCAGATTATACCAAGACTGCTCTACTGCTAACCGTCCTTTGGATATGAGAATAAAACACCTCTTAGAAGAACTAAATTTAACCTTAGACATTCCCTCTTGTTCCTTGGAACATCACTTCACGTACTTGCCGCTTACACCTTCATGAATGGAATAAATCTACTTTACATAGAGAAAATTTCTTGCAACTGTACCACGCAGTAGTGGACCAGTTTCCCAACTTCGTCGTAGTACATACTGCTTGGTAAAAGCTAGGTAATATTCCTGCTCAGTAATGTACAGATATTCTCTGTACATCACTGAGCAGGGAAAGAAAAAAAAAATAAACTATTCAATAAAAATCGGTGGTCGACAATAGTTGATGGTCGTTGGGCCAAGAAATTCAAGGCCGTGGCTACTAAATACGATCAACGACTGAATTTAGGATTTATTGCAAACTCCTCTGACCTGATTGGTATAAAAAAATAGACTTGTAAAGTGGAATAAATTCAGAGTAAGAGAACATAGCCGGAGTAGTCCAGTAAAGTCTATGCTACGAGGTCAACACAAGGTCTTTACTCAAGAAAGCAACATCAGATACTGCATTTGTAGATGCTTATATTACGATGGTTGGATGTTAATGATATACAGATTACGAAGTTGTTAGTGCTTTAAAAATAGTACTATATGTAAGTCCACTAAACAATGGTAGTTGCAGAAATGCACAAATTTAATTGGCCTTGGAAAGAGGTAAGCTTAAATTTGGCTGCAGTGTTCTCTTTTTCTTAAACTTACGAAGCAAAATTCTCTTAATTTTTGAAAGGAATCATTTTGTACAAAAATAGTGATTCGTTAAAAGAAAAAAGAGGAAAATTGCAAGTTTGCACTGTTTTCCTGAAATCATTGTAAAGAGGCGCCTCCGTTGCCAGGTGGGAAAGAGCAGCAGTGCGTAGCCCGTCACCACTAAATATGGAAGATGCGGAAAGGTCAGGGAATGACCACCGCACACCTTATTTGGTTTTTAGGAGCATTAGCAACTAATTTACATTTTTTTTTTACATCATTGTATAGAGTTGCAGAAATATAGGAGATGCATTCAGTCTTATTTTGTTCCAGTTTGTGCTAGACCAAAATCTATAACTTTGAGTTCGTAGAATTGTCTAATTATATACGAAGTGAGTAGACTTGAATGAATCCATCTTTTTTATCCTCTGCCGTGGTAAGTAACTTCAAGTAGAAACTGCTTCGTGTGGCTATCTAGATATAAGAGTAGAACAGGTAATAAATATACCTGTTGTTTATTTTTTACAACTGTTTTCCTCAATTTGAAGGCATTTTTATGTTAGCGCCACTTTTTCAATTCCTTTCAAAATTAAATAACGCAGAGTTGTGTAGTTCTATGTTACCCGGTAAATATACCTATAATATGTAGTTAAGCTTTATGATTTTCCGAGTTTGTGTCTCATGATAGCATCTATTGGATAATCATCTAATACAGAATACACATATCCTTGTAATCAGGTAAGTGTTTGGATTGTACGTACGTACTTTGCACAATAGTTTCAGGGTGGATATCCTGAAATGGTCATTGCTTAAGCAATGTAAATGAAAATAGAGAAACAGCTTGTTCCATTGATTCGAGGAACTCCAAAGGTTTCTTTTCGTATTGAACAAAGTCAATTGAATTTGTATTGAACGCCACAAAATAATACGTACCAAATCTCATCGAAGTATTACCAACCTACAAGAAAGAATCTCCTCTATTTACTCGAGGTCTTCTTTAGCAAAGAAGAAACCCAGAATCCTACAGTCTGTTGCATTGTTTATAATTTGTTTATATGAATAAGGCATAAAAAAATTATTTCCGAAACATCTTTTGTTTGGAACACTTTTATTCTAAACTTTGTTCAGAATAAAAGTTATTTCTTTTTGGAACCCAACATTCCAATTGACGAAACATAATACAGGTGCACTATTTTCACATATCATAATTTAGAAATCTATAGAAACGAGTTTTCACACAACATTACAAACTGCACCTTTACTTTTGACTAGTTGAACTGTTAATAAAAAAGCAGATGTCGTGCTTAGTAGTTCAGTTCCTCGTGATCTCGCCATTCATGGCATGATTTTCCAAAGATTTCCTTCCGGTTACTTTTGTATGCCGAGTACACAGAGCGCTATTTATATCTTTCAAAACTTCCTTTTTTGACTCTCGTTCAGTGACTCAGTTTCTGTTTGAACTGGGAAACATTAGGGTCACTAGTTAAGGAGCGCAGCTACGTATCTAAAATAGCAGAGACATTTGTAAAATACAGCGTCATATTCAGCTGTGAACAAATCAAGAATGGTAAATGCCAACGAATAGTAATGACTTTCACTTTTAAAATTCCAATAAATACAAATATACAACGTTTCAAAGAGATATATCTGTTGAGTAAACAGAAGTAGTGGTCGAAAAACAGTTCAAGAATGGTTCCAAAGGATGTTCGTGACACGATACTTTATCAGAGGGATTAAAAAGTATCTCAGGCAGATATTGAGGAGGACAAAATTATATTTTCTTATGTTTATATAAATGTATAATAAATAATAATAATAATTTCTTTTCTGTTTGTACTCCACGAAGAGTACATAAGGTCAGATGAGTTCATAAAGTAGGAAGAATACCAGAACATCGCCGTATTTGGCAGTCACATGAATCGAACTATGGTCAACTCAAAACGCGTATACTAATATACCGTCGAGTTTTACAAGAGGACCACAAATTCAGGCAGGATGGAATGATAAACATCGGTTAACCTTCCAAAAATGTGTCATAGCAAAAGACACCACTTTATTGGTATGTCCATTCGCCATTTTCCTCCGTGACAGTAAAGAATTTCATTACTAAAAGGAAGGTTGATTATAGCCACTATATTACCGACGAGGACTCTTAGGAAGAGATGTTGGTTCCCCTCCCATGCATATGAGATAGTCACGGCTTTGATTGTTGATGGTCTAAAATTTAACAACTCGGCTCATTCGTCAGACAGCAGAGCAAAAGGACAAGTCACTTTTTTTTACATAACAGCGTAGTGGAAGAGTTAAAATTTGGATAATGGTCGTTTGCCAATATTGCTGGATTATTTATCGTCATAAAAGACTACATAGGATGGGGTATCACGGCTGTTACTTGCGTATCTAACTCGTGACCTCAACCCTAGCGAGTGTCTATCGAGTTCATAAAACGGAAATAAGCCTTGCAGTGGATTACGTGAAGTGATGAATTACAGGGAGCACGAAGCATGTGGATGAACCTTAGTGTGTCGAATTCCCCTTTCCAACTCGGATCTGTTTTGTGTTGAAACCCTCAGAGAAGTTGGTAGAAGCGGTTCGGATCTGTTTTACGTCTTTTAAATGTAGATCAATGATCTAGAATCTTTTCTTGCCGAGAAAACCTAGTCTTTTTGTTCTTCATCCACTTTTCTCCGTATTTCTTTCTTTCCCAAAGGGATGGGCACCTCAGTAGCCAGGTGGGTAGTAGCAGCAGTGCGTAGCACACGCTTCTTGATCACACCGGGATTCGAGCCTGTGAGCCACGAAATATAGAGGATGCGGAAAGGTCAGGGAATGACCACCGTATATCCTCGGAGCAATATGGCATTAGTTGCTAATGCTCCTAAAAAACAAAAAACCAAATAATAACAACAACCCAAAGGGATGAAAAACGAAATGTAATTGCGGCAAAAGAGAGAGAGAGAAACATTTTCTTAAAATAATTACTAAAAGATAATGTTATTTAATAATTTTCGCATCGGTTATGAAACCTGAGGGGAGGAAAGCAAACGCTTTACCGTTTCTGAAGTGAGTGCCTATTAAAATTGCTATAGTGAGTATATAATTCCATCTTTATAACAAGTGTTTTTATAAATAAGCGCGACAGCATTTTAAATAAAATTTAAATGTATATTGGTATTCTAAGAAACTACTGAACATTATAATTTAATTGGTATAAAATTGTTATTTTTTTAAAGATATATAATTTGCTTAAGGCTTTCGTGAGCTGTAAGTCGTCCTGCGGAATTCAGAAAACCGATGTATTTTTCCGCATAAAAACTGAATAATAATAATAAACAGGATGGATAATGACAAGACAACACCAGTATGGTTGTCAAAAAGCTTGCAGATAGATCTTTGAGGCGTTTGAAGTGTCTTTCACCTCAACAGGTCTTATAGGCGTAAGTGGGATTGTCTTTTAGCAGCGTCTGCCTACGGACCTGTGTGCGTTGTGTCTAATGTCGATACTTCTATCTCCAGAACGCAAAGCTAGTGTTGCTAGGTGTAGTAATTTGAAGCTCGGTCAGCGACGCGCGCCAAATCCTCATGTTTAGAGTGTAAACGTCTTATCTGCTAAGTAAATCTGGGTATTTGGGAGAAATTAACGGAGTCGGTGGTTTCAAACATTTGAAAGGTTGTTGCCCCAGAGATGCGCGATTACGTTAACTAGGCTACCGATGTTTGCTTGGGATGATCGAGATGAACACACGACCCGAGGCTACTTCTAAGAATAAGAAAACAAAGGGTGGAATGCATATTCTTGTCATGTAGGATGACTTGCGCTTTACGAGCGACAAATAATTTAACTGTATTCGACGACAGGTGGGTATAGGTAGTGACGACTTCCAGAGTGGGTGTAAGGGAGGGGGGGGGTATGTGAATGTCACGCTCAGAAGAACAAAACGCATGCTCTGATTATTGTACTGGAATAATAATCAGATATGTCTTCGTGAATTCAGTAGAAATTACAAGGTACCGTGAAAGTTATGTTAGAAAGGGTTAGGTCCTTATTACAGTTATATATTTACTTAAAAATATATATAACATAGCGAATAAGGAAAATTTTAAATGTTCAACCTTGGTTTAGAAAATATTATTACTTTGAGAATATCTGTGAATAGTCAGTTATAAGTAATATTACTTATTACATAAGTATTATTACTTTATCTGTTTAATATTTCAGAGGTGAATCGAATGAAAACGCTTGGTTTCTTATCATACGAGTCCAAACTTCCAACTGGTTAAATTTGTTTTCCATCGTTGTTGGCGAAAGTTAGCATTCTGCAACGCGTGCGAATGAGACAAATTCTGTTTACGCCCTCATACCACCTTCCATGACAGTACAGTACAGCAGTTTCGTCCCACTGGTGCTACAGATATTATTTATGTATAATATTTGGCAGCTGCATGGGGCCAAACATCCGTTGCAGAATGTAGGCAATATACAGTTAATTGCATAAATGGATACAAGGGATAGATTAAAAGATATTCTTGAGATTTAAGAGGACTGCTTTAGATGGCGTCACTTAGCGTTGCACTTTTTTTTTTTTTTTTATATTTGAATAATCTGGGCCCTCGCGGGAGCACAGTAGTTATAATTATCATCATCCCCACACTGGGTGGAAAAGGTAGTCTGCGCGGGGTAGCACTGTGGTATCGTCACCGGCCTCTCCACACCGGGTGGGAAAGGCCCGGGTTCGCGAGGAACTTTAATGGGCTTTTTTTCACTCCGTGGCTGAGTTACTCGGTCTCAGGCGTAGATAGTAAGGTTTTTTCCCCCAGAAAGTGGGGTTTTTCATCCATGAAACAGGCAAATCGACCAGAGAACACACACACAATTTACAAACAAAAAATATATAGGTAGATGTAATTATTTACGGGTGGCCCTAATATCACAATTTTTGGGCGGAAAGGCCTGGGCTCGTATCCTGCCAATGACGTGAGGAACTTTTATGGTTTTTTTTTTTTTTTAACTCCGTGGCTGAGTTATTCCGTCTCGAGTGACGATAGTAAGATTTTTCTCCCGGAATCCCGGTTTTCTTCGCCCAGCAATACAGGAAAACCGATCGGAGGACACCCGCAATTCATGGCCATATTATATGTGAGAATGAGATTGTTCTTAGGTGACTCCACTATGATATTTTTTTTTTTTTTTTTTTTTTGTACGTAATGTGGTATATGAAGAGGTGGAATGTAATTACTGTATATGTGTACGCTTGATAGGTATCTCAGTTATTTATATTTTTTACCCGTCATTAACCGGTAACGTCAATCGTTAACCCTAAATTAAAAAAATATCAATCATTAATCATCATGTAGATAAACAACAAAAATGAAACATTCATAATATAATTAATTTCACAGATTTTTATTTAGTTGCTGTGCAGAAACAGAACATTTTTTGTTTTAACTTTGTTAACTTGGTGACAACGAACATGACATAATACACGTGATACATAATAGCCAATAGGAATTGTAGTTTGGAGGGATTTTGGTGCAGCGCAGTTTAGGCCCTATTGCGCCAAAAATGGATGTTAAAGATTTTGATAGGACAAATAAAGATTTATTTATTTATTTATTTATTTAAAGATTAATTTCATTAGTTGTTAGTAAAGACTATATTCTATTAAACACATCTATTTTTAAAAAAACACGAACACCGCCGTCTTTCTAAAATCATGCGACTTCTTCTATTAGATTTATTTATTTAATTCAGGTAAAGTAAAAGTTGCATTGACCCCTAGACAGCAATCAAATGCTAAGAGGGTGAACACCACCATAACATAGCAATACAATATCTATATTGGGTAATATAAAAGATACAAAGGCAAAGACAGAATACGTTCGACATAAATGCTCAATATACATTCAGCGTCTATCCAAGAAGAGTGCGGGGATGCTGTAGGCTGACTGGAACAGGAGGAGCACCACAGATCATCGTCTAGTACAGAAGCCACGTAGGACGATGGTGAAATGAAGGTCTGAAATTGCAAGATAGCGTAGGTAGTATCTGCAAAAAAATTTGTTCTGTAGGCCTTGTCAACACAAATTGCCTCAGGGTCGATATTTAAGTCGTTGAGAAGTCCAATCGTGTTTGCTGGGAACATGTAACTGAGCGAGCTGATTTGGTTAAGGGCAGGTTGGATCACAGATGTTTGCGGATTACTTATTCTTCTGTTATTCTTGGGCAGGATGATGACGCTATCGATGCTGGGAGCGTCTAGTTTAAAGGAAACAAGCTTAGAGAGGGTAATTACGTTGCGAGTGGTGATTTGCTTCCAAGGGGTCATTCCATGCAGCGAATGTAGTATACCCCTAGAGATAGTAAGGGGATGTCCTGAAGTCCTATTGAGGGATCAAAGAAGCCAATATTCAATCCCCAAGAACTGCCGCAGGTAGGTTGGAGGGGCAGAGGACCAGATTTCCGATGCGTAAAGAGCCACCGGTACTGCACAAGATCGGATATACAAAAGAACAGTGCCCGATAACAAATCTAGAGCAGTGGCGAAACATCTAGGGGATAAGGAGTGGATGAGTTTGTAAGAGATCATTAGTTAGATTATTGTCTTTTGGGCAGAGTCGTTGAGTAGAGAGAGAGAGAGGGGGGGGACGGCTCTGAGAGTATAAATAGTGCTCAATAGTGGAGAGGATTTGTATAGATTTAGGAGCTGTTTAGAAGAAAGGTAACGCCGAGAGCGACAGAGAATCTAGTTTTTTTCTGTGTAGAGGAATCGATATTTGATATGCTTATGCGAAAAAAAGATTAGAAGGAAATACAGCTTTATACCCGATAAAGATACGTGACATTGATTCAAAATTTGAATATTGTTGAAAATGTGTACAGAAGCAGCAGTAGATTTTTTTTTTTTTTTTTTTTTTTTTTGAGAGATAAACATAGTTAACTGTGTTCTACCCCAGTGAAGAATTACCTTGCGATCAGAATTGACGGCATGATGGTAATCTTTCAAAAAGTCGCAATTTGAATTGGAAAATGAAATGCTGTGTACTGTCATCAGCGAAATCTTACTTCAGCTGTAGATGGATAGCATTTTCAATTGTAAAATGTCATTAAGACGACATTCTGCGGCATTCAGAGGTTATATATGTGTTATGGACATTTTGTGATTTATTGTTGCAACCTTTTAAATGTTATCTTTTTATTGTCGTAACCATTGACTTGGCGCATTATGGCCATAAAACTACAAGTCAACAAACCAATTAACATATCTTACGGTTCATAGCTGTTTGTCTCATTGTTTTTTTTTACTGAAATCATCCAATATTTTTTTTTTCTGTTGATTACATGTGCACAGTTACCCAGTAATTTCTTTCTCTCTGAGATGCATTATTTTCTGTATATAAACTTTTTTTTTTTTATTTATCACGTATACAGAATTTTTATTTGAATTTAAAAAAAATGGGTTCCGGATAGAAGGTGAAAGAGAAATTTAGTTTTATTTATAATTCTAAAGGTATAGCAGATGCAGTAAACTCGTGTTCTTAGACTATTTGTCTTCGTCATCCATTATCTCATTGAGAAAGGCACACATCATAAGAGAAAGATTGAAGACCACACCGGTTTCTTCGCCCTCGTTTTCTGTTCATTAATGGATTTTGTCATTTGCCATCTTCGCTTTACCTAAATGGTCTCCCGTTGATGATTTTTTAAATGATGGAACCTTGAACTGGTTACTTCTGTTAGAGTAACTTAGCATAATCGAGTTTAACGCCCATTTTAACTGGTTGCCTTTCGGAACTTTTTGTAAAGCAATATTTGGGCCATTTATATATATGTAATTGCGGAGAGGGAAGGAGGGAGGGGGAGAGAGAGAGAGAGAGAGAGAGATTGATTTTCTTAAAATAATTACTAAAAGATAATGTTATTTTATAATTTTCGCTTGGGTTATGAAACCTGAGGGGAGGAAAGCAAACGCTTTACCGTTTCTGAAGCGAGTGCATATTAAAATTGCTACAGCGAGTATATAATTCCACCTTTATAAATGCCAAACTGATAAAAAAAAAAAAATTAATGGAACAAAATGAGGAGGGTAATTGTGAGTTAAACGCCAGAACAATTAAAGCTATGGGGTGTCAATTTGCATGTTTGCTGGACGGAAAACCCAAGTTATCGAGAACAAAAAAAACTATGCGACCTTCGCCTGAGATTGACCAAATCAGCCACAGAGTGAAGAAAGCTAATTTGACTCAGCCCGCATGATAAGTTACTGTTCGAGCTGGATCATTTTGGAATCACAGGACAATTCCTTAGATAGATCGCAGAATAGGAGGCAGAAAGTTGGAATTAGTTGCTCCACAGTTGGGCTGAAGTCAGAAGTGTGGTTTTCCAGTAATGGGCTCATTGTTTTTAATTTTTAAATGACATTGACGAATGGTTAGTGGGCGTGATGTCAGAATTTTCAGATGTCAAGGTGGAGCTAAGGACAGCTTCTTCAAGAGGACGTAGATAAATTTCAAGAATGGTAAAAAAAATGGCAGCTGTGTTTTAATGCAGCAGAGTGCAAGGTCTTACACGTGGGGAACAGCATCCCAAAAATAATATATACACTTGTGGAGTTGAGTTAAAAACAGTGGAGGAATAAAGGAATTTGGGAGTTACGATACGGTCGCACATGAAGTTCACCTAGCAGTGCAGATAGGTTTCAAGAAAGGTCCACGTCCTATGGATGATACATCAAACATTTGATTGTACAGATAGGGAGGTCGCAATTCCACTGTATGAGGCAATTGTAAGACCGGACTTGGAATACTGTGTTCAGGTATGGATAAATAAAGCATCAAGCTTCTTAAAAGGGTCCAAAGACGGGTAGCGCACCTTGTGAGATGAACAGAATGGTGTCCATATGAGGAAAGACTTCGAATATCTCTGCTAAGTTGAGAAACTACATACTTTAGAAGAAACTTGATTGAAGTGTATAAAGCTCTGAGTTACGAAAGAAAAATGAATGATCCTGGAATTTTCACTAATATTAATGATTCCAAACCAGAGGCGATAAATTCAAATTATGACAAGAGATTGCAGGAAGTTTTTCTTTTATACAGCGAGTTATTGATTAGTGGAATAAGTTGCCTCATGGATGGATGAGGCTGAGAGCGTGGGGAGATTCAAAGCCAAGCCCAGGATAAGTATCTATGTGAGGAGGTAGTCAAGTATTCTATTTTATTTTTTATACTATTTATTATTATTGTTTCTTTCTTCTCCAAATGGGATTTTCTCATCCCTCGACGAGTACTTGTACCAGGTGAGAGGTTATCGTGGGTTGGTTGTTATGTTTGGTTATTATTATTGGTCCAGGAATTCTCTAACTATCCTGCAGATGTTCAAGATCACGGCTTTCTGCAGTTCCATATAAGTGTTCTTTGGGAGGCCTATTGCTGCTAGGTTCTGATGGAGACTCTTCGGCACCATGCTTGTGATTGATACGTTGATCAGGATGGTCATTACTTGTTTCATATGCCACATTTATTTGACTTCCTGTACTTTTCCTTAGGTTTTCTGGATGTTACTGGTGTTGGGCACCGTTATGTTGATCAGGTAAGTAGCCATTTCCTTCTTGTCGATGAGGGTTATATCTAGTCTGTTGTGCAGGATCGTCTTGATTGTTATTATGGCGCAGTCCCAGTATAGTTTGTAAATAGAGGTTTATAGTACGGCCTGGAATTCATACTTGTAATACGGTACACTTTATTTAATCAACTAGTATTTATAATTTGTTTATTTGTTTATTTTTTGCTAGTAAAGCAATAGCCTCGGTCTTACTTGCACCATATGGCGATCAAAACTTTCGAAAAATTAATTTTTTTTTTTTTAAATTTAAAGAATCGGTAATTTCAACCCCAGACTTTATCACGAACAAAGTTGTACGTTTTTAAATTTTCATGGAAAATTTTATCATTTATTCCTATAATTAAAGTGACCAGATCCTAGGTATTCCAATGCATCTAGAGGAAGGAGGTTTCCTCTTCCTCTTAGGAATATACCTAGAAACAATATACACTTTTTATGTATAAAAAATATTCACATACAAAATATAAATTAAATTCATTTACTTCTTTGAACTAAACTTATAAAAGAAATATCACACTTCTTAAATAAAACAATAAACAAATATAGTATACATTCCGAGGATGAGGTTCCTGATTGTCTTCACAGCCAAACTCATCACAGGCCAGATATCATCTCCAAATATTTGGAACGCTTGCTCTTGGAGGATTCCACACGTGTGTGTGTGTCCTGGTATCAAGGGTGGCCCCTAGGCATAGCCCATCTCCACCTAGTGGATCTGTATTGAATGTAGGACCTCTGCAAAGGAGCAGCCACCACCTGTGCAGCTGCTGTCTGGTGCCTGTCCCCAGGCGCGAGTAGCCAGGCTTTTTTTTTTTTTTTTTAACCTTTTACATGCCAAAGTGCACGAAATCCCGCACCCACTGGAGGTAGTGCAATACCAGTGGGTGCCCGCTATCCCGCTCACAGGCTGCCCAGGCCTAGAGCCCGCAAAAAAAAAAAAAACAAGGCTGGAGCTCCAAAAACCCATTGAAGTCACACAGCCAAGACAAACATTTTTAAAGAACTGCAATTTTCAATAGCATTATATATCAGTTATCAGGAGCATTATATATCAGTTATCCTATTAAGTTTAGCATGAACAAGGAAATAAACTGTTAACATTGATCACTATTTACATTACAGTGAGATTTACCAGTCTCTCTGTTTGACAGTTCTAGCAACAGAATTTGAGAATTATTTACAGTCGTTTTACAGCAATATTAGTTGTTACTTACCAATAGTTACATGTATTTCTGTTTTGTACAATTTTAAAGACAATCCAGTAGTCTAACTGTTCAGGAAATATATAGTCTCATTTAATTTCTTCCCCGGTAGGATCTGAGCTTGTAGAGTAGGGCTATAGAAGTTCCTCAAGGCGATTTCCATGTAGATAGTTCACATAGTACTCCTGAGCTTTAGGCAGGAGAGGAAGTTCCCAGCATGCATGAAAGCACTCGGAGTAACACTAGCGTCCTTGCAGAAGGTTTTTCTATACGTGTAGCATTACATCAGTCAGAGAGCAGAAATTGGAGTTTTTTGTGTTCAATTGGCTTGATGGCATTTCAGATTATTGCAGGATTCATCCTATGGGGAGAAGATCTTATTTTATTTATTTATTTTTTTCTTTTTAAATAAGATTTCATGAGAGAGAAGCGTGTTGGGGTGCGCAGAAGTATGGGTATTCTTAACTGTACGTTAAGCAATTATTTACAATTCTTCGAGGTTAGCTTCCTAATAATTTAGGCCCGTTTATACACAAAGCTTCTTGGAATCCCATCCAGCATCACTTAGAGGAGAAAGGGGTCTACCTGTCATTTCCTGTTGCGTTGATGGCTATCTTCCTATATGTTCTTCCCAAAAGTGAGTTAATCTGGATCATTATGACACCACAGTAGAGTTTCTAGCCGCAAGTCTTTTCTTGAAAACTGCCGCAGAGAACTGTTGAAATGTAGCGAAGACATCAGAATTTTCGACGAGCAAATGTACATTATTTTCTGAGAGATTATTTATTTTACTCAGCAGTACCTGTCTTTCATTCGAATAATCATTACATTCAAAGAGAACGTGCTGCCATGTCTCAGATGCTCCGCAGTGACAGAAAGGATCAGGCTCAAGGCTCCTTTCGAAAAGTTTAGCCCTGAGCGATCCGTGGCCAGTCATTAGATATGATGTAGTCATGCTAGGCACAAACCATTTTGAGACTGTGGGTAATGATGCGAATTCAACATTTGAAATGTATCTTCGTGTAACCTCACCGTGTTCACTTTCAGCCCATCTTTGCTGCCAAACAGCGGTGAGTTCCTTCCAGAGTCTTCGTTTTTCCTCTTTTATTCTGTTCGTAGGGTCTGTTACAATGTTAAAAATATTTACAGAAATTCCTTTTTTAAGATTGTAGATCATACCCCTGTAGGAGATATAAAGGTCCAGGGGCAGGGTTCCTGCTAGAACTTGTAGAGCATTATTCGACACCGTCCGAGGAGCTTGTAGAAGTGTGAGCAACACCGAACGCTGTAATGAAAGAAGTTTAGTCCTGGTCTTAGTTTTTGAGACCCTCCAGAACCAAACACCTGCTGCGTACGCAGCAATTGGTAGGAAGATAGTCTTATAGTATAAAGACAACGTCTTTTTGCTGAGGCCCCATTCTTTTCTGGAAATCCTTGCAATTCCAGCCGTGAAGTTTTTAATTTTCTCAGAAATTTTGGATACGTGAGTATGAAAGTTTAGTTTGTCATCGATTGTAAGTCCCAAGTACTTGGTGCTGG
This sequence comes from Mastigoproctus giganteus, assembly GCF_048544385.1. NCBI lineage: Eukaryota > Metazoa > Arthropoda > Arachnida > Uropygi > Thelyphonidae > Mastigoproctus > Mastigoproctus giganteus. The sequence continues at coordinate 111,339,427 of NC_143577.1, forward strand.
ATACGTAGGGGATTTGTGAGCCATTTAGGATAACTCTGGGAGGTCTGCCATAATTGAATTGCTTTCGAAAAACCATGAAATTAGTTTTTGTAGGGGAAATTTTGAGCTTATTTAGATTGGCCCAGTTGGATAAATCATCCAATATTGTTTGGATCTTTTGTTCTAAGATTGTTCTCGACATTCCAGTAACGCCAACCGCCAAGTCGTCTGCATATGCAATTTTTTTGCAATCTCCATTTTTCTTTGTCAGCCATTGGTCTAAGACTGCATTCCAGAGGAGAGGCCCCAGGACTGAACCCTGCGGGCACCCTCTGGAAGCAGTCGTGCTGTAAGTCAGGTGTTTGGCACAAACCTTCATCTGTCTGTCTTGAAAGTATGATCTCATAATTTGGTAGATATGATTATCACACATGGCTGATCGTAGCGACCCGAGGGCGCTCTCCCACCAGAGGGAGTCGAATGCACCCTCGAAGTCCACGAACACCACCAAGACATACTTGCTGTGAGAATCCTGGATGTATTTCAGAAGAGAAATTATAGCATCTTCGGTCGAGTGACCCTTTTTGAATCCGTGTTGATGATCTGAGCACAATTGCTGGTCCGATAACATGCTTGCAATTCTGGGAGAAATTAATCTCTCAAAAAGTTTCCCTAAGTTAGCCAGGAGGGATATTGGCCTGTACGCCCTTGGGTTTGTTTTGACTTTTCCAGGTTTATATAAAATTTTCAGTAGAGCTAGTTTCCAGGGTTTGGGAAAAAGTCCTTCGAGGAAGCATTTATTGTACATATTCAGTAGTATATTGGGAAACAGTTTAAAAAATTTCACAATTACCAAATTCTCTAGCAAGTCAATGCCAGGGCATTTTTTCTTATTGAGTTTAGCAGTAGCAGCTCCTAGTTCCACGAGAGTGAAAAGGCAAACATCGGTAGATCCAACATAATTCTGGTTTTTCCTCCTGATCTCTGCCTGTTCTGGAGTATCACAGTGAGGTAGATCCTTTGGAAACAAATTATCAACGATCGTTCCGACAGTAGAGTGCCAGTCTGTTGTTTCTAGGTTATTACTAATTACAGTCTGATAGATATCTCCACTTATCAGTTTATTCCTCATTATTTTATATATGATCCCCCAGGGGTTGGTATTCCCAACATCTTTGACCAAGTTTTGCCAGCAGGTCCTCTTACTTTCAGATATGGCTCGATGGAATAATTTTCTTTTCTCTCTATAACTGTTTTTCAGCCTTTCAACGTCCTCGTTAGAAAGATGTCTACTACGCTGATATAAGCGTCTGGCTTGTTGAGTTTGAAGCCTCAAATCAGAAAGCTGAGCGTTCCACCATGGCACTGAAGGCTTTCTTATATGTTTTCTTTTACTTGAGTTTGACATAGCTATATATAGATGTTGCTGAACAGTGTCTACATATTCTGAAGCCGATAGTTGGTTTAATGCTTCAGCATCCTCTCCATTAAATACTGTACGCAGATAATCCTCGAATTTTTTCCAGTTGACTTTATCCGTACGGTATCTTCTTAAGTCATGGACAGTCAAGTCATTGTGTTGGGAGTTCTTTGATATGTTGAACGTGATAGCCCTGTGATCGCTGTTCACCAAGGAGGGTTTCACGTCCCAGTTTCCAGTTTTGTCATCCATCCTTATGGAAGTAAGTGTGACGTCAATGTTTGATTCTCCGTTGGTAGTGGAGAAAGTAAATGGTTTATTTTGTACATTTTTAATACAAAGGCTGTGAGCCATAATTAAATTTTCAAATTGGGCTCCCCGAGGATCAGTGCCAAGCCTAAGGTCGGTACCAGCACTCGTGGCCCACCACAACAGGCTTGTACTCACTGAGAGATTTCTTCCCAAGCAGATGCTCGCTGCCCTCAACCGTGTGGACGCCGACATCGACAGCATAATAAGTAACAAGAAGGACAGACACAACTTTATCAAAGCCCTTGAACCCTGATATATTGCCAAGTTGTATTTATTTCTGTATTTGTGTCTAGCTCTCTGTTTTTATGCTGTATTTGTATTTCTGTTGCATTTGTGATCGGTATTTTGCAGCCTTTTTGTATGTGTTCGCTGTATTTTGTAGCCTTTTGTATTTGTACGCGGTACTTATCTTATCTATATGTGTGAACCCCTGGCGCTCGTCGCCGTGATGGGATATTGTGCTGTAACTGTACTTCACAATAAAGATTTATTTATATATATTTATTTTTTTATTATTTTTTTTCACAGAAAGGCTGAAATTGCGTAGTATACCCCTCATGGCACGCTACGTAACGAACAGAAAGTTGCGTGAAGGAAGTGAACTGAGAAAAATAGAACGGGGGAAAAAAAGACTAATTGAAGGGGTCATGATTTTCATTGATTTTAATTTTTCTTTAATTAAAAACGTTGGGTGTTTTTTTTTTTTTTTTTTTGTGAAATAAAAATACATACTTCTTTTAACAATAAAAACAAGAGAAATTAAATATTCTTCCGCTGAGTGAATTTTGCTATTTCTTCGTAAAATTCTTCATAAGAATTAGCAAAATTACTTAACTTGTAGTATTGTTTTCAGCGTTTCTACGGTCAGTTTTTTTTTTTTTTTTTTTTTTTTTTTTTGACGTCCAAAACTTACTACCGAAAAAACCATTTCCATTGGTTCCCAGCAAACATAATGCAAGATTTGTATTGAGTATGGAGGCTACATGCCCAATCCGGGGTATTCCGGGACAGTTTGCAATGCGGGATCAACGACTGAAATCCGGGACTGTCCCGCATAATCCGGACGTCTGGTCACCTTTACCTATAATCCATCTCAGTATTATTCTCAACTTCTGCCAAAATTGGACCATTGTTTTGAGGTGTGACGCTTTCTCGTTTCTTTAATATTTTTCAAATGAAATTATAAAACGAACTTGGTCCTATTAGTGTTAATAACACCAAATAATGCAAAAAACCAGAAGTTATTTATTTTTATGTGAAAATATCTTTGGCGACAAATACTAAATTTTTCGGACTGAAGTAAAACCGATTGGTAAAGAAAATGCGAGACGGAAATGACGATAACTTAGTAATCTTGATCGGTGGAGTAAGTAGAGGGCGTGAACAAAAAATGTTACATCGTTCATAACTTCAGTTCTAGCTATTCGATTTTAAAACTTTAAACTTTTTCAAACAACTTTTTCAAAGATGTTTTCACATAAAATAAAACATCTTTCGTGTGTATAGGGTATCCACGCAGTTTTTTTTCCATCACCACCAAAAATTAATGGTAAGTAAATAATAATAATGGATATTCATACTAATCCTATTTTCACTAGTTAATCAACTAATTCTGCTTAGAACTTAACCAGACCCATTGTTTCTACAACGTTGGAGACCTTCCTTCATTCCTTAGACCGGGGGTCGGCAACCTGAGGCTCGCGAGCCGCATGCGGCTCTTTAACTTTTAGCCCACATGAAGCAAAGTTTGAAATGGAGTTAGAGGACTTAAAAAAATCAAGGGCATGTGAACTGCAAGACTAAAATGCCTTAAAACTGAAATCGAGGATATGGAGAAGAAAAAGGCTGCCCTTGCAATTCTACATAATGGATGCCGATAGATGAGTTGAAAAAGCAAAAACAAATTGTGTTCGATGCGTGGAGTAGCTTACTGGACACGTATATAAATTTGAAAATATTTGCCTTTGAACTTCTCTCAGTTTTCGGTTCACCGAATTTCTGCGGGCAAATGTTTTCGAACATGAACTATATTAAAAATAAATTAAGAAACCGTCTGAACAATGCGAGTCTCTCAACATGCTTAAAGATGAAAATTACGGCATATTTCCCTGATGTTGAGAGACTCGCTCAAGAAATTCAGCACCAAAAGTCACATTAATTAGAAATATTATTTTTTAATAAAACACCTTTCCACTCTATTCCATTTCTTAAACTCTTCCCCCCTACCCACCAGCATGAGCTGAAGTGCGGTTCTTCGGATTCTCTCTCTTTTTTAATTAGAACAAAAAAATCTTTTCAGTCAAAAAGGTTTCTGACCCCTGCCTTAGACTAAATCAAATAAATCTTTATTTGCCCTACCAAATTTAAAATATGGGTGTACATTGGTAAGTGACAAATTCCCTTCACGGCAGAAATGCCAGGGGATTACCATAAAATGTGAATAAAAGAATGTCTAAAATACAGTATACAAGAAAGGTTAAATATACACGAAAAGATGACATTTAAACTACATTTCTGTCTAGAGTCCTGGCAATTGTAATACAAAAATTCATCTTAACATCACATCCACTGATCAACTTGTGCGAGATATACATTATTCAATTGCGTACACACAGTTCAGAAAATTCACACTACTAGGCAACAGTAGCCTCAGCGAGCCACATTGCGGTTTGTTTCCTATATTTCAGATCTTCTATGAGCCTTAGTAGGTCAATTCCGATATGTGTTAGGCACTGAATTGATTCTAACGCACTGGCGGGTATAAATCTGTCGGCCCTCTTCAGTCTGTTGGTCTTCATTCTCAAGGATTTTGTGCCTCTTAATGCAGATGGTGGGATGTGCCACTCACAAAGCTGCCAGAAGCATGGTGATGATATCGTGCCAGTCTCATTTTTATTGTAGTTATTAATCGTTTCCAGGCAATGATGTCTGGTAAACGCTACAGTTTAAGCTGTTCAGAGAGCTGCGTGGTCTTTAACTGTTGAGGGAGATGGTGCTTATGGTTTGCCCACTTCAGCAGCCAGAATTCACTAGCATATATTCTCCTAATGTGGATAGGGGTGGCTGACGCCCACAATTCGGCGGCATACAAAATGGCCGAATACACTGTGGTTCTTAAATATCGTGCGGTTGTTGCAGCCTGTTTCACGTGCAAGAGGTGTTGTTTTGTTGCCGAACGTAAGTAGTTCATTTTCTTTACAATCAGGTCAATATGAGACTTGAACGTAAGTTTCGTATCAAATGTTACTCCCAGATCTCTATGCGTCTCAAAAACTAGGATAGGTTTGCCATTAAGTTTCTGGTGTACGAGCGTAGGCGATTTTTTGAGCGAGTACACCATGATTACAGTCTTCTACGGATTTAGGGCCAAGCCAAATTTGTCTAAGTACACGAATAAGTTCAGAAGCTTATAATTAATCTGTTCACACAATACCCTATTGTTCATGGATGGTTGGATGGGTGTTAGGATCTTAATATCGTCTGCATAAGTACATACATCATCCCTACCGTTGCAGAACGGGATCATCATGGCGGTAAAGAGGAGTCCAAATAAAACTCCACCCTGTGGAACTCCTGCATGGAGTTGGCGTTGGCGGATCTGACTATCTGTGCAGTAATAAATGGACCGACAAGTAAGTAGGGCCTGTAGGAACTTCAGCAAATTTCCTTTTATTTGGAAGGCGTGTTGGAGTAGATGAAGTAAGGCATGTACATCCAGACTATCGAAGGCTGCTTTTATATCGGCATAAATTATTGCAATTTCCTTTCTGGCTTGGAAAGCATTTAGTATCGCGGCTTGAACTGTGAGGAGGTTAGTTATTGTTGATCTTGCAGTTATTGAATAACGAATTTGTTGAGGCTGCCCAGCCAGTATCTGATTCGAGAACTTTGGCAACAGAGCTTTCTCCAGTACTTTTAACAGGGTAGATGCAGTAGATATTGGCCTATAGTGCTCCACAAGGTTAGGCTTTGTAATTTTCGGCATTGGAATTACAGCGTACTTATTCCAGTTCTCAGGGAAAACTCGGCAAGCAAGGATAGAGCTATAAATTGCTTGGAGTGGTTCAATTAGGTAAGGGCTGTGATGTCTAGTTGTTAAACTTTGCAGTCTACACCTTCTTAAGTCGTTCTTCTTAAGTGCTTTGGTTTACACTCATTCCTAATATATTCGACCTTCTTTGAATCCTCCTAGAAAAGTTCTATGCTTTTTTTTTTTTTTTTTTCAGTGCGGTCTCCAGACACGAATACAATATTCCAAATACGGTCTAAAGTATTAATGACGTCCTTCTCCTCATTAACAAAGGTCCTACAAATCATGGACACCATGTGCTTTTTAGCCACCTGTTTACATTCATTTACACTTCACGGAAACTTTCATATCCGATTGAATCCTAATACTTAACTAAATTTTTATCGGCTTTAACTACTTTTAGTGCCTCTCCCTTAGCTTATATGTGAATCCAGGATTTCTGCTCCTGAAATGCATAGTTTTACATTTAAGAGCATGAAACTTTCCATCAGGTTGCACTGATTATCTTGATATAAACACTTGAAATAAAAGCATTTCGCCTTTGTAATATCTAATACATTATTATAAATGAATATTGAGTTCATTAATTATCACTTAACGCTGATGAATAGATTAGCATTGTATCCACGAAATGTCTGGTAATTAATTAAATTGTTTTTTTTTTTTTTTTTTGTCTACACGGCAGTAATTAGCTGCCAGTTAACCTGGTCTGTAGCAGCAGATTTGCGAAACCACTTGAACAGCGCAACAAAAAACTTTTTTTTTACGAATCTACGCAGTTCAATGTCTCTTAACCACAGAACGAACTTTTCCCTCCTAATTATTACCCTTCAGAAATTTATATCAGAAATTGGGTTTTGTTTTGTTTTTTTAATGAGTAACAAAGTAGGAATTGAAAGAACTAGTTAATGCTTGGTGAAAATTATCAACAGAAGAAATTTCGAAATTGAAAAAGGAAATTAATTCCAACGAGTCACTAACATTTTCCTTTTAGTGTTTAAAATTATAACGCTCCAATTTTAGACAGGCGTAATGTAATATTCTTCGCCTTATGAGCGCAGATATTTATATTGAAGCATGATTGGTCAACTGTGTAAATTTTTTGATCCTGCAACATGTTCCTTCCTTCTTACTTTACGATGTGCTGTTTAATTATGCTTTCAGCAATGTTTGTTTTCTTTTCGAGCATGCCCACAAATTCTGAGGAGAGTGGCATTGATTCATATTATTGATCACCAAAGAGATATGACAGATTAACGTCAATACCTTAGCTTACAGAATTAGAAAAGAATTCTCTTGAGTCACTGCTCTTTCTGCTGGTAGATGACACCTTCTCACACTTCAGGGAAGTACTACAATAATCGCCAGTAGCAGTTTTATTTAAGTGAAACCAAATTTGAAAGAATTTTAGCAAAACCTCGTTTATACAACGACTTGTTCTTTACTTTCTCTATTCTGTAATAAAATGAATATAATAAATTTGGAATATATCTGTAAAATTGTAATAAAATTTCGTATTTTGGGAACAAAAATAAGATATAATAAGTCTGATCTCATTTTTGAGCTCAGACTATTATACTTAATTACTATTAAAATTTCCCACTGTAAACAACAGGGCAGTCAGTGTGGAATCTGAATCACGATTAAGACATCTAGAATATGCTTCTACATTTGTTCCGTGCAAGTTTGAAACATTCAGCGCATCTAAATGGTTTTATCTGTAGTTTTGAACCTCCTAACTTAGCAGGAAAACTGAATTTAATTGTCTTGTTTCTGTTCGACTCGTTTCCTTTCATTGATGCAAAGAACTGAATTTATCTTTAAAAAAATATTAACCAGTTTACTAAACATTGCATAATATGTAAATTAGTTTTAGCCATAAAATAAAAATGAATTTTAATGTCTAATAAAAATCGATTTGTTACCAAATAGAATTTTTATTAGATATTTTCCGAGTTTTTCAACCCATACAACTCGTATATCGGTTCATAAACACAATTGTGCAGATAATATACGACAACCATAAGAACTAGCTGACTGAGCAGTGGATGTGGCAAGCATTTCCAAGGAACAATCCATCATTCCAATTAAGCGCCTTTTGAGATGAAATAAATAAGGATGGGGATGTACTCACTATTAGGAATATTTACCTTGTAAAGTGGCCAGTCAGTGTACGCATATTATCCGTTTTAACGACATATAAGAATACTTTTCTTTTATGTCGTGATTTATGAATATCGCTAAAAGGGCAAATAATATACATTTCCATAAATATCGCTAGTTACAGGTTTACGTTGCTGAAAATGGAACGCTAGATTAAATTTAACATAATATGAAAACAGAAGTTCGAGGGACGCGCGTAGCCCGTGCTCTGCCCGTTGGTCAGCATGGTGAGCTTCGTTTTAAGCTCTGCGGTTGTGAGAGTTATGCAGTAAATTTTCGTCGGATTTTATTAATTAATGGATGACAACATTGTTGGGTGTGGACTTCGAAGAAGCTCTAGTTTCCATTTAGTGTTATTCACATTTATTTGCAGATCTTTTCTTATCGACTATTCCCATATCTTTGTTTCTCAGTCATCTGTTAATTCAGGTTTTGTCCTGGTCTGATTGTCGCCGACCCTCATGACCTTTGCTTAATAATGACTTCAGTTCGAAAGCTGCATTGCATTTGCCCAAAGTTGCGTCTTTGAAGAATGTTTAAAGATGAGCGTTTTTGCGAGAATGTAGACTGTGAGACATTTTGTTTATTATTAAACAACATTTGTAACTATTTTGTACGGCGCTATTAGATTCCTCTTTTTATCTACCTTTGTTTAGTGAGATTATCTCATTGTTAACTGCGAAAATCTCACGTGCGTATATTTTGGGAAGTTAATATATTAACGCTATCTGTAATAACGGACTTCTCAAGAGCGATGGTACAGAAGTACACGCATTTGATTGACCATTCAATCTCACGTGACTACTAAATACAGTGATTCCCTTGTACCTCTGACCTGAAGTGGTCATCCTGGAATATAAAGAGAAATTTTATTCTTTTTATGTTATTTATTGTACAATGTGTAATAAATACAGGGACTTTTGTATCAACTGAATTCTTAAGCTTGGTTTTCATACTTTTCTCTGAATATTTCAGAGAATGAATGGGTGGATATGTAGGCGCAGTATGTTATATGACGCAATATAATTTACTGATAACGTTTTGACCTAAAAATAATTAATTTTAATTATGAATGAAGGCGGTAATGAGAAAGATCATTTGGGACTGTGGACCACTTTTTTGAATTATTCAGTTCTCAGAGTTTCTGACAAAATAACAAAACTGAAAGCTGGAAACGCCCAGTCAGAAACTCGTAGGTCATATCACAATCGAATTAAAATAATGGTATTTGATTAAAAATATAACAGAGCTTAATTTTTATTACTTAATATGCATTTTAGAGAATGTTTCCAATTAAAGATATTTCTACATTTGTCACTATACATTTTCATACAATTTGTTCTGGCTTGCATCTGTGTTCGTTAATTTTAATTGTCTATAGGAGGAGATAGAAATATTTCATTTTTTTCGTATTTAAAAAAATTCCAAGTTACATCGCAGCTAATTTGTATGGTTAATAGGTGGAACCCCATGTTAAACGAGTTCAGCGCTATTATACAGGGTGTTCTAGAAAAATGTCACAATACTTTGAGACGCCTCCCATTATTGGAAATTTAGTGTCAGCGCTGTGACGTTGAATTTGAAAACCTACAGATGGGGCTGTGCCGCAATCATTGGTAAAATTTTTCTTGGCTGTTTGCAAATACAGACAGGGGTACTCATTTTATCAGTATATCCATAAGGTGGCGATAGAGTTTGTTTAAGCACAACAAACAAGGGTTAAAGAGGTATTGGATATATATATATATATTTTTTTTTTTTCCCTTTCATTAAACATAAAAAAAAACTGTATTACGCAGGCTGACATGTATTTCTTTAAAAAGTTTTTTATGGCAGCACCACCACCATACAACTCCTGTCACTTATCGACTAGTGTGTGTCCAAGAATACACTAACAGTTTCCAGTTCTGACGTGACTGTAAGTTGCATAATGTTCTTACATTACGCGCTGTTAGCGCTAACCATTTTGTAAGCCGCTCAATGGAAGATGTGAAGACTGAGCCAAGTTTTTTTTATCATCTGTTATGTTCCACGTGGTATGACTGCTACAGACATCATAAAATAAACGTTAGATTAAAACAAATGTTTGAAAAAAACTGCAATGTTTAAGTAGCACAGGTGCATTAAAGAAGGGCTGGAAATCTGTAATCACGACTACCACTCCCAAAATTTACTTCTCAAGAAATGATTTCCGGGAGTGCTTCAACGAATGGTTCATTGATGTGGCGCAAGTGTATACACTTCGAAGGAGATTCTTTCGAAGAAGGCTAAAATTAAGTTAGGTCCATTCCATGAATTAAATGAGCAACCTGTGTTTATACAGTAATCCCTTCCCAACAGCAAACTTCAGATAATACAGTTTTATACACCTGGCTTCCGTAGAGCGAGTTTAGTGGATTGTGCAGAGGTGATGATTTATTTACGCTATACCCCCAATGGTTCCCACACTTTTGTCACTCGAGTCACACTTGGATTTATATGACGCTATATTGACTGCACCTACCAAAATGGCGAGATACACAATTTGGGAACCACTGCCGTCTATCCTTTGAATGAGGCAATCATCGCTATCATATACAGTATACAGTTTGCATTGACCTATATGACTTGTATCAGCAATGGTATGATATACAGACTTTTTTTTTCTCCTGTACGTATTTTGAGGTTGCTTTTGTATCGCTTTGAAGATGCATGTTTCGCCGTGTCACATCACTAGATATACTCTAACATCTACTCGGAAGTTGTCTATTTTTAGATAAAAATGTATACCCTCATTTGACTTTAACCAATCGCGTTGGTTTGACTGATTTTAAATGCCCGTTATTTTGAGGGCATTTAAAATTGTAATGAGTTTTTTCCTTATTTAAAATTTTACAGCTTTTATTTATAATTAGTCTTGAATGTATTTGTTCCCGACTTTCTCCTAGAGTTTTTCATCAACATAAACATAATTATGTATCATTCGATGGGTGTCATGAGGAATCGAGTTTAATATTAACCAGAATTAAATTAATTCATTTTAATTATAAAATTATGTAATATTATGGAATTAAATAATTGTTTTTAGCCCCAGGTTACGCAGCTTGGCTACTTCGCTACTGTGGCGCTAGATAACATCTCAACAAGGATTTAGAGCAGTTTAACAACGAGTAGGATAGCATGACGTGGTAGGCTTTGAATTTCGGGCGTTGTTTTCGTTTCTTCATATACGGTAGTTGATTAAATACGTCTGTGAACGTTGAAGAATTAAACCTGTATATTTTGATTATTTTTGCAGAGAGAGAGAGAGAGAGTGAATGAATGATATTACTAATAGATATAAATGTAAAAGCTTATCACTGAGATTAAAGTTAGATTCGATAATTGAGCACTGAACATAATACAGTACGCTGTACTGATAAGTTAACTCCCGATATTAACTCCCCATATTTATTGTGATATAAACTCTTGGAACAAGATATATAACAACAGCACCACCGCGAAGTTAGTAATTGCCGTTGTGTTGTTTCCCAGGTGAAAAATAGCTAAAGTAAAAGGGTAAATCAAAACGTACAAGCAATTTGTGTTTAAAACTAAAACCCCATGTCAGAACATGCTCACGAGGGTCATCTTACCTACTACCTTGTCAGACAAGTCTATACGTCTGTCGCCAGTTGCCTACACTCAGTCTGTTTTATGACTGAGTAGGTAACTCAGTCATAAAACAGACTGAGGTATAGTCATGTGTCGGCTTTGCTTTCAAGTGGCACCGTTAGCGTACAACGTGCTGTGAATCACATTATTCAGATTTTTGTGGTCAGAAGAGATGAAACCTTTCTAGTTTCACTGAAGGTTAGCTCAATATATAGAAAAGCATATAAGCCATAGAAAGTTGTACAAATAAGCGGAAAGGTTTAGTAGTTGCACAACAAGTATGGTCGACGAAAATCATTCAGGTGGTCTTCGCTGCTGATTAACATTGTTTTGAACTTTTTTTCTCAACATTCATAGAATCTGGACCTCATCCCTTCAGGTTAATATCTTTCTGGCCTCTGAAAAATGCATTATCTAGACGTCGATTTTTAAACGATGAAGAAGTCAAAGGCGTGGTACAAAAGTGACCTCGAACAACCGAAAATGTTTTACTTAGACGGTTGGGTGGTGTTGGTTTTTTGGAGCATTGGCAACTAATGCCATATTGCTTCGTGTATATTGTCTGTAATTTTCGAGTGTTCTGAGGTCGATTTTATGTTTACTTGACAAAAAAACTCGAGTTTCCGGGAGTAAAAACCATGCTACCCTCACCTGAGACCGATTAACCGGGCCACGTTGCGAAAAAGACTGACAAAAATTCATCCCTTCATCGACGGGATTCGAACTCAGGTCTTATCAACCTGGTGTGGGGAGGACGGCGATCCTGCCATCTGCCATCGACGAGGGCTACTTAGACGGGAATTAAGAAGCTTGGGCACCGATGAAGAGCTATTTGGAGAAACAAGGGGACTACGCGGAAAAGTAGTATTAAATTTTTGCATATTTTCCTTTCTTTGATTTAATGAAAAATAAATTGTCTTTATGCCAAGCTGGGAGCAAATTGCCTTTACTCTTTTTTATTTACTCTCATAAATAAGGTGCGCTTGGGACCAGTTATATTAAATGAAGCAGCAAAGGAAATAATAAAACTCTTTAGCTGTAATGATGAGAATATACTCGGATTCGGGGCAAGTTCCTAGAGGTTGGAGATATGCGAAGGTCTTTTCTCTTCACAAAGATGGTTTAAAGGGTGAAGTGAGTAACCAACAGACAAGGTTTGACTTCTGTGCCAAGGAAAATAATGGGGTCAATATTTAAAGAGATAATGAAAGGTCATTTCTATAGAAATGGAGCTCTAAGGCAAATCACTGCATGAATTTGCTATGGAAAGAGATCCTGCCTGACTAGTCTGATTACCTACTATGAGGTCGTCACAAAGGAACTTGGATCTGAAGAATAATTTTGACATTGTTTACTCCATCTCAGTAAAGATTTGATATTGTTCCACATGAACAGTTTGCTGTTGATTTAAAAAAAAAAAAAAAAAAGGGGGGGGGGGCGAACCGGGTGGTTAATAACGTTAATCAGCATATGCTGCTTCAACAAGATCTAAATAAACTAGGAAGATGGGCTGAAAAAGTCAGTTGAAGATAAACGTTGATAAATGCAAAATATTGCGTTAATCCTAAATCCTAGAATAACATACCAATTGGGTAGCAGTAAATTGAAACCTAATGAAACAACTTAGGCAATGTACGCAGTGCGTTACATTTCAGGCTCATTCAATTTTGTCTTATACGAATGCGCCTATAAAAAGACGTAGGAGTAATTTAATAATAGAAGTTCAAAGTAAATAACTAATTAATTGTTACCAATTAAGTAACTAATAATATATAAAAGTAACCGTTTTTACTTCACTGCGAATACCTCACAACGTAGTATTCTATGATTTAATAAAATAAACAAAAGCAACAAGCACCTCAGATTTTAGCATACAATCAACCTTTTTGTAATGTAATTATTTACTTGGATTTCAATAATAATTAAAATACTGTGTAGGCACTGTACGTTTATGCAGTGAATAATAAAGCAAACAGTATATTTTTAGTGAACTGATAACAAAAAAAAACCAAGCTCCTCCAATAAGTAACAACTTTGAGATACGCAAACCGAGAAAATAGATGCTATACGCATATGAGAATGCTCTTACAAAAGAATTTAAGGAGTAAATGTACAGTCGTTCGTGGAGCTCTCCGAGCAGTGCAGGCAGGCTGCTAAGATGGCCTATGAGTTGGTTTATTGCAGCTGGATTCCTGCAATACAAAGAGGCGATTATTCTATTATATAAAGCAACGGTTAGGCAACATCCTCTGTGAATACTGCATACAGATTTGGAAACCGTATTTTAGAAAGAATGAAGATTTGTTTGAAAGGGTGCAGAGACGGAACCAGATAGATTAATTGGGATACAAAGTGGTATTTTTATCAAGTTAGACAGGTTCTATAAATTGTAAGCGTATGAAAAGTAGGCAGCATCTACGTGGAGATGTAACTGAATTGCTTAACGCTGTAAATAGATTAAGTAAACTGAACGATGATGGCATCTTTACTCTTTTTGAGACGACGCACGTAAGGAAATTTAAATTGAATAGGTGTGTGAATAAATTTGTTTTCAAGCAAAAAATAATTGATCGTTGGAATTTGTGTGAGTTTTTTTTCGTACCATGGCTAAGTTGGTTGTCTCAAGCGAGGGTTGCATGGTTTTTCCTCCCGAAATGTTGTTGAAGTACTGTGAGATGTAAAATCTTACAAATATAATATTTTGTGGAAGAGGGAGATTTATTTAAAGTAAAACCTATAATATAGCAATATGGGGGAGTGAAACCATATGTCAAGAATATTACTAAGATCACTGGCAAGGATTAAATTAGACAACGTCTATACAAGGGGAGCGGTAAGTGAAAAGCTATTAGCAACCTAGGGACACTCGACTCTTAGCTCACACAAACAAACCAAACAATAGAAACTAGTAGCAACTGCTATTAGTAGAAGGGTTAACTCTGGTAAACAATAGCGCGGTGGACCATGTGTTGTCGGGACATTTCTTTAATCTGTGACACCTGAAGAGGATAATAAGATGGTAAAAACGGAACAAATGCTGGGAATTAGATGGAAGTCTGGCTCTGGCTGGCAGTGATGGCAAGTTTTTAGATCGTGGGAAATTAGTCTGCTGCAGTATAACTATTAGCGGCTGACTTCAAAGGTACTGACAGCCTGAGAAAGTTTACAAATTTCTTAAAATAAGAAGTTAGATCGAGCAACAAGGAATCAGCTTGAGAAAATTAAAATTAGCGAATAAGAAGAGAGAAAGTTGATAAAATGAGTAAGATTGGTTAAACAGAAAACTAGTGCGGATTTGACATATGTAGGCGGTACAGAAAAGGAGATGAACAAAAAGTGAGTGAACGGGAAGAAAAGACACACTGAGTTGAGTTTTTGTTTTGTGAAAATGAGTTAGAGGACAGACAGTTGAGAATTTGGGAGTGTTTTGGAAGATGAGTTAGACACAGAACACAGAGTTGAGTTTTATGTGTGTGTTTATGGAAATGAGTTAGAAGAGACAAGTTGAGAATTGGGGAGTGTTTTGCGAAGATGAGTTAGTGACAGAACCACAGTTGAGTTTATGTGGGTGTGTATGGAAATGAGTTAGGGGGAGACAAAGTCGAGATTCTTGTCGAGATTTTGGAAAAAATGAGTTAGGACAGACAGTTGAGTTTTTCGTCGAGATAAGTAAAATGAGTTAATAACATGGACAGTTGAGGGTTCTGTTGTGGTAGGAAATATGTGTAAGTTAACAGTGGAGTGTTTGGTCGTGGTGGGAATAAGAAAAGGGTAGCGCCCTGGGAAGTTTTCTTCTTGAAAAAGTTCTTAATAGGTGGAGCGGAAAAACGAGGGTAGCACCCTATGAGTTTTTCCTTGTGATAAGTTTTAATAAAGTGGAGTGGAGAAGGAGTTAGTGTGAGATGCCCTACGAGTTTTCCTTGTGATAGGTTTTAAGAAGGTGGAGAGAAAGGGAGCGAAATCCGCAGAATCAGTAGCTCGAGAGAAAGGAGCGGAAATGCGAAATTAGTAGCTCTAGGAGAAGGAAGGAAGCAACGAATGGAAAAGATAGAAGTAGCCCGAATAAGGTGGAGAAAGAACGCCAGTCCCATGCAGCAAAGAGTTCCTAAAAATCATCTGTAGCAAAACCAGGTGTAGCTGATGAAAGAGATCCCCAGAAGGTACCCTGAGAGCCAGGAAAGCTTGGAACCTCCCCGGAAAGCGAAAGAAAGAAAAAAGATAATAGTAAGTACTGTAAGTTAACAAAGACTGTTAGTAAAACAGTATAGAGATTAAATAATGAAAAACAGAGATAGCACTAGAAGTAAATTGATAGATAAATTATCTCTTAAGTAAATTATATATATATACTAGCAGAGTTAATTAATTCAAAAAGGTTATTGTAAAATGCCAGAGAAACGAAAGATAAGTAATAGATTAAATTGTTGTTCAAATGATTATAATATGTTAGAAGGATAATAAAGTTTATAGCGAGAATCTTGGAATGTTCTAAAGATAGATAATTGAATATAGTGTTTGTATTAATGGAGAATTGTTGATCTAACTGAAAGACTAATAACAAATAGAGACTTTAGAAAAGTTAAGATTAGTCTTCAGTGTATTGTAACAGAATGGCGAGAACACAGATTATAATGATGAAAATAGCATATTGATTGTTAATATAAGAATAATAATTGCAAGGTATCCTTGACTTAACCTTGTATGCATATTACATGTTTTTTTATTCAATTGTATATTATGTTATATATATATATATATATATATATGTAAATAAACTTTGTTGTTTGTTAATTTGTGAGTTGTTATTCCTGAACACAGCCTTTCCGAAGGGAATTAAAATTAATTGAGAAGTTCCCACGAATCTGGAATTCTCCTAGGAAGTAAAGTCAGATGCGTAAGTGGGGGAAATAAGAATAAAGTGGACAAACATATAATAGGGAACAAAACGAAATAAAAATAAGAACAATAAAACAATAACTAAACAAATATATAAATCATCATCATTGTTTCCACCCCCCACAGTATGACTAAGTAGTTTCAACAAATTTATAGGAGAATCTGATAAATTATTAGTGAAAAAGTATTTTGGTCTGATGTAGAAACTTGCTTCCCTAACGCATAATTAATTTCAACTGGGAAGGTGTAGTCAGAATTATAGAATATAAGTATGTAAATATTTAAGCCGTAGTTCATAAAAACATCATTCACAATTCAGCAGCGCACGTTAATTTAGGTGGTATTGGACGAAAAAAAAAATATTAATGTTTATATTAAAAAAATTATGTACAGACTTCAAATCAAATCGACCACAAATAATGCGATCTGTTAAGCTTTAATCAGTACGTTAAACTTTAATCTAACCAGAAGCATACCATCTCCAGGCCTTATAGCACATTGATTTAATCGTCCTCTCACACCGAGTGGAAAAGTCTTAATCACACACCTAATATAACCATCTCCCAATCGTACTTTGAGGATGATTGTTTAGATTAGGGAACTGGAGATACTCTCCAGTTCCCTAATCTAAAATAATAGAATTTCTATGGCTATAAAATGCTTTGAGCTACGAAATTTTTAGCCAAATGTACAAGTTGGTGCAAATCATGAGATCTGCATGTAGCTAAAATATTAAAACAACCCGAAGTCTGTATGGAAGACAGTGTCATGAATTCCTTCACAACGAGTTGCCCTTTTTCTTATACCTCGAGTAAGTAACACTTCCCAAATATATTTTTATTGATTCTCGACTGAACACCACCATCCATCCATGATTTGAGAGTATGCTGATCTGGCCGAAGCCAAAGTTCCAGTTCATCTCTGGTGTGTTTACTGGGATTAAGGTAGGAGCTCTGGGCTGTCCAATGAAACTTTGCCCGCCCATATCTTCAAACCAAGTGACTTGGCTTGAAAGCATCAGCGTGCGAAATGCACCCTATCAAAGCAAGTATGACATGGTGCACTGTCATGCTAGAACAGAAAATGGCTTTCATCATACCGCTGCCACAGTGTAGGAAGAGCGGATTTGTCCAGAATGTTGATGTACCGCATGAGATTCATTGTCTAGGAACGACGAGCCTACCCCAGATAGGGGCAAAATCTCCGCCAAATTTCATAGTTGGGTTGCCATAGTTTGATAAATAACATTTCTCCTGGCATCCGCTAGACCCAAACAATGCCTTTAGATCGGAAAAACTCAGTATTGTGATTTGTCACCTCCATTTCATGGCTTGACTTGGCGCATTATAGCCTTAGACGCTAATGCGCCATAAAATCCTAAAACAATCAACCAACCATTTCATAGCTTCCCAGTGGTTCTATGAATCAATTGCGATCGGTTGTGCACCAGAAAGTCGACTGTGCATTGCATGCTGTGATGTTTTTTTTTGTATGCAGTAGTTCTTTAAAATCCAATTCCTACAGTTTCCTATTTATTGTCGCTTCCTTGAACTCCCATCTGTTGTATTCGAAGAGGACCGACAGGATCCACGTGCCACCCTTCTGAGTACCGTCTCGTCTCTTTCTGTTAATTTCTATTCGAAAGTTTCCCTGCTCTGATAGAACTACGATGTTTCCATTTGTGATTACGTCGCCTACCTTTGATCTCGGGTGTTTTATGTTTTTTTTTTTTTTTTATGTATTATATCTTATGTAGGGCGACTCTTGAATGTTAGTTCGATTCTGCATGGTACTCTGTGATACACGGATCTCTGTGAAATGGCCAGGAATGCGGTAGTGCTATGTTTGTGCAGCGTGTATGTTGTTATGAGGATTAGATACTTTGCTGCTGGGAAGCAGCAATTTTCGATAAGGTGACCACTGCCTCCCGGTATCTATCCGTGCCACGAGGAGGCGGGCCAAAACTATGCATGTACCGTCTACGGAGAGGCAGGTCAGATGTGCACGTACTGACTCTTGCCTCCCCCCCCCCTATATGCACCGAAGTGAACACGGGGAACCAAGAAAGTCTTAATATTAAAATGAAGAGGGGAGGAGGGGAAATAAAAATATGGCACGAACAGATTGATTGCTAATATGGCATCCTTTGGAAACCATTAGACCCAACGCCTCACCCCATCTATTGTTATTTCATTGGACTGCTTACTGCTGGGAGGTTGTTTTTATCTCTTCTTGACACGTGGATGGCGTGTGTGGTTCATTTTCCCAAAATTTGAGGGATGTTCAAATGCTATTGAGAATAGCGTATATACTAAGGTTGTTTAATTAAAACCAATTGTTCGATGTGAGAAGTTTCAAGTTTCAGACTTCCACTTGACCTTTAAATCAACACATCGACATGCTAGGTTATAAAACAACCTGCTTGGTGTTAGTCAATCCTAACGTAGCAGAGAGCAAAAAGTTTTTTATTTTTGTTGCAATTGTAACTTTCATACAAGCGCCGTGTCCAAAGTGGATCTGCGTGTAGTCACTCGGTTTTTAACTGCTGAAGGGCAAGTCCCACAATCGGGCGAGTTGTGGTCTAGTGGTTAGCGTGCACGATCATTTGTAAAGACGTTGCAGATTTGAGAGCGTACTTTGCCACAAAAAATGCTTAGGCCATTGTGAAGTATGGTGCTGAAAATCGGGCTTCCCTTAACTGATTCAATAGGTATGCAATCGCAATGAATTTGTTAACTCTTTGGCCTCAGCCGTCTAGAGAACAAACAGAAATATATAACGGAATATGTGCTGGGTAGGGTGAAGTTGCTACTCAAAAAGCCGCTATCACAGAATAGTCGAGAAAAAGGCGGAATGAAACGAAAGCACTTCAGTTTAAGGGGAAAAAAAAAAAAAAAAATCACGGATATCTGCAGGAAAAGTGGTTGGAAATTTGTGTTTTTTTTTTTTTTTTTTGTTCGACGATTCGCTGTTGTTAGACTGGAAAGAACGATAACGTTCATTCGGAAAGGTAAGCCGAAAATCCGAACCGCCTTCGCATCAGAATCAAATGCATCCTGCTTCATGGTAACACACGCCCACACGTTTCAACCTGGTTCCTACTTAATTCAAAGGATGCTCTGCGAGGCACTCAGATATCCTGTGTTGTATAATCCAAATTTGTCATCGTGTGGCTTTCATGTTTTGGTTCCATTTAAAAAAAAAAATTAAATGATATTTCAAGTCGAACGTCGATGTTAAAACAGCCACCGAAGAACTTGTGAAATATCCACGTTTCAGTACAGTAATTTCATTAACTTAAAATTAATTTCATTGGCATTCGGATTTGTATCTGTTTACTCATAAATGGCCATCGTGAGGCTAGAGATTACCTGTTTGGCCTTCGGGATTTCACTATGCTTATGAAGAAGAATGTTATTCCGGAAGAACTAAGTCTTCACCACAGACCTCCTCGTCAATTCAATGAAGAAATTAATTTGTGCGTTAGTATAAATTAATGTGTTCAAGACTTGTTTAGCTTCCTTACAATTTGTTTCCATTGTTCAGATATGTGCTGCCATCTTTTGATAGTCTTTATCATATTTTACATTTCGCGACACGATTTATTCTTTCTTACGACCTACTTAACTTTTTCTAAAAAGTTATCCCGTCGGAGTTCCATTTCATTGGAATTCCAGCTTCGTACAGGAAGTCTCTCTCCGCGTTCCATTTTACGAAGGGTTTTTGCAAAACTACTTCTCTCAGAGGCGAAGTTTATTCGGGAACCGATGCGGCAGATATATCCTCTCACGGCAAATCTGTTTGGGGGTCAGTCAGTAACCTGTTCTCCACCAGGTGGTTTGAAATAGCTTTCTCCACCCACATAAAGTGAGACCTTTAAGGTCATACGCGGAAGTTATGTCTCGTCGCCGGCTGACAGGATGGACAACCTACAAGGTAGGGAACTTTTTTAGTACTTTGACACGCCTTCGCGGGCACGCAGGCACAAAAAAAAAAAATAAAAATAAAAAAAAACATGTAGGTACAACGCATTATGCAAACCCAAGTTTCTCGAACTGATTGAAACAAAATTCCTTTCATTGTTTTGCTTTTGATGTAATGGAATGGATCCTAGAAATGAACACTTAAAGAGTATTGTTTAATTTTAAGGTTGAAATTATAAAATAAAGAGACTCGGTTCTAGTTATTTGTTATTGTTTAATCATTTGAAATGTGGAAATAATACAGAAAAAAATTTGGAGAGGAAATAGAAAACATGAAATAATAGAAAAATGAGTTTCTTGACTCGTCTTCCCGAAATTTTGGCTTAGGTTAATTAAAAAAAAGATGTTATTCCTGTTGATGGCATCTCTTGATGAAAAAAAGAACGGATTCGCGGCATAAACCACTGTTAAGGTTTTGTGTAAGAAACTTAGAGGATTAGACTCTGTTGTACTGGTAGACGTTTTCGTAAATTTTCATATGGCGAGCGCCATTTAATCAGCCATCCTCCTTCTGATACCATTATCCATCAGTGTGAGAATAGCCATTAGCCTCTCTTCCAGAATTCCATCAGCAATACTTGTTGTCCGCTCGTTGTAGCCCGCATCCTCGTGGCGTGGTCTGGTACTGGGAAGCAGTCTTCCTAGTGATCGCTGCTTCCTGGTAGCTAAGTGGCCAGAAACAACACACACACACTGCGCAAACATATCACTACACTCATTTCTGGCCATTGTACAGAGTTTTTGTATATATATCATCACAGAGAAGCATGACTGAGTTGAACTGACGTTTAGGGGCCGCTTTACATAAGACACAACGCGTGTTCCCATCAGCAATGCTCCACGTTTCACCAGGAGGCGCTGGCCTCTATCGAAGACGATTCTCGCTGGCAAATGAGTTTCAGTTGCACGGAACACCGAACGGCTGCTTATAGTGTTATGACAGCAATTTCTGGCTTTGTCACAACAGATTTCAGGAATCAATTCAGTACTGCCATACCAAGAATTTAATTGGAGTCATAGCGATCGGCATTCAGCTGTTCCTTCTAAATGATAAAACTCTGTCAATTTTATCCTGCCTATTGATTTTGCTTTCCTTGGAAATGAAAATGCTATACGTTCTTTAGGTGTAGGTGGTTTTACGCGCTGGTGCATTTCTGGGCTAGTAAGTATTAGTTGGATGTTTATTGTTGTCATATTCCACTCAGATCCTGTTTACCGACTTTCTTGACTGCGTTAACCACCCCCTTTTCTGTTTCTGAGGCCTACCAAAATTGCTTTCATAATTTTTTATGGTTTTTAAAACGCGTCGAATGCTTATTTTATTTCTAGGCACTCCTTGCAGCTTTACAGTTCATATATTTGGGAACAAGTATACTTCTTTTGACACAATTTTACTTAAATTTTGCATTTTCATATTTTATAAAGTACATAATTGCGAAGGTTAAAAAAAA
The DNA here is from genome assembly GCF_048544385.1 of Mastigoproctus giganteus. NCBI lineage: Eukaryota > Metazoa > Arthropoda > Arachnida > Uropygi > Thelyphonidae > Mastigoproctus > Mastigoproctus giganteus. The sequence continues at coordinate 111,361,294 of NC_143577.1, forward strand.
GTGAAAAGAATCAAAATTTGTTAATTGATATAGCTTCTAGTTAATATACAGTTTTTTTTTTTTTTTTTTGCTGTGACAATGTGGTTTTCAACTAGACCTGTGACATGAACGAAAGGTACTACGTTCCCCACGGAAGACGAGAGGTTTCAACTCTGTAGGCAACGTACATGAAGCGATCAATGCTACTGGAATTTTCCAGAATGTATTTTTGTTAGTGCCTCTTCTTGTTTTAAACTTTATTAATTTAATTATTATACGATGTTCAGATATTTTGATAAATGTAGATGAGTACATTTTTAAGCCACTCGTGATTTTAAGTGTTATTTTAGGTCCTCTTTGATATTATAGAGGGTTTCACTACTTGTCACTCGTCTGGGTTCAAATATCATCAGCGAATGAACAAAGTTAAGGCTTCTTCATTCGGAGCTGTAATTAGCCGATCTCAAAGGGAGTGGGCACAACTTATCCTGAGTTTTTTTTTCCCGCCCACACAACATGCAGACCAATCCATGATCACATGGGATGATCTGTTTGTTTCATATTTCAAATAAATACAATCCAACAAAGTATGTCGTAGTTAAGAAAGATCAAATATTGTAGTGACTTTTGGCTCGGATCGCATTTATTCCACTGCCATTCCTGGATCGCAGTGTACCCATTATATTGATAAGACAATGTTTTTAAATAGATCGAGTTAATATTGTAAGAAAATGTATTTAGCAGATGTCATATGGGTTGCAATCTTCGCAAATAACTGTTGAACAATATGAGGAATCAATATTTAGTGGGGCAATTCCTATTTCATCACAGACTACGTAACGTGCGCCTCTCCATTTTCTCTTTCAGCTCCTCATACGGATTTTTCTGGCTGTGGGTAAACATGGGTTTTAACTACTGAAACATTTTCTTTTCTGTGCAATGGTTATTGCTCCCATTTTTATCAGTCTCTGACAACACCGTTCTAATCAGCTTCTCTTGCCAATTCTAAATTGGCTTCAGATTCAATACTACGTGTTTTCCGTTTAAAAAAAAAAAAAAAAAAAAAAAACTTCCCACCCACTTTGAATGTGATGACAGACCGCCATTCTTTCTTATTTTGATGAATTTCCACACGCTTCAATGTTTAATATCAGTCAGTCAGTTTTGACGTGAAAAACATAAAATGGCAGTGCATTGTTATATCCCCTTGGTTTCAGGAATTATATCAGAATGGTGGGGGGGTTACTTATCGCACATCCCGTACATACATATAAAATATGTATTAAAATTATAGCATTTTCAGTAGTTTTAACTTTTCGGAGATAACCTCAATTACTTTTCTTCTCTACGAACAGAGATTGGGCAGTTAAGGTCCGTACCGAGACTCAAATTGGTCGGTCTATCTTTTCTCTGGTCTTCCAAACTCCTCCATCCATGTGGCCTATAAAACAGAACCTTCTTAGGTAGTCTTTCATCAATCATCCTCATAACGTGTCTCCCCCACCCCACTGTGTTCTATATCGTGTAATATATTGCTGATGCCTAAACGTTCTCTAATGGTGTGGTTCTGGATATGGCCTCTCAAGTACCCTGCAAGCGGCCTAAGAAAGCTCATTTGTAGTGCTTCCAACCTTCTTTCATCTTTTTTTCTTCAAGATCCAAGTTTCGGAGCCAAACATTAAGGCTGGTTTTGAGATTATATTATGGAGTCGTAATTGTATATCTCTTGACATATATTTATCAAAATGTCTTCTAATAATACCATTCATTTTGTTGAAATTTATTCTTTACTCTCCACATCTGCATTTCCTAAATTTGAAATCGTATTGCCAAGGTATTTAAATGTTTTTGCTTGTTCTATTACATGGCTATTTTCGCTCGTAATAATTCCTTTCCTTCCATGGCCACGGTTTGTTTATTTTTGGATTGATATTTCCATACCAATTAATGAACTAATTCTGAAGAGATTGTGAGCTGCTTTTTTGTAATTCTGTCTCGATTCAGCTAAAATAACTTGGTCATTAGCATATAGAGTATAGTTGAGACTTTTGTTTGTGCTGAAATTGAAATCCCGTTAGAGTGCAATTCCCCCCCCCCCATCTTCTATTACTTTATTGACATATAGATTAAACAATAAAGGAGCGAGTCCACCTTGTCATAAATCCCTAGTTGTTTCAATTCTGTTTGAAAATTTAAAATTGTTTAATTGCACTGTTACTTCTGTATTATCATATAAGACCTTAATTGCTGATAACAATTGCGAATTCACACCATAAAATTTTAAAATTTCCCAGAGTTAGTCAGTAGATTCTGTCATATGCTTGTTTTATAATCAACGAACAGTAGGAACGTTGACTGGTTGGATTCTCTTCTTTTGTTAATTATTTGTTGTAAAATAAAGACTGGATCAGTACAGATTCGGCCTTTCTGAAAACTTGATTGTTCTTCAATTAAAACATTTTCCACACATTTTAAAGTTTGTTTTCTAATGTGTTTGCTTAAATTTTATATGTGCTGCATAGAAGTGTTATTCCTCTAATTTTCGCAAATTTCTTTAGATCCCTTCGTATGTAGATTTATTACCTCTCGTGTTTTCCATTCATTAAGGAGTTCACTTACCACCACCCCAAGGTCCCAGAGGTGGTATCCGCCGAGAATAAGTAACATTAGTCTTCTCCATTGGCGAAGCGTTGCTTATTGGAGGCAGTGCAATATAAGGGCAACTTATTGTGAGGGCATTCACAATATGAGATATAACAAAAACGATGCCATTTTACCTATTTCGGTAATTTACTACGAACTAAAATGATGCTTGACACTAAATTTTTCGATTACCAAAATGCATATATTGTTTTATATTTTTTTAAATATAAAAATAAAGAATTTCTATATTTAAAGTGTGAAAACGTCATTATAATAATACACTGCGTGTTCTTTATCACTAACTTTTTATGCGGGAAAACGTTTTATCCGGGAAACTTACGCAGGAAAATAATACATCACAACATATAGAGTTGAAATTGGGACTTAAGAAACCAAACCTAGTAGGGGAAAACTTCTTATGCGGGAATTTCTTATCCGGGTTCTACTGTATGTATTAATAATTCAGAGATTATTATATACGCAAAAATCTTTCAGACATTTTCCATTTCGTTCTCCATATTTTCCAATGCAGTCTCTTAAAGGATTGCATTCTATTCTAGCATTTAAATCTCCCATAGTCATTTTTATTGATTAATCGATTGTTGATAAAATGTTTTCTATTCTCCAGTGTAGCATAATATATTCGATCTGAGATCCAGGCTTATGACATGATTTGTTTTTGAAATCTCAGTTGCTATATGTCCCCCCCCCCGTGTGACCTGCATAATAAAGGAGGATTTCTTATGAAAATTATGTTTTCAAGCGGTAATTTAGCAGCAATACTTAGCAAGAGATTTTTGTGGACCACCATTAGAGGGGAGTGGAATGTCAGCCATAGTTTTAAGATATATTCCACTCGCTAATTGCGCTTCCTATAGATTCTCACGTGAGGTTTTAATGGCTGGCGTAACCCATTGCCAGAAGGTTCGATTGTAATAACCCGATTACTTACAGCTGTGTCGTTACTTATTCAAATTGTCTTCTCTGTTTACATTTAGTAATAACTACGGTATGCGGTCACGCTCGGGAAAGTGTATTGAGGCCACATTGCGTAGTTTGTGCGTGCGTGCGTGTCCGTACATCAGTAAATAAACGTACATGTCGAATGTATATGGGAACTGATCTTTTACGTTATAAGATTCATTGCATGTCTACCAGTAAGGGTTGACATAGGTGAGGCTGTCGTCCTCCTTGTGTCTATCCTGTTATCTATCAAAAGAACTGACTGGTGGGGGGGGGGGTTTACATAACAGTTGTGCAACAGTTGTACGTTTTCTCAGTTCTTGAGCATCAGTTATTCTCTTTACTTGCTGCAGTCACGTTTTCTAAAGCAGTACTCCCATGTGTTAATTAAGCACCTTATTGTTATTCAGTTGTAACACTGTGGATTTATTATGCCAGTAACTTTACCGGATATCATTACGGAGCATAATGCAAAGACCTTCTGTAGTGCTACGAATAGCGTCCCTGCACGCTCCCTGTGTTAAAAAAAAAAAAAAAAAAAAAAAAAAAAAAGCCGTTTAATTAGTCCTTCTCCGAGGAAAGTTGCTTGGTTTTTAAACTTATAAAATTGATTTTCATCACTTGGAATAAGCAAATGGACCATAAGTACGTGCAACTAACAAACAAGACATAGTGGCGCTTTAGTTGTCTCAACTAAAATTCTAAACAGCCAACACTTTTAAGCTAATGGCTATTTATTTATTAAGAAAACAGAACATGGACAAATCACAACTAAAGTTACATAAAAAAGATTAGTGGTGACACATTTAAATCATTTTAAAGTGTATCAAAATATATTAATAGTTTAGAAATTGCTAGAAGTTTTTTTTTTTTTTAAATGAACAGAGTTGACTGAAACCATCAGTCTTAAATTGTTGGACAATAAATGCGGAATAAACTCTTGCATTTGATTAGAAAGATTTTGAAACAGATTTATTCGGGTAAATTCCATACTTATATGGAAAAAGTGGTTGATTACATTACAAGGAAAGAAAATTATGTAGAAATGATTTCCATTCATGTAAGGTAATACACGCTGAGAGCATACAATTCGTGTGCTACCTGGTTCCTGGGCAATGCGACGGTGTCGTCCCTCTCGCTAGAGGACCAACCCACTGCTTTGCAGGTATATACACTGTGCTGCCATTTTTTTTTTTTTTTTTTTTTTTATTAAGTACACCTACCTAATAGCGTGTTGAGCCTCCTTTAGCCTTCAAAACAGCCTAAATTCGTCTAGGCATGGATTGAACAAGATGCTGAAAACGTTGTGCAGGAATGGAGACATGAGTGTGTCACGCAGTTCCTTGAGATTCGACGGTGTAGACCTGCAGCGAACAGCCCTTTCCACGGAGAAGCGCGGATCTCAATAGGATTGAGATCCTCGGACAGAGCGAGCCACTGCAGCAAAGAAAAGTCATTGTCATGTTTCTGGAACCATTCCATTGTGATTCGGGCTTTGTGCACCGGCGCATTATCCTGCTGGAAATAACCATCTGACTGAAGTTAAACTGGCAACATGAACGGATACACTTGGTCAGAAACGATGTTTAGGTACGATGTGGCATTCAGATGTGAATCTATTGGTATCAATGGACCCAACGTGTGCCAAGAAAACATTCTCCACACCATAACACTGCCTCCACCACCTTGCACAGTAGTCGTCAGACATGTTGTTTTCGCCAAATTCTGAGCCTTCTGTCAACGTGATGCACCAGGAACTTCGACTCGTCAGACCAAGCAACGGTTTTCCAATTCTCGATAGTTCAGTGCTGGCGTTGCTGTGCGCACAGGAGGCGTGCTCTTGTTCTTCATGGATAACAACGGTACGCGATGTGTCCGTCTGCTGTTGTAGCCCATTCGCGACAAAGTGCGACTAGTGGTCCGTTTCGATATTTTGTTCTGCGCACCAAGGTTGTATTCTGACGTGATGTGCGACATTGTGGCCCGTCTGTTTGCTTACACAATTCTAGCCATCCTCCTCTGACCTCTCTCATCAACAAGATTTTCTATCACAGGAGTGCCATTGAGAGGATGTTTTCTGTTCGTTGCTCCATTCTCGATACACCCTTGAAACTGTGGTGCGTGAAAAGTTCAGAACTGCCGTTTCAGAGATGCTTTGTCCAGCACGTCTTGCACCTACTACCATGCCACGTTCGAAGTCCGTTAGATCACTTATTTTCCCATTCTTGCTACGGTTTGTACAGTTAACTGATACTAGAAAGGTTGTTTTGCTGCATTTATATCCACAACTGTGGCTATGTGAATTGCAACGTTGCGGGACAAACCATTTGTGTGCACAGCAGGGGTGTACCTAATAAAGTGGCAGCACAGTGTAAGTACGCTGCATCACTGCATTCACGTTGCGAATAAACGGCGTGAGTTAACCGAATTTGAAAGAGCGATTATAAAGGGTGGCCGATGCATGGGTCACTCTATCGCGGAGGTGGTACAGAAATTGCACTATCCCCGTTCGACAGTATCAAGAGTGTATCGGGAATACGCTATTTCCGGAATAATATCTCATCATTGACAGCGCTGTGGTGGGGGGAGAAAGGTGGTGGATGAACGTGGCTGTCGACGTCTGTCCCGCATTGTTTCAGCCAACCGGAGAGCGACGGTGGCACAAACCACCGCAGACTACAACAAGGAATGTGCCAGAAACGTCTCCACCAAGACAATCAGGCGATCATTAGCCAAAATAGGTTATGAGAGCTGCCGACCTACCAAAGTCCCACTGCTAACACCACCACTACACAGGACTTTACGCCTCAGTTGGGTGAAAGAACATCGGCACTGGACCTTAGATGAATGGAGACGGGTCTCCTGATCTGATGGGTCCCGTTTGCAGTTATTTTGAGTGGACGGGAGAATGCGTATCTGGCGGAAATCACTGGAAGCTGTGCTCCCGTCATGTCAACAAGGAACCTTTCAGGCAGGTGGGTGGTCTGTAATGATCTGTGGCCGTGTTCAACTGGTACACGTTGGGACCTCTGGTACGTCTAGACGCATCGCTGAACAGTACAGGTTACGTGTCCATCCTTGCAGACCATCTGCATCCCTTCTTGGTCATTTTTCACCCACAGGGCAATGGGCTCTTCCAGCAGGACAATGAGCCTCCCCACAGAGCCGTGGTGACTAGAACATGATTCGAAGAGCAATCCGTAGATGCCACAATAGAATGGCCTCCCCGTTCACCGGGCATGAATCCTGTAGCATCTTTGGGATGCTGTGGAAAAGTCCGAGCTTTGCATCCTCCATCCAGGAATGCGACGGAATCATAGACAGCGGGGTAGCAGGCATTGATGGAAATTCCTGTGTAACGCTTTCGTGAACTAGTGGACTCAATGCCTCGCCGTGTGACTGCCCTTATCCGTCGAAAGGGGGGGCCTACCCTTTAATAGGTAGGTATCCCATGATTTTTGTCCATTAAGTGTACATTGTAAAATTACTGTAATTTTGAAATGTGTATTGGTATTGGCTAATGATGCAAGAAAGCAAGCTTATATAGAAGCCAAAAAAAAATACCATCCACATCACTTGTCCATCCCCTCCAACTATCTGTTTAGTCTAACTGGAATTTATTCAAACTAAGGACATTCACAACAGTAGATTGAAGTTTGTTCCAAATTCAACAACCGCTGGCTTAAGGAAAATTTCCGTATGTTTATTTCACAACCATCCTTCCTTAATTTGAATTTATGCGCCCTTATGCGCGCCGTTTAAACAAAAAAAGAAAACTGCCATCAGTATTGAGCTTGCTCAATTTATTCAAACCTTAAGCACCTCATTCAGAACACCTAGCAGGTGTGTCTAGTCTATAAACGTTGCAAATTGCAGACTGAAGCCTTTATTGAAGATCATTTTGTTCCCCTCACCAGTTTTTTTTATATATATATATAATCTTTATTGTATACAAACATGGTATATACAATAGACCCTTCACAGCAGTAATGCCAGGGGTTTTACATTGGCTGGTGGACAATAATAGCCTTGGGGAGACGGGGCCCACATCGAAGTTCGGGCTCATCCCCCAGAGCCAACAATAAAATAGAATCAGTGTCAGATTGTTTACAGGATATATGCTTTTGACAGTATTTACAATGAAATAATAAAGATATTCGTATTTACATTATGTTATATTAATATTTATATTCATAAAGACATCGTGCTTTGAACATTATGTACAACACATTGGGCATTATTATGCTGCCCTTATTAATGTGCACTTTGCCTGGCCAAGGTCAGGCTCTTAAGGATCTGTCTTCGGTACCTCCGATCCTTCACAAACCTACAGAGGTCGCCGTCAATTGAAACGATTGTGGGAAGCATCTCCTTGGGGAGAAAGCGGTCACTGAGCGATAGTCTGTTATAGTGAGCTGTGAGCATGGGAGCTGACCTCAGTCCGGGTAGAGGGATCCTCCAGCCACACAGTTCCCAGATGCTTGGCTCCGAGACCATTCCGGTTGTCATCTTAACAGTGAAAACGAGGCGTTTTTCTAATACAAGATCTGGAAGTCGGGCAAAGTGAAGTGACGTCGCCATCGCAGTTGTCCTTTGCTGGGGTGGACGACGATGTTTTTGCGTGATCCAACGAAGGAGCCAGTATTCGGCGGAGTACACGCGCTTGATGTTGGTAGGGGCCGCGGACCCCCAAATTTCCGAGGCATACAGTACGACGGAGTATACTGAGGTGTATACGTACCGACGAGTCACATCCAGATCCCTAACGTGGAGCAGTTGTTGTTTTGTGGTCCAGCGCATTTGACAAAATTTTGCTATGAGCTTGTCAATGTGGGGGTTGAAGCTCAGTTTATAGTCGAACACGACGCCCAAGTCTGTATGCATCTTGACCGCTGGGAAGGGAATGCCGTCTAGTGAAGCTTGGATTTCAGTGGGTTGGCGCTTCAGAGAAAAGACCATTTGGGCTGATTTGGCGGGGTTAATGAGGAGGCCAAATTGATGGAGATAGGATCCTAGGTTATGTAACTTTTCACAGATCTTTTTATTGATGTTTGAGAGATGTTCGCCGGGGTTAATCTGAGTATATATTTTAATATCATCGGCATAGCAGAGTATGTCTTCTCTCTGTTGCACAAACGGAATAATAATTGCGGTGAATAATGCTCCGGAGAGAACTCCACCTTGGGGAACTCCCGCAGTGATCTTTCTCCAGATTGTGTGTTGATCCACTTTGAGAAGAATGGTTCTACATCTTTCCTAAAATGGAGCCTCCACATGTGTATGCAGCACTCAAAATTCAGCTTAACCATTGCCTTATACAATGGGATAATCACCTCCTTATTCATGCTGGCAAAATTCCTGTATATCATTGATAAAACCCATGAGCTGTCCTGAAAGCCTGTCTGAACTGCTCAGAAAACTTCACATCTCACTTCACAATTACCTTCAGGTCTATTTCGTTTTCCAACTTTTAGTGTGGCACCACACAATTTCACGTTATTCTGGGATTACTTCTTCCCATGTGAAGTACCTTTCATTTCTCATTGTTAAATTTCATTTGCTTAAACTGGGTCTAAAAGACCTAAGTTCAATCCCATCGATGACGAGAGAAATTTATGGGCTTTTTTTTTTTTCACAGCGTGGCTGACAACGGCTCCTGGGATTTCTCCCATCTCCGCGGGTGTACATTGTATCGGGGCCAGAGATTTGAAGTGTGTGGGGGGGTCATGTGCTGTATATTGTGTTGTGCCCTTTGTTCCTCCGGTCTATTAGCCGCCGAGTCCCTAGTGGGACCCGACGTTACCACACCATGCCACGGGGAGGCTGACGGGGTGTACCACTGTAGCTAGAGTACTCTGGCGGGTCTTGCCACCTACTTTCCTGGGATTTCAGTGGCTAGGACCAGATTTGAGAATGAGATGATCGCTGTTTCTTGAGCAACGGTTGTAATTTTAACAGAGCGTAGGGTTGTTCGCTGATAACTTGTTCTAGGGCCAAATAGGTCGGGCAGTAATTTTGATGTTTTTAGATTTAGACCTGTGGGGTGTGTGTGTGTGTGTGTGTGTGTGTGTGTGTGTATATGTATGTATGTGTATATATATATATATATATATATATATATATATATAAACTAAATAATAATAATAAAAAACCGTTGTGCAAGAGAAAAGTAAGGGAGGAAGGCAGAAGACTGGAGGGTAGGAAACAGAAGAAAGGGGCCAATAGGGAAGATGGCCCCTGATGACAGTGTGGCATGCCCAGTGCCTCACCAGAGAGAGGAGTGGGGTGGCGGGTGGACGAAAACCACCACCCCACAAAAAAAAAATCATTCTGTAAGAGAAAAATAGGGGTGGGGGGAGTAAAAGAACGGATGGCAGGAAACAGAAGAAAGAAGACGAAAAAAAAAAAAAAAAAAATGAGAGAGAGATATACCCCGCAAGTTCAGGGTAGGTACAGCTAGCACGGCCAGTCAGTTGGAGCCGACAACTTGCTGGAAATCCAGCAGTGTGAGTGCTGCTATGGTGGATGGGTCATGTTCAGTAAGGTCTAGTTCAGGTGCCGTCATTGGGACTCCATTTGGTGAGTCTGTGTCGCATCCAGACTGAAGGCTGGTCCAGTAGTCCATCTGAACGAACAGTGGGGGGTGGTCAAAACCGGGAGTCCAAGATTGATGGTCAAGTCCAGGGATCGATGCTAGGCCTCATGGTTGTTATGACCTATTGATTCGGATACTAAGGTGGTGATAGCGCTTTCTGCCTGGCAAATAAGTCCATTGCAAATTGAGTCAGAGCTCGGTAAGTTTCTTCATTCTGTAGGGTGAGGTGTTCTTGATTTTGGTAGTTGAAGCGTAGTTTTATTATTAGGATCCTCCTGAAGTCCTCGTAGATTTCACAGCTGTGGGCAAGGTGCTCCCACGTCTGATCCTCTCCACAGTGGCAGCAGGGTGAGTCTGAAATTCTGAAGTCATGTAGTTTTTTCTGGAAGGAGCCATGTCCAGTGAGGAGGTAGGTAGCATAGAGTCCTGGTGAAAACCAGACAGGTGTGAGGGGGTAGGAGGCCCTGACATCAGGGAGGAATCTTTTGGTGACAGCGCCTTTAGTTGATGTCTGCCATCTTTCTTGCCAGGTGTCTGTTAGATGTTCATTGTCTCTTCTTTTCAGCTTTTCTATTATTTGCTGAGTCAGTGGTGAAACCTGCACAAGTAACTGCTCTTCCTTTGGCTATTTGGTAGAGCAACCCATGACGAACAATCTCCAGGTCCAGTGGAAGAGATCCAGTGAGGACCTGGAGCGCATGGGTGCTGACAGTGCGACAGGCACGCGAGGACAGAAGAAGAAAAGAGCGCTGGATAGTTCCTAGGCGCGATCTGTTTACTACGGTATTGCCCTTCTTGTACCAGACTCCAGAAGCATAGGTGATAACCGGGACGAAAACTGCCTTTTTTTTTTTTTTTATGAAAACCTCAAACACGAAAGGTATCAAACCTATAGTACTTAGTACCGTGCATGGGTTGAAGGAGAAGTATGGGGGGAGGGGGATGCCGGAAACTTTGCTCTAGAGACTAAACATGGGTTTCACCACTTCAAGCCTCCAATAAGCAAAGTGGTGGTATTTCACCGGTTGATGAAAGTTATAGAAGAGTGACAGCGTTCTCTTCTTTAAGCCCCAGTCCTTCCGGGCAACTCTTGAGACTTGGGCAGCATACTTCCTGATCTTAATCCTGAGTTGGTCTAGATGAGGAGTGAAGGAAAGATTTTTGTCTAAGATCAAACCTAGATATTTAACCTCTGTTTTTAGTTTTACTGTAACACCATTGACCTTGATTTGGGGTTAGTTGGCCTCAGGCGATGGTAGCATGTTGTTTTTTTTTTTTTTTTTTTTTTTTTTCTCCCTCAAACTCGGGTTTTTTCTCTAGCAGACCGAAAATCGACCGCAAAACACATGCAATTTACAAATATCTGCATACCTGGATCAATATGGCTTTAGTCACTGATTCCCCTAAAACCCTACAACAACCGGGAGAACTGCTCTCTTTGTAGAGAGCGCAAAGAACTTTGATAAATAGAAAGGTTTATCTGATTCGTTTGATCATGCCTAGATTTTTAGGCACAAGATCTCAAAGATGTCACTGAGAGTTTCTAGATCGACGATGGTTTTCATACATTTTGCAATTGCATACCATTGTACTGAAAAGGGTAAATTGGGACTCGTTGAACCACATCGTTCTTGCCTCTAGCCCTTTGCGTACTTCCTTTGAGTTGCTGGAACCCAGCTGTGTTTTCTGGTGGTCATCCGAGGTTAGTCGTTTCCATGAAGGTCTACTCCAGTACCAGTAATGCATTCTTCATAGGGTTCTTCGCATGGTGCAGGTACTTATGCCTTCTGATGTTCCCGCATTAAAGTGCAATATTATTTTTTCCGTCTTTTCGGGATGATTACATTTGATAATCCTCTACAGAAATCGAACATTTTGCTCCATTACCTTATTTTTGGATGCAGTTTGCTCTGTTAACAGATGTTTTTAGGTTAGTTTTTCATTCGTTAAAGACTGGAATGGCACGAGTCTTTGAACACTCGAAGTGCAATGAAGAAGTCTCTCTCTCTCTCTCATTGAAGTAAATTCATCAGTGAAAAAAAAAAAAAAAAAAAAAAAAGGAAGATTAATTCTTGGGTTCCCCCTCTTTTGGATGAAAATCTCGAGTTTCCAGGAGAAGGACCACGCAACCCGAGACCAACTAACCGTACTACCGTGTGAAAAAAACGCCCATAAAAATTACTCTTATCCAGACGGGAAACAAAATAGGGACTTTTGGCATTGTGTGCAAGATTAGTAAGCATAGCCACGAGAACGTTACCATTAGATTACAAGTGTGCATCTATTGCAGGTTAATGAAATTGAGTAAATTGTTTTGAATAGGATAGTGGAATGACTTTGTTATTAAATTAAATGTTATATTTGGGGGGGGGGGGTGCAGTTATTTCTATTTCCTTCTACAGTAGTTTATTTCCATGAACTTTTCCTTCAGCTTTGATATCATAGTCTGCAGCAGTCGATGTGAGTGACCCACATTTTGGGTCAGACTGCTTCCAGTGACCATCACAAAGTCCATGTGCTCTAGTTTTTGTGTATTTGTTGTAGAGTTCATGAAGTTATTATTTAAGCGCTGTACAATAGCGTGGTGTTCAACATAATGCCTGCCAGTGATTTCGTGTCCTAGTTAAAGTAGTCATTTCTAGCTACGCTTAGTGATTTAAAGTACATCAAATGTAAATGTACTGATAAAAATAACTCTGGAGGTGTTTGTTATTTCCTTAATGTTGAATTTTTTTTTATTTAGATGCGAATGAAAGAAATTATGTATTTCTATCCCAATTATCTGTGTCTCAGTGCTAAAAATTAAAAATAAAAAGTTGTTCTGTGAGAATTACCGATTGGAAGGTTTCAACTTTCTAAAAATGTCGCAGATAATTGCAGTTACAAACAACGTGCATAAAACTAATTATTAGAATATAAAGTAGATATAAAAAGCATTGCGGAGGAGGTAATCCTTGTGCATACGTCTTGATGATATGCAAATAACCGGAACAAAGCCTAATGACTTTGTCTAATATAATTAAAAGTTTTGTCAGCTACACGGAATGGCAGTTACTTGCAGTATTTGATCGTTCTGTCCCGGATAGGCAAGAATTGAGAGATCATTGCTTTTCTGTTTCATCATTCTTTAAATGGGTAAATAAATCTTAAATTTTCATAGAAGCTTTTCAGCTGCATGCTGATATCAAGGTAGCCGTATTTTTCTGTTGGGCTTTACCAAGAAGCTGGGGATTTCAAGTACTTTCACCGCAACATAAAAAGTTAATTTCTTGAATGTGCCGATCTTGGGTGGGAGGGTAAAGAGGAGAAAGAGAGAAACGTAATTGGTAGCTGCCGTCACTTCTATTACAGAAAGGCATTCTCCTTTAGGGCATTCTAAAGGCGTTGTGTAGGTTCATTGCCGAATCATCGGAAGCAGCGTCATAAGTGCATTTTTTTCTTTTTCGGTTTACTTTTTTTACGTTCAGGAGCATTGTAACATTTTACCCTGGAGGTGTACAATGTCATGGGGGAAATCCTTAAGACGTTCATTTAAACATCGAATGACGAATCATATCTGATGTCGTTAACCTTTACTTGTGGATGAATGATGATGATGTTGTTGCTGCTGTAACATAAGTCCGCTTGCGAGTTGTCTGATTACATTTCTTGATTAGGGCTGGGCTTCTTTATACCCAAATTATGTACTCAAGAAATTTCTCTCTTTCAACATAAGCTTGCTTTCTTTTATTTTATATGAAGTAAAATTCTCTGTTGCAGTAATAAATGATACAAGAGATTTTTCTGCTTGAAACTAACTAGATTCATAGTTTACCGGTCAGATTTCGTTATTCTTGTTCTTAATTTCTTTTACACAATTCTGATTTTCTGGTAACATTAATAGAAATCGTGGTATCATATGGGATGTCGCAGCATGTGATCTGCCCTCTTGCTTGAATTATTAGCATATATTTCAATTTTTAATTAGCACTTTGAATTTTGTATTGTGTATTTTGCAAGCCTGTGTACCAGAATCTTAAAATTTGAATTATTACAAACTGTTTGTAGCTAGCATAATTGGATGACTGATTTCTTCTCCTTTATTTTCTACATTGACATCAGCAGCATTGAACTATTACTAACATGGAGCATTGAACAAGAAAAAAAAATCTTTGAGTCGGTACATTTTTTTTTTTTTGTCATAGATTTAAAATATCATACAGAATAGTTTTATTAATCCATATTTTGTTTGTTGTTGGGTTTTAGGCGCTTTAGCAACAGCAAATAGTGTACTATATAATGTCTGTAAATTGCATGTGTTCTGTGGTCACTTTTCTGGATGAAAACCCCGAATTTCCTGGAGAAAAAAATCATGCTATCCTCGCCTGAGATCGATTAACTCAACCTCCTTGTGAAAAAAGCCCATAAAAATTCCTCACGTCACCGACGAAACTCAAAACGAGACTACAAAACTGTAGAGGACGCAGATTCCACCAACTGTGCTACCCACCAGGTTCTGTTTGTTGCCGAAGACGGATTGTAACGATTAGTATTTTATCCATCCATATATTTTTTACAAGGAAATATGTATTTATTTATGTTTTTGTCCATCTTAGCTAGAATGTAGTCTACGCAGCGCCATAGGCTGTAATACACTCAGTGATCCCTGCATTATGACCACCTACCTAATACTGTGTTGGGCCAACGTTCTCACGGATAACAGCCGCTATTCGCTTAGGCATTGACTCCACTAGATGTCTGAAGACGTCCATAGGAATCTGCAACCATGCTGCCTGCAAGGCTTTCCACAGTGTCTAAATAGATGACAGTTGTGTCCATTCGCCTCATTTCCCAACCAAAACATCCTACAGGTGTTCAATTGGATTGAGGTTGGAGCCCAATCAAGATGGATGATACATTCACTGTTTTCCTAGGACCATTCGTGCATAGTGCGAGCCCGATGATACGGCGCATTATCGTCTTGGAAGATCCCGTTTATGTCCAGACCTCTCCTAAGAGGTGGCGGTAGACCTCGTCAGTTACCCTTTCGGGGGTGGGATTAACGGACGACACTGTCCAGACTTTCTTTGCTTTTACTTTCTTGCATTGACCTTGTAACTTCCACTTTTCTTGGGGGATGTCTCCTTTCTTCCTATACCTTTCTGTGTACTGTCACCCTGCTCCATTTTATCCCACTCTTCACTAACTATTTCCTCTCTTCTGTTCAATGTTTCTTTTGGACCTCTCCAGCTTTTTCTGGAAAGTCCGGTACGACACCTTTCCTGGATAGTTTCTGGCGAGATTCCACGTGACTGAGGTTGTGCGGCAGGGGGCGGCCGACCAGGTGTCTGCTGCCCCCCCCCCCCTGACTGCGAAGTCGCCAGGTGCAGGCACACAACAAACATACACTTACAAACTTTCATTACACTTACACGGCCGACCCCTATAAGTGAGTATCTTCAAGAATTCTTGAAGATACTCACCTACAGGGGTCGCCTTCCCTTACGTCCCCCATGCTTCTGTCTTTTCTCCCCAGTCTTCAGTCTACCCCCCCAACTCTCTCTATATGCAAGCCAGCGCCCACACGTCTAAATTTAAACATATCAAATTAACCGCGATCACCAGTTTTTGGCTTCTCCAACTTCAGCGTTCCCCTAGGTTTTTTTTTTTTTTTTTTTTTTTTTTAAGGCCCAAGCCACTGAAATCTCAAAAACTAGGTGGAAGGGTCTGCCAGAATGTAAATTTCAAACTACTGGGTCCCTGGTGTGCCTCCACGGGGTCAAGTTTGGGCAACGTTGGGCTCCAGCAGGGATATAGCGGCTCAATGGCCAAATGAATAATGACACATAACATTACACATACAAAATCCATACACTTTTTTAAATCTCTGGCCTTCCCAGCGAACTGGTATACCTACAAGGCGGAGATGGGAGCCCCCTGGTGCCGTTAGAAACTAAATACATTTACTTTACTCACCTACCAACCAGCATGTAGATCTAAAAATAAATCTCTGTCGATCCCATACTTCGAGAATGAACTTGGAGTTTGGACTGTTTTCTTCATAAGATATTATTATCAACTCTCATAAACTTTTCCCCTAGGATTAGTAAAACTGTAAATAAGTGCCTGGTTTCTTTAACGAATTTCAGCGGTTAAAATGGTTTGCACTGGTATTCACAGCTAAGCAATCAGTAGATCGCGATTAGAGATTTCCAATAACTCCTTCTCTAAAAGAACTATGACACTTATAATCCAGAATGACTGGGATCTTTCTTTGGACAGAAAACCGGCTGGTTGCTGGCTTCTTTTTGCATAATGTTTCTTCTGATTTTTTTTTTTTTTTTTTTTTACTTCTTCTCATGATGTGCGATTAAAGGAAAGCAGTGACCAATCGTCTTGGACTGGTCTCATGATAAAACTGTACCATCCTTGTACATATTGTTTATTTTTTATGGTATTATTTACTTTATTTGTAACTTAATATCTATAATCTTATATTTTAGTATTAGTATTAGTAACGGCCGCATGGTGCAAGAAAGCCTATGGCTTATGCTTAATATGTATCCAGATATTATATATCTGGATACACTGAGTAATTCTCCGTTGTACACTTTAATTGGACACACATGCCTGCAGTGTATATTAGATTTAATAAGATAAAATAATATAATGTATAAATAAAATAATGTAGTAATAATATAGAAATAAAACAACTTCTTATAAATATCAACTAACAGTGACTGCACTAATAGTTCTTGGCACTCTTCTGTACTTATTCCTTTTATGAAATTTTTAATGTGAATGATTTGCACATTTGATATACAATAATAGCTGTTACATGGTATGTACCGATTTATATTTTTATTAGTGCCTTATTCTTATGTGTTGTTATCTTTTATGCATTCCTACCAGTGTACGATGAAAGGACAGAATTCATGGGACAACTGATTCCTGGGCAAAGCAACGCTGTCACCGATTTTGCTAGCGGAGGAACCCACCGCTTGGCAGGTATATAGATACACTGCATTCACGTAGACGGTAATTAGATGTCAGTATGGATAAACGTCGTGAGTTAACCGACTTTGGAAGAGGGATGATAGTGGGTACCCCACGCATGGGTCACTCTATCGCGGAAGTACAGAAATTGCACTATCCCCGTTCGACAGTATCAAGAGTGTATCGGGAATACGTAATTTCCGGAATAACATCTCATCATGGAGGGCTCTGTGGGTGGAGAAAGGTTTTAGATGAATGTGGCCGTTTATGTCTGTCTCGCAATGTTTCAGCCAACCGGAGAGAGACAATGGCACAAATCACTGCCAACTTCAATGCGGATGGTGCCAGAAACGTCCCCAACAAGACCATCAGGCGATCATTGGCCGCAATAGGTTACGAGAGCTGCCGACCCACCAGAGTCCCATTGGTAACGCCACGACACAGGACACTTCGCCTCAACTGGGCGAAAGAACATTGGCACTGGACCTTGTATGATTTGAGACGGGTCTCCTGATCCGATGAGTCCCTTTTTCAGTTGTTTCAACCGGACTAGGGGGGGGGGGTGCGTATCTGGCGGAAACCGCACGACGCTGTGCATCCGTCATGTCAACAAGGTACTGTTCAGGCAGATGGACGGTCGGTAATGGTCTGGGATGTGTTCAACTGGCACACTTTGGGACCTCTGGTACATCTAGATGCTTCTCTAAACGGTCCACATCGTGTCCATCCTTGCAGACCATCTTCATCCCTTCATGATCACTGTGCATCCACTGGGCAATGGACTCTTCCAGCAGGACAATGCGCCTTCCCCACAGACAGAGCCACGGAGATTAGAACATGGTTCGAAGAGCATTCCTGAGATTTTATCACCATGGAATGCCCTACTCGTTTACCAGACATTAACTCTGTGGAGTATCTTTGGGATCCTGTGGAAAGATTCGTTCGAGCTTTGGATCCTCTACCCAGGAATGCAACGGAATTATGGACAGCGGTGCAGTAAGCATGGATGGAAATACCTGTGGAACGCTTTCGTGAACTAGTGGACTCAATGTCGCGCCGTGTGACTGCCCTTATCCGGGCGAAATGTGGGCCTGCCCTTTACTAGATAGGTA
The DNA here is from genome assembly GCF_048544385.1 of Mastigoproctus giganteus. Taxonomy (NCBI): domain Eukaryota; kingdom Metazoa; phylum Arthropoda; class Arachnida; order Uropygi; family Thelyphonidae; genus Mastigoproctus; species Mastigoproctus giganteus. Next base: position 111,379,561 of record NC_143577.1, read on the forward strand.
TCCGATTCCATAGCCAGCAGACTATTCAGAGGGTGAACTTTGCGTACGAGGCATACAACAGAAAAGTGGGAATTTGCTTACAGTATACACTGGTATTCAAAATTGCATCACCTAAGAATTTCACATTTCTAACCCTTTTTCGCGATGGTATGTTACATTAATGACTAGCATTAGAAATATAAACAAAAGATATTTATTAATAGTTAAGGCAAAGCTAAGTAATATTTGACAGGTGCTCTCAAAATGAGCATTTGCACCCTTTATACAACAGTTTTGGTAAACACGACAATTATGCAGAAATTTTATCAGAAGCCCTCAAATTTGCTTCAGTTTATCATTTTAAATGGGGGAAAAATAAATAAAGTTCACCAGGCGCAAACTAGTATTTAATTGAACTGCAGCTGGCCCTGATGAGAGCAGCACACCGTCGAGGCATTGAGAAGATAATCAACTGATAGTTCGTGGTTCCAAACACGAATTATGAAGTTCACGAAGGGTCTTTGGTTTCTTTCTGGCAACTTCAGATTCCACACGATGCTTGTTAACAGTTCCCTATAGGATTCAGGTCCGAGCTGTTTCCTGGCCAGCTCACGGTTGTAATGGACCGTTCTTCCAACCATTTTTTCACCTGTAACAAATGTAAACACATTACTGTCGTCTCTAATGCAGAAATGAAGCTAAAGTAACTACAGAAGTGCCTACTTACACTTTTTGCCTGATGACGAGCAGAGTCGTCCTGAAAGATGCAGTTATTTGGCAGGTTGAAATGGTCTCTAATGGTTGGCAGCAATTTGCCTTCCAATATAGCCAGGTATTCATTGGCATTTACGGAACCGTTTATAAACTGCAGGTGACCTACTCCGTGATACGAAATGCATCCCCATATCATTTGGCTGGTAGGGAATTTCACTGTAAACACCATACAGTCTGGATGGTATTCTTCACCACGTCTACGGCGAATCGTTCGTCTCCCATCAGAGCCATGCAGGTTGAATTTCTTCTCATCCGAGAAAATAACTGACTTCCACTACTCGGGGGTCCATTTGACATGCTCCTTACACCAAATTAATCGGGCCTTTTTCATTTTTTTTTGTGAGGAGGGGCTTCTTCTTAGGACGACGGGCTAAAAGTCCATTTTTGAAGAGGCGTCTTCTGACCGTTACTGCACTTGCCACCACTCCTGTATGTTCCTCCCATTCTCTTTTCAGCTCAGACGAAGAAGCCTTACGGTTTTTAAGGCATAAGCGCTTCAAAACGCGGTCCTGTTTTGGCGTAGAGACTCGTTTGCGTTCGGTTCCTTTTTTCCTATCAGCAGAACCAGTATTCTTGAGTTTGGAAAGAAATCTACTCACTGTCGACTGATTACAAGACACTCTATAAGCAACATGAAGGACGGGAAGAACATCCTTCCTCATGTAAAGCAACAATAGCAGTCTTTCTTCGTGCCGTCAACTGCACGTAACTCTCCATCCCGACACAAGTAAGGAATGACTGCAACTCTTGCAGAGTGTAGCTGAAAGTAACAGTGATGCAATATTACGTCATCACCTACACGTATCACTCTTATCTGATGCAATCTGTAAGAAATATTGCCATATACTTCAGTTATTATGACAATTACAATTTTAAGGGGTGATGCACTTTCTTTGAACACCAGTGTATATTGCATGTTTCGTGTGTGTAAAGAACATAGCGAATTTGCGTAAAACGATTGGTAATATAATAATTTCAAAAATTATCCACATTAAGAATTTCATTCCCTTTTCTGATTTTTAAAAATGGGCATGGGGTGATGTATTTCCTGTTCCAAAAAGTTCAATTTTAATATATAAAAATTTTGATATTCAATTTCTCGTTTTCTTGATATCTGCGTTGCTAAACAATACACACGACGTAAATTCCCCATCACCCTACACAAAGTCTTTACCACTGAAATGGATTTTCATAATAATAATAATTTCTGCATCAAAATGCTCCTTTAAACCTTAAAAACATTTTTAGTATAAGTGACCTATTTTATTTATTTATTTATTTTTTTTTAATAAATGATGTTGCCTCGTTCTCAATCTCTGTACATAATATTTCTGTTACGGTTCTTATGAATCATTTCCTATGCTTCTAAAAATTTTCTACACGCAGATTACGAGAGCACAGATGTTATCTATTTCCATCTAAAGACTTCCTCGTTGCTACCTGTTCCCAATGTGATGCAACATTCGCGCAGGACTCTGCTACGAGTCAAGTGTTTCTGAAAGGATTGAATTGCTTAGCTCTTTGCCTTTACTAGTTCTGTTTATGGCTTCTGGATTATCCATGAAACTCTGACAATATATTTGTTCTTGTTGTTTTGGTTTTTTCCTTTAAGTTAGGTTGATTTTTTATGCAGCAAAAACAGGATTAAAAAAAAAAAAAAAACATCAGTATTCACATAAAGGTGTTTAATAGCGATTTTTAGCATTGGAATGACTGTGTTCTTCCACGCCTTTTATGTTTAACTGACATATAAATGCGTTGTTAACTTCTAGTGTATTTGTAATACCATGTCTTAGTTATATTTCTTTATTGTGCCAAACAAGAACGATTGCAGTCTAGTACACGAATGGAAATTAAATTCATATTATCACCAAAAATTGTTTTTTTTTTTTTTTTTTTCTAATCCGATCTACTGCAGCAAACTTCGCATAGAATGGAAGGGATATTGCGCATACTCTGAACATTTATATAAGAATCGCTAAGGATATTCCCACCTCCACTCTTCCATCACGCGCAGGTGGCTTATTAGAATGTGTTCGCCGTTTCTGATTTCATTCATATAGCTGTTTGTGTTTGTTTGTTATTTGGTTTTTAGGAGCATCAGCAACTAATGCCATATTGCTCCGGGGATATGCGGTGGTCATTCCCTGACCTTTCCGCATCCTCCGTATTTGGTGGTGACGGGCTCGAACCTCGGTCTAATCAAGAAGCGTGTGCTACGCCCTGCTGCTCCTGGCTACGGAGGCGCCATTCATATAGCAATTTAAGAATTATTCTCTAGTATATTTTTTTTATAAATCTGCCGCCGAATAATAATATTATTATTAACAGTAATATAATTTATTCTTAATAACAAATTTTTTGACTCCGGACGTTGTTATAGATCTGAAAACGGTTCTCGAACTGGAAAATATTAACATCTGAAACGCTGCATACGAAAGTAACTAAGTTTTTTTTTTGTTTTTTGTTGTTGTTGAGATCTCACCCCAAAATAAAAAGTACTTGTACAAAACTATAGAATGGCTGGCATAGTAGCAGGAATATTTAAAATATTTTTTAATTTTGTTCAACTACTCGTACTAATGTGCATGGTCTAGTAATCGGCAGTGTCAATGAAAAACTTTACATAAAACTTTTTTTTAACCTCTAGAACTCATTTAACCTTTTACATTTAACCTGAAACAGCCGTAACGCTGTTTCAGGCCCCATTCAAACGCTGCATACGAAAGTAACTAATTTTTTTTTTTTTTTTTTTTTTGTTGTTGTTGTTGAGATCTCTCCCCAAAATAAAAAGCACTAGTACTGTAGAATCGCTGCCATAGGTGTTACTTATTTTAAACCGGTATTTGTGCTTTTGGAGGCGATTATTTTCAGAAAAAACGCTATTATTCGTGTCTTCCGTGCTTCATTCATGGATATTCGAAAATATAAAATTATATACTAGTGCTGCCATCTATCGTAATTATTATGCTGATATCTGTTTTTTGGTTTTCACGCACTATTTGTACTTTTAAAAATCATTGTACTTTCTGGCCCTTCCGCTCCTTCCTCTTTTAGAGATTTTTTTTTTTTTATTAGCAGTTTTACAAAAATTGTTAAAATATTTTTATCGTTTGTAGGAATTATCAAATGTAAAAAAAAAAAAAAAAAAGTAATAAATAATATAACTCTAAATAAAAAAAAAATATCTTTGTTATTGAATAAATAAACAGCCCTTGCTAAACATGTGTGCAATGTCTACAAAAAGATGACATAGCATGCAGTATTTATATAAAATCACGGAATATCTGCATAAAGATGGAGTAGTTAATAAAGAATGCACAATTTTCATGTTTTCGTATATTTTCATAGTTAGCATTACGTAAAACAAAAAGAAAAAAGTTAGTTGTAAATTATTTTTGCCAAATGAAAAAAAAAAAAAAATTGATAGGTTAAAGATGCAGCAATAAAAAAGTGGAGAAGCCTATAATTACAAAAACATACGAAAATATACCCAATATTAACCGTAGTAGGACTGAAGAGGACAAATTTTTTAACTAAAAGAATTAAACGGGAAAAAAAAAATTGTAAATGCTTACTTAGACAAAAGTGGAAGCTCAGAATTCAGAATATATAAAAGTACTAAAGATTAATTACAATAGGTTCCCAATTATTCAAGGATTAACCTGGGGTCGTAGAGACCCCGGTTCATTCGCTTTGTCTTATGTGGAGTCCCGGCTCGACTGCACAGAACAAGATACGCCACTCTCGCTGGCAACGTGATGCTTTGGAATTTACTTATCCGCAGAAAGGGCAACCAAGGGCAACCATTGGTTAGTTGATACCTCTGCAGCAAAGCTGCAGAGGTATCAACTAACCAATTCTGCAACAATCGTATCCCGAGGTTGTTCATTGTGCTGGTACAATATGCCGATCGTATCGGGAATCGTCTTAGCTGGCCTTGCACATAACCAGGACGAAAGATTCCATTTCCGTCCATGTCATATTCATATAACTGTGATTTCGGTCATAATTCATTCAACCTTGCTGATTTCCGCTTATCGAACTGAAACCTAATTACCCGATGGTCACTGGATCCTTGCTTGCTGAACCGACCAATTATTGATGAGATCTGATCCTGCATGGTAGATGTGATACCAAAGTTAGATTCCCCATTCGTTTTCCAAAAAGTGCTGTTCTGAGTGATGATTATGCGAACAAATTGAGGTGAATTACCGTCTCTTAAAGTTACCGTCCCCTATCATCATTCAATCTGCTGCACCAGGAGGTATTTTTAGAATTGGAATCCAAACACAGAATGATTTTCTCTTCCTCTAAGTGATGCAACAAGTCGTCCAAGTAATTTAGATATGGTTCAGTTTCCGCCCCATGTTTGAAATAAAGTGACACTGTAAAATTTAATGTATCTCGATTGATACGCATACACCATACGCATACACCATAGAAGGGATGTAGAAGAGTAACAGTAATATTGTGATTAAAGATAAGAATAGCTGCGCAGATTACGCTCACGGGTTGCTCAACGACCACAACCTGTGATCGTTGACCATTTAATTGGACTACATTTAAAGACCGTGGATTACAACATAACCTTTCATTACTTTCAAAGTTCTTTTGGTTCTGATGCATATTACGGAAACTACTAATCTGTGCCTTTGCACGATTCAAAGTAATTAGACCGTTCAATAATCAGTTTCAGCGCACGCTCATATTTCGGACATTTCCTGTCTCTTACCGAATGGTTACATCCATTTCTCCTCTGCTTGCAATTTGCACATACGCAGGCTTATGTGTGATTACTACCATATGCTGACAACTGTGATATGTGTGATTGTAGCGATCACACATATCACTGTGGTAGTAGCTACCACAGTGACTGCAGATTGGCTCGCGCCTACAAGTTTTCGAGATATGTCCCTAAACTAACAAATGTAACAGATTGTCGCAAGGCGGAATGAATTCAGTCTGTGCCAGGGGTGGCGAACCTATGGCATGCGTGCCCGAAGGGGCACGCATAAAACTTTTTGGGCACGCGGAATTCAGAGAAATCCGCGTCCCAAAAAAAATTGCCAACTGTTGAACAGTTTTCTTCAAGATTTGTGAAGTTCAGAGAATTGGAAGAAACTGCAAAATTCATCAAGATTGTAGACAGTGTAAAACTAGTCGAACTGAACCAGAAAATATTTCGGTGGATCGACCTGGATGATTTTGAGATGCAATTGATTGATTGATTTTCAGAGCAGTTCAATTTGGAAGAAAAAAATTTATCGACCTCAGAGCTGATTTAGAAAATATTGAAAGGGAAATGAATGACGGGATTTCTTTGCTAATCCCGTCACATGAGTGTGACGGGATTAGCAAAGAAAACTGCAGAAAATGAGGTATTAAAAGTTTGGAATTCCGTTCCTGAAACTTTTGTTTGTTTAAAAAATCTGGCAACAGCATTGCTAACAATTTTCTCATCAACATATTCTTGAGAGTCGTTGTTCTCAGTGATGAACTCAAATCCAGTCATAGAAGTAGTCTTACGGATGAAACTAGTGCTGCATGCATAGCTGTATAAGTTACAAAGTATAAGCCAGACGTAAAGTATCTGTCGTCAATGGTGCAGCAACAGAAGTCTCCAGTGAGACTTCTGTTGCTGCACCATTGCATTGATGTTTTATATTGCAGTTATAATATATGAGAGATTTATCATTTTATATTAAATTATTTGTTCTGTAAGCTAAAAGTTATATTGTTGTAATACCTTTATTAAAGCTTCTTTGAAATGTCTTTTATTTCATTCATTTTTTTTTTTTGTTACGCTTTTGTCAAGTAAAACGTGTATGAGAAAAATAACAATACAGTAGAACGTCGATTAGCCGAACTAATTGGGACCACGATTGGTTCAGTTAATCAAATAGGTCGGATAATCAAACATACATGAAAATACACAGTTTATACGAAACATAGTGTAATTAGGCTTGCAATTAAATTATTGCACGCAAGGTATTTTGAAATATGAAGTCTTATAAAAAAAAATAATTGATCTAGGAAATGGTTTTTAAATAATAACCAAACGTTTTGAAAAAAACAATGCACAGTATATTTATCTTGAACTTACCTAATTGTTTTACATTAAGCGGCAGGAGTAATAGTTCAGCATAACAACCAGTGACCTAAAAGTAGATACTGTAATTTTTGGGAGAGGGGGACAGTGGTTCGGATAATTGACAGTTCGGATAAAAGTGTAAAGTGTATTCGTGTCTAGCGCCACCGGGGGTTTTCCCCCAACTCCGCGTTGCTTTCATTGTAGGTGTAACAGTTCACTGTAAGGGCCAGAGATTTAAGTGTATGGATTTTGTGAGTGTAGTGTTGTGTATTGTTCTTCTTCTGGCCATTTAGCCGCTATACCCCTGCTGGGGTCCAACGTTGTCCACACTTTACCAGGTAGCCAGTAGTTGATATTTTACTCTGGCAGGCCCTGCCACCTAGTTTCCTGAGATTTCAGTGGCTAGGGCCAAAAAAAAAAAAAAAAAAAATTGTGGGGAAATAATCGCTGAAAAAGGTTTAAGCTGAAAGAGTTTTGCGTGCGCGGTTTAAATTTGGACATGTTTTAATTTTTGACATTGTGTGGGACATTGTGTGCATAGTGTTGGGGGAAAGGCGCCTCCGGTGGTTTCCCACATCTGCGCCATGTATACTCTGTGGAGACAAACAGTATCACTGTGAAAGCCCAAAAAAATTTTTTGTGTTGTAAATGAAGTATTATGCTGGGTTCTGTTGGGTGTCCTGGCTTTTGGCCGCAGGGCCCCAGATAGGACCCCACGTTGCCCGCACACACCACTAGGAGGTAGCCAGGCTGCCCATAATTCTCTGGCTAGTCTCCTCCAGGTCACCTGAGCTTCCTGGAAAGAGACCAAGTAAAAAAAAAAAAATAATAATAATAATAATAGGATTCAGGGAGTACAGGATGTATTGGAGAGGGTAAAGGAAAGGAGGTATAGACAGAGCGACGGAGGATGTAAGGGAAGGCATCCTCCACAGGTTAGGTGGGAATTCTCTCACCTAAGTGGAAGAAGAGGCCCCTCGAGAGGGTGGGAAGACAATCACGTATCAAGAGAGACACGGATGAAACAATTCAAGCGACCTGAGTGTCAAGTCCAGTAGCTAGAAGTGGTCACAATCTAGGTGAAGATGTTCAGTATATGAGAAAAGGGTGTTGATCAATGTGCATCAGTTCCAGGATGTTATACAGTGATCTTCTTCTGGTGAAGAGATCATGGGCGAAGGCAGAGAAAGCGTGGTACTGGTCTTCCTCATTGATCAGAAAATGTTCATTTCCTCGAGGCAAGGCATGTATTTTTAATATGAGCAACGTTCGCAGGTCCTCGTAGAGCGGGAAAACATAGAATAGGTGATCCCAGTCTTCGTTTTCACCACAAAGACAGCGAGGGTCATCCACGATGTTCATAGAGGCAAGTTTGTGATTTATGGATCCATGGCCTGTAATCAGGTAAGTGGTATATAACCCTGGGCTGTACCATGCTAGAGCTTTAGGGTAGATCTGGGCTATTTCAGGTAAAAATTTTTTATTGATGGAACCTTTGGGGGTGGTATTCCATCTGTTTTGCCAGGCGTTAAGAAGGTAGACTGCAAGGCGCTTTTTTTCTTCTTTGATGGTGTTTGCTGGGTTTGTAGTGAAATCCAGGATGGTGGTAGGGAGTCCCTTTGCGAGCCGGTAGTGCACGCCTTTGCGAATTATCTGCAGGTCTAGAGGGAGAACTCCTTCCAAGACTTGAAGTGCTGGGTTGCTTACAGTGCAGCAGGCACGGGTGATAGTGAGAAGGATATTACGCTGGATGGAGGTGAGCTTCCTTTGGTTACGAACAATGAGTACATGATGATACCAGACACCTGCACAGTAGGTTATAGTGGGAATAAGTACAGCTTTGTATAGCGTATGCAGTGAGCGGCGATTTAGGCCCCAGTCAGACCTGCTGATCCTCACTACCATTGCCGTGTAGTTCTTGACTTTGCGATGAAGGTAGTCTATATGCGTGTAAAACGTGAGCTTGGGGTCGAGAATTACCCCAAGGTACTTCAACTCAGTTGTCAGTTTGATAGTTCTACCAGAAATTTTAATCTTCGGCGGCCTGCTTATTTGAAGGGTTCCTCTGAGTAGAATTGAAGTAGTTTTCTAAGGAGATATATGGAGTTTATGGAGGCTGGCCCATTCTTGTAGCTTTGTACGGGCTCCGTTGACTGTTGTTTCCAGGGAAGCTCTGGAGTTTCCAGTGACTGTCAGTATCAAGTCGTCTGCGAAGGCTTAGGTGGAAACATCCCCCAGGTCTAGGTTCAGGAACTCGTCCATGACCACTTTCCATAGGAAAGGACCAAGGACAGAGCCCTGGGGCATCCTCTGTAGACATTTCTGGAGACTTGTCGATAGGCATTTCTGACTGTAACACTTCTGTTGTGAAGATAATCCTGTATGCAGCTGTAAAGATTTGCTGGAACGCTAGCTTCTCTGAGTCTTCGTAGTATACTTGGCTACCACAGCAAGTCAAAGGCCCCGGCGAAATCCACTGATATTACTAAGAAGTATTTGGTGGCTGAATTTTTGACTGAATCTGTGAGCTGTCGAAGAGCATCTTCTGCTGAACGGCCTGCCCGAAAACCGAACTGGTTTGGGGACTAGAGATTTGCATTTTTATAGTGTTTTTCCAATCTGGATAAGAGAAGACGTTCAAATATTTTGCTTAAAACGGGAAGGAGTGCTATTTTTTTTATTTTTATTTTATTTTATTAATAACAAGATACACAACAGGTAACCATTAACAGTGTATCTGAGATCAGATCAATAAACATAATAACAATGATATGAAATCCAACAGGACGATAAACATTGATATAGATTCAAACAATAAAAGCATATGTACAAAAGAGGATTGTATTAAGTTAAGTTACCGGTAAAACAAGTAATAATTAATCCGTTAGAGAATAGAAAAATAATATAACAAATAATAAGCTACAATAATTAGGTGTGAGCTAGTCACTTTGCAGTTTAAGTGAAGAGGCAAACTTGTGGATGGAGTTCATCAGTGATTGGGAGTTGTCAAAGAAGTCAATGCGAGAGTCATTTGCTGATTTGCTGATTCTGTTCAGTGGACTGAACTTCATTAAGTCCGTGTTGGCAGAGTCAAGGCGAAACGGTGTAAGGTTCCTGACTTGTCTACAGGGAGCATTGAAGTTTATTTTACTCAGGATATCAGATGCTTCGTAAATTCCAGTGATTACTTTGGCTAGAAGGGCGATGTCAGCAGTAACTCTTCTAGTGCACAGAGGCTTCAGATGAAAGTAATCACACAACGATTCATAATACACTGAGTGATAGAATAGAGGATTGCGGTACGGAAGGTAACGGATAAAGTTTTTTTGGACTGCTTCAATTTTGTTAGTTAAAGTCTTTGTGTGAGGATTCCAGATGGGTGAGCTGAATTCAAGGATTGGCAGAACAATAGTTTTATAAAGGATAACCGCATATCTGTAGCTTTTGAACTTGTATGTGTTCCGTTTGATGAATCCCAGTGTTTTGAATGCTTTGCTGGTGATTTTAAGGACATGGGCATCGAATTTAGCACTGCTGGAAAAGAGAATCCCTAAGTCAACTTGATCACACCTTTCGATGATCACAGAGTTAACAGTGTACTCCGTATTCATTAGTTGTGGAGATCTGCAAGATGAGAAAGAGATTACTTTGCACTTCGAGGGGTTAGCAGACAAGCCATTCACACAGAGAGAATTTATTGAGAGCACATTGAAGCTGTTGAGAATCGGTAGTCTCCTTCACTGCTGAGTAGATCTTAAGATCATCTGCATAGAGAGCAACTTGAACATTGGAGGTGTACATGAAAGAAGGAAGATCATTTACGAAAACAATGAAGAGAAGAGGACCTAAGGGAGAGCCTTGTGGTACTCTGCTTAGTGGTATAAAACAGTCTGAGTTCACTTGATCTATGATAACGCTCAAGGAACGATGCGTAATATAGCTGCGTAGCCATGAGAGCAAAGGGTCACGGATACCATATAGCTTAAGTTTTTCCAGAAGTTGTTCGTGCGGGACTTTGTCAAATGCCTTGTTGTAAAGAGAAAGATGGGAGGGGAGGTGGAAGACTGGGGGGTTGGAAATTGGAAGTAAGGGATCTATAGGGAAGATGACCCCTGTTGAAATAGTGGGGCATGCCCATGCCCCACCAGAGGAGAAAGAGGGGTGGCAGGAGGGGGAGGAGACAGCAGGCCGTCCCCTCCCCCCCTTGCTAGGGAAAGAGGAGTAAAAAGCAGGCTAGACAGAGCCAGGGCACTATGGCTGTATGGCATCATAAGATGTAATCTTCAAGGTCCGAGTCCAAGTTGCAATCTTTGTCTTTGCATTGGTTCAGTGGTGGTCCAAGTCCAGAAGTCAGGTCCAGTTCGTCACGCTCATGTGTTGTATCTGCCTCAGGTGGTCACTAGTTCAGAGTTTCGCTGTCTTTCATAGGTTAGTGATATGTGGCAGGGATCTTTGTCTTTCAAAGAGTTCGCGGGCAAAGACGGTGAAAGCCCGGTAATTATCTTCTTCTTGCAATATTATTTCTTCTCGGTTTTTTAGCAAGGAGTTGATGCGTGTATATAGCTGACATCTGAGGTCCTCGTAGTTGTCACAGTCATGGATAAGATGTTCCCATGTTTCCTCCTGACCGCAGTTACAGCTCGGGTTGTCAGAGATTCCCAGCTCTTGGAGTTTCCCTCTGAAGGAGCCATGTACCGTAAGAAGGAAGGTGGTGTGCAAGCCAGGGGAAAACCAGGACGGGGAAATAGGATATACCCTGCTGACATCGGGTATAAATTTTTTGGTGACTTGCCCTTTTGTGGTAAGATTCCATCTATTTTGCCAGATAGATTGCAGGTGTTCCGTTAACCTCTTATTTTCTGAGGATTTGCTTTTTTGTGGATCTGTTGTGTAACCTAGATAAGTTGTGGTTCTTCCTTTCGAATGTTGGTGTAGCAGCCCACAGCGCACAATCTCCAGGTCCAAGGGAAGGAAGCCTGCCAGGACCTGGAGCGCATGGGTGCTCACCGTGCAGCAGGCTCTAGTTGTCAAAAGTATGGATCGGTGGATCGACTCCAGCTTTTTCTTGTTGACTGCTGTGTTTGCTTTCTGATACCAGGCACCTGCACCATAGGAAAGGATAGGGATGAAGAGAGCTTTGTATAGAAGAGAGAGGGCCCTCTTCTTTAGTCCCCAGTCCCTCCTGGTGATTTTGGTTATCAGGGCCGAGAGCCTTCTTGTTTTTGTTCTGAGATAACAGAGATGAGATGTGAAGTTCAAGTTTCGGTCTAGTGTTATTCCTAAGTATTTTAGTTCCTGTTTGAGTTTGATGGTCGCTCCATTTATTTTGATTAGTGGAGGTCTACCAGGGTCAAGGGTACCCCTGAGGAGTATTGAGTTTGTTTTTTCGGTTGAGATTGTTAGAAGATTCCTCTTGGCCCAATCCTGTAGCATTTGTGTGGCATGATTGCCTATGGCCTCCAGTTGAGCCCTGCTGTCTGCTTGAAGCATCATAATCAGATCATCAGCGTATGCCTGTGTAATGACATTTGGAACATCCAGGTTTAAAAACTCATCAAGCACCAGGTTCCAGAGGAGCGGCCCCAGGACGGATCCCTGGGGGCAGCCCCTGTAAACCGGTCTGGATACAGAGGTAAAGGGAGTGCTGACAGTGATTCTTCGGTTTTCCAGGTAAGATTTCATGCAGCGAAATAGATTTGATGGGATTTCAGCCCGTCGGAGCCTGGTCAGAACGCTGGGCCACCAGAGGGAGTCAAAGGCTCCAGCGAAGTCAATTGAGATGAGGAGGAAATATTTCCTATTACAGTTTCTGACTGCATCAATGATCCTCTCGAAGGCATCAGTGGTGGAGCATCCCCTCCTGAAACCAAATTCGTTTCTTGACATCAATTGAGCATTCTGGTAACGGTTTTCAATTCTGTGGTAGATGAGTCGCTCAACGAGCTTGCTCAGCATCGACAGCAGAGCGATAGGCCTGTATGAGCCTGGCATGTCCTGGGGTTTAGTGGGGTTTTTCAGAATAAGTCTGACTCGGGCTGTCTTCCACGAAGTTGGAAAGAAACCCTCTGTGAGGCATTGATTTGCTAGGTTTAATATAGTATCCGGTATAATTTCCACTGCCTTTTTTTAGTATTTCCGGCTCTATTTGATCTTCGCCGGGAGTTTTCCTGTTTTGCATTTTGGCTGCAGCTATGTTGAGTTCCGTTATCGTGAAAGGAGGCTCCACTGTCTGGGTGGTGTATTTATCATTCCCCTCACGGAGAGTTCTCTGTTCATGCGTGTGTGGAATTGTTGAAGGTAGGAGGATATGGTCCAATATATTATTAATGGAAGAGTGCCAGGATCTAGTGTATGTCCCTTGAGGTGTTAAGGTGGCAGCAACGACTTCTCCCCTGGGCAATTTACTGGTGGTGATTTTATATACCAATCCCCAGGGGTCTGCATTTCCCACTGTGGAGACAAAGTCTTCCCAGGAGTGTCTCTTTCTTGTTTTAATTTGAGCCGTATATTGGTTCCTGACCTCCCGGTATTGCTCTCTGAGTATGTCAACCTCTGCTTGGGGCCAAGATCTGCGTGCCCTTTGGAACCTTTTTCGGGCATTATTCACTCGCTGTCTTATTGCCTGGAGTTCTGGTGACCACCAGTGGACCACTTTGGGAATGGGCTTCTTCTTCCTGATGGCTGTGTTTGCTGCTTCAGTTATAAGCTGCGTTACTTTTTGTTGGTGTTGGTCAGGATTGAGATATTTTGAGTCGAAATTTCTGGCTTTTTCCATCAATGTTTGTTGGAATAAGTTCCAGTCTGCTTTTTGGATGGCGTATCTTGGCGAGAGGAATCTAGGTGAATACTGTGCTACGAGGGAGTGGTGGAGGTCAAAGGTTAGGACTCTGTGGTCTGAGGTAGTCCAGTGTTCTTGTACCACCCAGGGGGAGAGATGCCCAACAATCGATCGAGTGGCCAGAGTTACATCTATATTTGACTCCCATAGTGTGCTGGAGAAAGTTGATGGTTGATTAGGTCTGTTCAGAACTGCTAGATTACTGTTGGAGATGTAATCCTCCAGGCGCTGACCATTTCTGACACCCCCACGGTCTGGTCTCTCACTGTGCCAAGCAGGGGATCTGCAGTTGGCGTCCATTCCTACTATGAGTTTGGCATTCTGCATTTGTAGTTGGATATTTTGCAAATATCTTGTTACGGGCAATATATCTTCTCCCGGACGGGCATATATAGAGGTGACATAAAATTCCCCTAGCGGTGAAGCTATATGGGCACATACGGCCCAGTTTGTACATAGGTCTGAGATCTTGGTTACCGTGAGGTCAGGATTCCGGACAGCGATGGCAGCCCACGGGTTGTCTCCATCAACTTGTACGATCTTGTAATGTAGGGGGTAGCCTTTTACTTCTTTGTTGTAGGTGTAAGGCTCCTGTAGCATTAGTATGTCATAATTTTCTTCCGTGGCTTTTTTAGCCATTTGTGCGGCAACAGCCTTAGATCTCTGAGCATTGTGCTGTGCGAATTTAATCTTTGTTTGATTATAGTGATTCCTGTTATTCCCCATAGTCGGTTCTGTTTTGTTGTGCACTCTTAGCCTTTATGTAGATTGGACACTTATTATCCCGTAGTGAGTGATCAAATGGCAGCTTCTTTTCTTTACAATTCACACAAATTGCAGGTTCTGCTTTCCTGGGGCAAAATGCGAATTCATGTCCGATGTCTGCACAATGCCCACAAGTAGGCTGTGTTTGCTTACAGGTGTGGGTTGTGTGACCAAAGCGGCAGCACCTGTAGCATTTGGGAACAGCCACATGCTCACGAAAACGATGGCTGCCCCAGTTTATATAGATTCTTGTTTGTTGGCTCAATGATTTCCAGGCCGCTGCTGAGAGCTCTATGATCCAATTTATGGCATTTCCGTTTCTGGATTTAGTTTTATATTTCGGCATAATGTGTTGCCCTGATTCTTCCTCCATGAGTGTCTGCTTCAAGTTTTTGCAGTATATTTCCTCTGTTAATTCTTCTGGTGTTGTTTCTTTGTCTACATCAAATACAATGATGCTTGGCCCTTTCCGTCTAGGGGGCTCTGCTAGGAGTCCCAGCGTTGGAATTTTGGGGTTGCTGAATATACCTTTTATGTCCTCCGCGGTTTCAGTTTCAATTAACACCCCTACGTTTCTTGTTTTCCGAATAGATCTAATCTTAGTATGCTTGAAGTCACCCTTCAGTTTTTCTACTATTGTTTGTTTTACTTCTTCACTGGTCTTGTGTGTTTCTGTAGAGGCTGGCTTTAGTACAACTAGATGCTGTTTTGGTATGAGGGTTTTTCTCTGTGCTGTTGTGGTTCGGTTTGTAATGGTGCTTTCATTTGGCTTGTTTAGGTTGGTCCTCAGCGCTTGGGAGTAGGTAGGGACGCGCTGTAGCATTTCCTTTGCCCTACTGTTTTGATAGACTTGAAGTTTGGCTAAGGCAACCTCTTTTTCCAAGTTGGTCTGGACTAGGATTGTCTCCATTTTCATCCATAATCCCACTATTTCCCCCCGGAGTGCAGTCGTAATCCTATTATGTTGATCTTTAAATAGGCTTTCTAGGGCAGTCCTTAGAATAAGAGACTGCTCCAGTGCAGTGCCTTCAGGCAGTCTGGGGTCCAGTGGGGTTTCTTGTTTTTCCTGCCCTTTTTCTGTCACATTTTCTTGTTGGGAGATAGTCTGCTCCGTTTGGTCTTTGTTCTCGCTTTTGGAGCGGGTTTTCATCTCCGATCTGGGAGCTGTGGATTGCTTGCCCTTTCTCTTTGCTGTGGATGCTGTTAGAGTACTGTCCAAATCTTCGTTATTCTCTATAAGTGTTGGGTCATCGTTATTTATAGCCTTTTTCAGAGGCGTACTTGGATTTTTCGATTTTACGGCCAGGTCCGGATTATCGGGATTGTTTCGGTTTATCGGTTCCATATTTTCCCCGGATGAAGAGTTCTGAACGGCAACTACTGAATTGCTTAGCTGCAGGAGTGCAATGCTTAGTGCAGATTCTGTTTAAGCTTGTTGACCTAAGCTTGTCAGGTGGTGGGGGGGGGGGGAGAGATCTCGACCCTAATCACCAAAATACCTGGATGTTGTGCTTAGTTTATTATTCGTTCTGGGAGGTCAGCACTGTGCACATTATTATATATATTCTCAATATCATGATGTAGTGACATTACCTGGCTTTTATTAATCCTGTGTTAAATATATTTAGTACCCCCTAAAATGTTTTGGATATAGATGTCTTGAAGTAGCAAGTAACTCGCACTAACGGTCACTCAGACAAGGTCCGACCAATCAGGGCTCGACCGCGTGGGACACTGAGAACGTTTTGTTATATATATTCAAAATATCATAAATGTAGTGACATTAACTAGCTTTTATTAACCTTGTATTAGATCAAATATATTTAGTACCCCTAAATGTTTATGGTATAGATGTCTTAAAGTACGTGGCAAATAACTCACACTAATAACGGTCACTCAGACAATGTCCGACCAATCAGGGCTCGACCGCGTGGTGTACACTGAGAACAGTATGTTTCTTTGGATAGTGTCCAGCAGTCTTCTGTTGACCGCGGTTCCGGCCTTCCTGAACCAGATTGGCGATCCGTAGGTGATCGCTGGGATGAATATTGTTTTATAATACAGTGACAGGGTCTTCCTGTTGAGTCCCCAGTCCCTGCGAGATACTCTTGCTACAAGTGCTGCATAGTTCCTCAGTTTCTCTATCAAGTAGGTGAGGTGTAAAGGACAGGTTTCCATCCAGGATAATACCTAGATACTTTATTTGCTTTGCTAGTTTAATGGTGGATCCCGCTATCTTTATTTGCGGTGGTCGTCTGATGTTTAGAGAGCCTTTTAGTAATACTGAGTTTGTCTTGGTTGGTGAAATCATTAACATATTTGTTTTTGCCCAATTCTGTAAGGTTTGTAGTGCTTGGTTTGCTTGTGTTTCAAGTCCCGTTCTGGAGTCCGCTTCCACCATTAAAATGAGATCATCAGCGAAGGCCTGACTGGCCACATTTCCCAGGTCCAGAGCCAAGAAGTCATCAAAAACCATGTTCCACATTAGTGGCCCCAGGACAGATCCCTGTGGGCAGCCCCTTCGGACGCTTTTAACAACTCTTCGGAAAGTTGTGACGACCTCAATTTTTCTATCCGACAGTTATGCCCGGACACTGTTATACAAGTTTTCTGGGAGTGCTGCTTTCCGGAGTCTGCCAAGGACACTGGGCCACCAGACGGTGTCGAAGGCCCCAGCAAAATCCACTGCTATTACCAGAAAATACTTCTTGTTACTTTGGGTTGCCTTGGTTATGAGGTTTTGGACTGCTTCAATGGTCGAGAAGCCCGGTTTGAATCCATATTGCCTGGGTGATTCCAGGTTGGCGGTTTTGTAATGGTTCATGATCCTTTTGTGGAGCAGCCTTTCATAGAGTTTGCTTAGGGTAGAGAGTAGGGCTATGGGGCGATATGAGGCTGGTTGGTCCGTAGGTTTTGTTGGGTTTTTTAAGATAAGTTTTAGGTGTGCAGTCTTCCAACTTGTCGGGAAGTTCCCAGTTTCCAGGCATTGGTTGAAGAGATTAAGTATCAGGTTTGGTATATATTCCACGGCTTTTTTGACCATCTCTGGTTCTATGAGATCCGGGCCGGGACATTTCCTGTTGCGCATTTGCAAGGCCGCACCCTGTAATTCATCGACTGTGAAGAGCGGTTCTATTTCTTGGGTTCTATACGTTTCGTTTGCCTGGCATATTACCTTTTGTTGTTCATTAAGGATATCTGGTGGTTCATGGATGATAGCACTAAGAATATTGGTAATCGATTCCTCCCACGTTTTGGTCAGGCTTCCATTGGGCATCCTCGTTACAGTAGGCGCCTCTGTAGCCAGGTGGGAAGGAGCACCAGTGCGTAGCACATGCTCCTTGATTAGACCGGGGTTCGAGCCCGTCACCACCAAATACGGAGGATGCGGAAAGGTCAGAAAATGACCACCGCATATCCCGGAGCAATATGGCCTTAGTTGCTAATGCTCCTAAAAAAACCAAAATAACAACAACAACAACCTCGTTACAGTGGATGCTTCTCCCCTGGGGAGCTTGTTTGTGGTGATTTTATACACTACGCCCCAGGGGTTCTCGTTCCCTGTCTTGGAGACCAGGTTTTCCCAAGAGGCTCGCTTGTTCTTTTTAATTTTTTCTGTATAGGTGTTTCGCACCTCTTTGTATTGTTGCCGTAGTACTGTTACCTCTGTTGGTGGCCATGTTCTCCGTGCTCTTTGGAATTATTTCCGTTTTGTCTGGACCTGTTTTCTCAATCTTTGTAATTCTGGAGTCCACCAGGGCATGTCCCCGACTGAGGGGGTTTTCCTCTTCATAGCTGTCTCTGCTGCTTCAGTTATGATACTGGTGATTTTCTCTTGGAAACAGGAAACCGTCTCCCCCCTGCCAGGGGATTGGGAATTAAAGGTAAATGGGACTAGAGGGTCCTATTCAGGCCGCCAATATGGCGTACCGCAGGTAGTTCCTGCATTTATGTTCAGTCTGGGTTTTTTTTTTGTCATTTGGTTTGTTTGCATGCACTCATCTTCGTCGGTTAGTTCCTGTGGCTGTGTCTAACCAGGTTCTTTGTCACTCTGCTATTTTCTTTGATCTTTGTATGGTCCTGTTGGGTCCTTTGATCCGTTTGTGGCCTCACTTCCGTTGTGGTTGGCTTCTTCCATGCTCATTTTGATTTCCTCTTACCTCAGGTATGTGTTCCACAGCCATTTTGATCAGCTCCGGCTCCAGGGGGTCCGGTCCCGGGCATTTCCTATTTCTCATCTGTGCCGCAGCATTTTGTAGCTCCTCCATGGTGAAGGGCGGCTCCATTTTCTGCGATGTGTATGCCTCGTTCGCTTGGGAGACTTCTTCCTGCTTGTCACTGAAGTATCTGGGGGGTTCTAGAATAATTGTATTTAGAATGTTTTTAATTGAATCATCCCATTGTAGTGAAGGATCCTTGAGGCGTTTTTGTGGCCGTCGTTATTTCCCCCCGGGGAGCTTATTTGTGATTATTTTGTATACCACCTCCAGGGGTTCTCATTTCCTGTCGCAGAGGCTAGTCGCTCCCAGGAGGCTTTCTTATTTTTCTTTATTTTTTCAGTGTAGGCATTGTGTAGCTGTTGGTATTGTTGTCTTAGATAGGCTACCTCTGCCGGCCAGGTTCTCCGCGCCTTCTGGTATTCTTTTCTCCTTATTTGAACTTGCTTTCGTAGTCTTTGTAACTCCAGGGTCCACCACGGCATGGCTCCTACGGAGGGTATCTTCCTTTTCATCGCCATTTCCGCTGCAGTGGTTATAATGTTGGTGACTTTCTCCTGCATCCTGTCCACGTTTTCCATCCTGTCAATCTCCCATCCGGTTACTTCCTCTTGTGCTTTGCGGATCAATCGACAGTTGGGATAAGTGTAAAGTGTGTTTAGGGTCAAGCGGCACCAGGGGTTCCTCCCATCTCCCGTAGTTTACATTGTGGGTGAACCAGTTGACTGGAAATTCCAGAGATTTAAAAGTGTATGGACTTTGTATATGTGTGATGCCTTGTGCCGTTGTTCATCTAGTCATTTAGCCGCCAGACTGAGGCCCGACATTGCCCCACTTTCGCCCCGTGGAGGCAGACCAGGTACCCACTAGTATATAGTTCACTCTGGCAGATCCTGCCACCTAATTTCCTGAGATTTCAGTGGCTAGGACCTAAAAAAAAAAAAAAAAAAAAAAATCGCGTGCGCGTCGCGAGAAGCGCTGGAAGTCCAAAATTTTGGGCAAAATTAATTTAGTTTGGTGATTTTAGATTGTGTGGGCCGTGTTCACGTTGCTGTCAGATAGAGCGGGGTGAAGGCTGAAGACTGTGGGGAGATAGACAGAAATATGGAGACGAAAGGGAAGGCAACTCCAGTTCACAGTGGGGCATGCCCACCAGAGGGAAAAAATATGGTGGCAGGGGGGACAGAAAACTGTCCCCTCCCTGCCAGGGAGAGGTGAGACAGTGAGCCAGACAGTGAGCTGGCTCAGGTTGCCAATGTGGCCTGTGTGCATGGGTGGGAGCAAACCAGACCGCGGGGTCAGGTCCGCACCATCCAGAAAAACGTGAGGCCCAGCAGAGGCGATCCAGTGTTGGTTTGGCTGAATAGGTTGTACAAAATGTCATAGTTGGGAGTCACTCATGGGACTGTTGTCCCGTCCAGTAGTCAATGTTCTGGAAAGTGCAGTTTTGTCCTGCAGTCAAGCCTGACGTCTGGTTGGAGACTTTGAGAAGCTTTGTTTGACACGTCTATTCGAAGTTTGCAGGCAGAGGAATGGTCAATCGTCTGGAATACAGATTCTGGGCAAACTTAGTGAATGCTATATATGAGGCTTCGTCTTCCAGTAAGTAGTGTTCCCGGTTTTTGGTATTAAGGCGCACTAGGATGATTAATTCAACACGAAAATCTTCATAAAGTTCGCAGTCATGCATCTGGTGTCCCCAGGTCTCCACAGAGCCACATGCACACATTGGGTTGTTTTCGAGTCCGAAAAGGTGTAATTTGTGCTGTACAACCCAGGGCAAAGCCATGCCGGATACTGTGGGTATTCACAGTTCGGATAATCGATATTCTACTGTACTTCGCAAAATTCAGCGGCACACGAGGATATTTTTTTTTTTTTTTTTTTTAAGATTTAGCCCTTAAAAAGGGTCGCCACCCCTGGTCTATGCCATCATCTCTACAAAAATGTGACTTTTATCCATAAGATATTTGAAAATACGACCCGATACTTCCGTTATCCAATTTCCTCCAGTTTGTCTTATTCACTCTCCCGAAACGCTCCAACACCTCACCGTCCATTTCCGTCAGTGACATATTCATATAACTGAGATTTCGGTCATAACTCATTCATCCAGTCATCCTTGCTGATCTTCTCATTGACTTCGTAAATTATCACTTTTGGTCCCAGTCTCCTAGGTTTGGAGAATGAGATGCCCACACTTCTTACTCTGTCGTTCGTTTTTATGCGATCAATATCCTCCGCACTTTCCACCTCTATGACATTTCCTTTCTCCACTGTTGAAACTTTCTGAATCTAACTGATGTCGAATTCGGATCTATCTGATTTCAACATTCCTTTCGTCGTCTTATCAACGGTATCATGCACTTCCTTGCTGCTCTTTACGAGAATCGTCATTTCGAGGGCTTAGTGTCAAACAACGTTAACTACAAAATTGCATTTTTGTTTTGAGACCACTTTGGTTTGACTTTATACAAATAACAATGCATATTGTGACATAGAAATGTTATTTCTCTAGTAGATTGTAGTTTACAAGTTAGCATGGGCTAAAAGCACATTTCTGGTAAACCAAGAAAATGCCAAATTACTTTTTCTTGGTTAATTACAAAAATGTTTACTACAAAATTATTTTGTAGTTAACGTTGTCTGACACTAAACACTCGAATTTCTCTGATTACAATGGAATGAAGCTCTTCAGTGCATGTCTTCCTGCTTGTCTTATCATCGTGTTCATTTTCCTTAACTAACCTCCTTGCTTACCATATCACTGTATAAAAATAGCTCTGGTACACATGCCAATTTGCCCACATCTAGCATTTATTGTCATT
The DNA here is from genome assembly GCF_048544385.1 of Mastigoproctus giganteus. Taxonomy (NCBI): domain Eukaryota; kingdom Metazoa; phylum Arthropoda; class Arachnida; order Uropygi; family Thelyphonidae; genus Mastigoproctus; species Mastigoproctus giganteus. Next base: position 111,401,056 of record NC_143577.1, read on the forward strand.
TTCCAAAATTCAATTATTTGTTCTTGATAGGTCTTGACCATTTTATCCAGGTCGGTCTCTCTCTCTCTCTCTCTCTCTCTCTCTCTCTAAACCTTCATTTCTGACCTCCCAGTTCTATTGTCGCATTTTCCAGGGCATCCCCACCTAGATAAAATTTCGCCAATTACACTTTCGCTTATTCCAATATTCCCATTAAACAGAAGCTTCTGTGTACTGGTTCGAAGCATTCCTGTTAACTCAGACCGAGCACAGAAATACATGACCCTGAATTTTAGATGGGTATTCCCTCACTTCTTCAGCATCTGAATATGAGATTATTTCATCCGGGTTAAACGCAACATTCTCGCCTTCAAGCGCATACTCTGCATTAGATGACAGAGAGGAAAATAACCCTCTCAGTCCCTCCAGATCACTATTAGTTATCGAGCTCTGCTCACTGCCCATTAAAACTAGATCTAAATCCACATTCTGGTGTACCTTATGTTTTCCCCTCTTTCGATTGACAGTCTTCTTCAGATCATACTCCTGGAATTTCTAACTACACCTTGAGATCGATTGTTGACAGAATTTAGACAGCAACCTGTGCTGACCCGTTTCATACATGCCAAGTCCCCAAATTTTTGCTGTCTTCGAAGTCTTCAGTCAAAATTTCAGCCTCATTTTGAATCTTATCGTAGCTGGATAGGGGGCATCCAGAAACCTCATCTTCCCCTTCCCTGTCCAATACTGTCACCTCTTCATGTTCGGAAGCTCCAGTATCTCCTTGTTCCTCCTTAGTTTTCAGAGGCTTATCTGAATTTCTCCCTACATTTATAATGTAACATCCAATTTATCTTCCCTTTCTTCTGACCCCTTTTTTGCCACTGCTACTCCGGAAACAAAATGACAATTATCACAACTTTATTTTTACTATCACGACTGCTTGCCAGCAAAGGCGTGTTTTATTACGCCATTGGCATGTGAACAGTGTTTACGGGCTGTCCTGAAATTATTTTTGCATGCATGGTATCAGAGGAGTCACTGTTGTTGGAATCTCGCACTGAATTTCTACGGGGGAAAAAAATAATAATTTTTAATACGTGACAAGGAGTTGCCGAGAAATAGCTTTGTTTTCCATCACCACAACACCTCTCCTCACAGCAAATTCAGTGCTACAGTTTTGCTGGGAAAACAACTTTTGACTATTGCAGTGACAGTTTAATTGTATGTTGCACAGATGATGATTACATCTATCTGCAATCATGTATGGTTGCTGGAGTACTGAGGCAAGACTAGGTCATAAAAGCTGTAGCTGATTTTCTTACTTGAAAATCACGACTCACTGGAAAATCAATGAATCATGCGTGTAAAGTGAATATTCTGCGAAAATTTTTCCGTGTTCGGGAGGAAACATCCAAGTTTGCTGAAGGAAAAAATTCCACGCCTCCGCCTTGAAACTGACTAACAGCCCGAGTGAAAGAAGGTTTTGTAAAGAATTACACGAGTCTGCGACTGGATTCGGAATTCAGACCTTTTGCAAATTGACGACAAGTGGCAAAGCCACTACCAGTATAAAGATATCGTCCGCTAGGTGGCGAAGGTCAGTGAGTTACTGAATTATGTGCTCCTAAAAATACTCAAATACCTAAGTTAACCTGAAAGGATCATAAATGAACTGCATATTGACAGAGAGCTTATGAGAAGTGGAATCTGGATATAGTGTCTACTAATGGAATCCTGAACAGGTAATATGTCTAATCTTGATTTTAATCATTCATACTTCGCTTAATAGTGGAAAGGAACGGTTGGTTTATAGCGATTCAGTGCAGCGGAACATAGCAATATTCTGCTTAAGGCAATACGGCACTTAAGCTCTGAACAAGGTCAAGCGGTGACAAAGTTAGGGATTAAAACCTCCCCCATTTCCACCTGCATATTTCATAGGCTAGTCATCGAACGATAGAAGTGCCCTATCTTGTTGTACTAAAGACTACCTGCCTCGAAATTACTGAAATTCCAGCCCCCATTTGCATTTCAGAATGACAGATTTCAGCGCATCAGCCGTGCCGCTTACTTGCTGCATATGTCTGACCAATGATGACTTCATAATTAAATGCGTTACTTGTCACAAAAACTATTGCAATAAGCCTGATTGTACTTCTGTAGATATTAAGAGATTAAACAAAACTAGAAAACGCAAGTTTGAATGTAACGCCTGTAGGCAACAAACAGGGAAAAATAATGAAGAATTACCTAATGAAGTCATTTGTGAAGATTCTTGTACAGAACAGATTAATGACCTTGAACAAGCAACAAGAGAAATCCTCTCGCAGACTGACCTTGGAAATGGCATCTTGGGCCATCCTGAAGGATCAATTTTTGAAACCTTGGGATGCGATATTTGCCCGGAAGACTGCGAGCACTCTGAAGGGGGTTTCGCTAGACAGAGGAGCAATCATAGCCCGAATGAAAGGCAGGAAGAGAACCGTAAAGAATATGTCTCGCGTACGGAATTAAAGGATATCCTTACAGACTGCATCAGCCCCTTTTCGATGCAGGCTGTGGAATACGCTGAAAACCTCGCGAGAAATTTCATCCCTGTACATAAAATGCTACAGGAACTGCAGGAAGAGAATTTTCTTCTCAAAGAACAAAACATTAAAATATTGCACACGCTTAAACGACTGGAGGAAAAGCTAGGATGCTTTGAATCCGTCCTCGTTGCACAAGGTGGCTCAACGGCCCCCGTAACCGACGAAACTTGCTATGCGAGGCAGAGCTACCCAAAGAAAAGTAGAAGTGATATGCATGGATTGTACAGGAGGACAGAAAGCATTGAAAATCAGAAACAGAAGACAAGAAAAGAATTGAATTCGGGGGAAAACATATCAGAAAGAATTGCAAAACTACAAGACAGCCAAATAATATGTGAATCTCAAGCCCAGCCGCGAACTGTCTGTTTGCAGCAGGACCTCGCAAGCAATAGCACCAAACCCAGTGAAACTTTAGGGGCAGCACAAGGAAATGGCTCCACACATTCCACTAGGAAAAGTCGAAACCAAGATAAAGAAGCCTCAGAAATATTAGGACAACAGGAATCAACTGAAATGATTGGAGCATGCATGTATTCCAAGAGTACGAACTCCAGAGTTACATCTTCCCCCTCAAATCATGTTCCTGCAAACCCACTCACTTATGCGCACATCACTATGCTACCTAAAAAGCATAACACTTTTGAGGGTAGAAAAACCCGCCCATCCCAAAATTTCATGCCTACTCTCGCCGAGGACAGCCGACGACGTAATCCAGTTCACAGAGAAAGTATTAACGTGTCTTCCTGTAACACACCTGAAACAAACAAACGGTTTTCTGAAATGTACAACATTACTTCCGTTGCAACCAGGGAGCAAATTTTTGTATCAAGGCTGGGACCCACAACACAGCCCAGAAACATTAAAGCCATGTGTGAGGGCGAACATGGGATAACTGTGGAAGTAAAGCAAGTGAAAACACGACACCCAGCTTACTCCTCCTTTATAATCTCTTATAAAGATAAAGCAACTCGCCTACAAGACGTAAGCGCCTGGCCAGTAGGTACCTTAGTCAAGCCCTACAGAGACAGATGGGCCAGACCACTGGTTAAAAATGATGCAAGGAATCGGGCTCAATAGCAATCAAAAAAACTACCCCCAGCTGGGAATGCAGAACATCACATCCACCTGTTTGTACAAAACGTGAGGAGCATCTCAAATAAGCTCCACACCCTACAAACGATGATGATGTACGAGGACCTGGATTTCATTTGCCTAATCGAAACCTGGTTGGGAAATGGAAAACAGTTAGATCGGCTAACTGCGGCAGCAAACTGCAAATGTGTGGGAACCGGAAGAACAGATAGGCGAGGAGGAGGAGTTTTAATTTGCTATCAAAATAAATACCAGCCTATAAGAGAACGAAAACCAATTCAAATAATTTTGAAGGGATTTGCGTTACCTTTTCAAAAGAGCACGTGAAAATACAGTTATGCATCATATACCTCCCACCTGAGCACACAAAGGAGACAAGAAACGAACTCTATGCTTGGCTTGCTGCAAATCTAAAGCCATCAGTCGACACAATAATAGCGGGAGATTTTAATTTGCCTTTTCCGAAACACAGGGAGGCCAAGAAAGAGCTGGATGCGACATTGGGTGCATTGCACTTAACGCAGCTTCCGACACCAGTGACAAGGGGAATGCAGCAACTTGACCTGTTGTATCATAGTTCCTTAGACATAAGGCTAGCGCAAAACTGCATAAAATTTAAGTCGGACCACAATCCCATTGAAATAGAAGCAGCACTGAAGATACACAAATGCTTGCAGGGTAACCACACGAACTGGGAAAAGCAAAGTAAGTATCTTTTCTCCGTGAAGTATATTAATGCAGAGGTCATTCTCAGTCACCTGACTAGTTACAACTGGAATGACCTGCAAGAAAAGCCAGTAGACGAAGCTTTAGAAATGATCACTAAAAAGCTATACCAAACAGCATTGGAAGGAGCAGCAAAAGAAATCAAAATATCTGAGAGAACAAAAGAATGGTTTAACCCACAACTGAAAGCAAGTTTCCTCAGGAAGCAAAAACTGTATAGAAAATGGCAAAGAACGGGTCATCCTGCCGATCACATTCGTTATAAGAAAGAAAGAGCACATTTCATCAAAGCAAAAAGACAGGCACACTGCAGTGTTGTTCGTAACAAACTAAAACGAGCAAACAGAATTACTAGCAATAGAAATAGCACAGAGAATATGACCGAATGCATTTTCAAGGAATGGGCTAATAACACTTTTAGTAACCTGCATGGACTAAATCAAATTGAGAACACTGATAATGGTAACAAAATTTTGGAATTCCTGAAAGATTTAAACAAGCGAAACTATTCGGCAAGAGAGGAACCAACAAGACCTCCTTTGAGTGAAATACAAATCACCAAAGAGAGCGTAATGAAAGCAATCAACGATCTGCCCAATAAGGCCACTGTTGGACCATTCCAATGTTCATCCTTAAGATAAGTAGCCCATTTATAATAGATCTATTACTGCACATCTATCAGGAAATCATTAGGTCAGGAGCTTTCCCGCAAGCCTGGAAAAATTACATTGTAACCCCAATACCAAAGATTAAACACCCAAAATTGGCTAAGGATTACAGACCAATTTCTGTCAGTTGCACCCTACAGAAGGTATTCGAAAAAGCACTACTTCCCACCATCAATCAACACTGCTTCAGCCATAGACCACCACATTTGCACTCAGTTATTTCGGGTAGATCAACAATAACAAACTTACTGGAAACCCTTTTTCGCGTGCAGAAAGCACTAAATGAGAAAAAGCAAATTGATATTATTTTTTTGGATATCTCCGCAGCCTACGACAACGTCTCAATTCCAGCGCTCATTGCGATTTTAAAGAATTATTTTAATGTAAGAGGAAATTTGTTAACTATAATAACCAGCCTGCTAGAACATAGAAAACTTATTGTTAAGCACCAAAAGCTACAATCTTGCTTTACCATCTCGCGAGGAGTGCCACAAGGGGGAGTTCTTTCGGCTACTCTCTTCGCGGCCGCCCTGGAGCCGTTTCTTGCACGGTACTACAATTTTATAACATATGCTGACGATGTAAAATTCTTCATCACTTCCAAAGACCACGAATCAGCAGAAGGTATTTGTCAGATGGCAAATAGCACAATCAGAGAATTTGAGAGCTACCTGGATTGCATCGGGCTCCGTATTAATGCGCAGAAGTCTGCCCAAATGACCATAACTTGCAAGCAGAATAAAAATGACATCTCGATCTCTGTGAACCGGTCTAATGTGGTAAAAGTGCACTCTCACCTGGACCTGGGTCTTAAATGGGATGACAGACTCACCTTTGCTCAACACTTCGCCCATATGAAGACAAAAATATTCGCCGCTTTATGGGCTACCAGACAGGAACTAGTAGGAATTAGGGATCCTCAGCTAGCGACCAAGTACATTTTAATGTGTGTCCTGCCAATTGCAATGTATGCCTCGCAAATCTGGTCTTCAGCTCCAGATTCACATTATAAGTCCGTCCTTGGGATCGAGTACTGGTTCTTGCGATGGCTTAACAGAGTTGCTGGCCACCCTTTTACTATCTCAAGGGCCATTCTCTACTCAAACCTTAACATCACACCCTGGATGCAGCGGACAATTAACAGGAACATACACACTCTCGCACAAATGCTCACAGGCAGAGTGGATGCTCCAGTCCTGGATAATATTCTAGTCAAACCGCGTGCCACTGCTAGACGTTGCGGAGAAGTAAATAATCCACTGCGTTCAGTCCTGAACAATCTTAGTAGTCTGCAAAGATTCTTCCCATCAAATGCAGCGAAAATATTTAACTCACTACACATAGATGCCGAAAAACTGTGTGAGGATGCAAAATACCGGAAAGAGATCTTCCAGGATTCGTACAGACTTACCGAAATATGAATCGGCTGCAAAGTACCAAAGAATTTAGAGTAAAAGAGAAACTTTCTGCTTTAAGAACAATAATAATTTGTTGACTGTAAAAATATACCTTCTGTAACAGTTATGTTAATATGTAATTTATAGATGGAATTATTAGTGAATTGTAAATATATCAGTTGTATAATGTATGTACAGAATCATCAATGTGTAAATACTATATATATTAAACATAAAATGTGTATATAATATTTCGGGACGAGACTACGTGTTCAGTATATGTAACCCACTGCACGTAGTATCTCGTACCCTGATATGTACTTAGCACCCTCCTGGCACTTTGCCGTCCCGGGGTGGTTTCCTTATGGAAATAAACGGATAATAATAATTATGGAGGACATTAATTTATTTCTTTAAAAAATAAATAAAAAATTAACTTCCGTTTGGTGGAATATAAGAAGAAAATTTTATAAATGCAGTATAAGAGTAGAAGCATTGTATTATACCTTTTGAGTTTAATTCTGTGAAATATCTTTTATATGACATCATGATCTTTTCATATAGGAATACCATATTTATTAATATATAGTAAGTGATAAACCACTGCCACTGTATGGTAGTTAAAACAGAATCGAATTTTAGTGGCTGATGAACGAAGCTCATATATTGGGCAGGAAAGCATTTACGGGTTAAAAAAGGCACAAAACGTGTCACAGAAGAAGGTGAACATGTTAGATGATTGTCAGCATGCAAAACATAAAATAAATAATTTCCTTACAAGTGAATGTCGCCTGTTAAAACAAGGTAAGGAGCCGTTCATCAAGGGACTTCATGACTCGTTCATTAGACTAAGAATTTTAGGCTGGATTTAAAAGGCTTCCTTAAATGTAAAGAATATCTGAGAAGCGAGAACTAAGCTGACTGAAAAGAGATGATTAGGAATTATATTTTAGAATGAAACTGTGGAAGTTAGACACTTTTACTATCAAAAATTTTCCCATTGTACTTGAGAAATATTTATTATCGTTGAGGTAATTCGTTTTCTGAAGAACGCAGTTCACTAAAAGTTCTTAAAAATACGTTCTAAGATCCAATTCTGAAAAATGGAAAGCGAAGGTGTTAGCTTCTCCACTCGCAAACATGTCAGCTTTCCAAGATATAATATAACATTCCAACAATTCGTAAGCTTAAAGGAAACTTTCTTGGCATGTGCTACTGATGCATTACGTACCTCGACTGGGCTACAGGTTATAAACCTTGCTCAGCAGTTTAGTAGTAATTCAAAACAGGTCAAGGAAGAAATAAAATATCTCATCCCCCACCGATTCCTTTTATGGACGAGGGGACAAACAAGTTACCTTCTCATACGAAGGTAAGAATCTGCCATTTGTAATCCGACGACTGGGTGTAGGTAGTCTGTCCAATGTTCTGCATACATATATGTCTATTGTTGTAGGGGACTTTGGTTTGCCTAACACAATTATAGATGTGCATAGTCGAACAGAAAGCTGTTGATTTTAGTTAAGCTTCGGGTATCAAGAATTATATTGAACTGAATGGGAGTGATCCAAAAACCTTAAACACTCGTATTACCTTTTATGAACGGCTACCTGTCTCCAATTTTCTTTGTTGATAACTTGCCATTTTGTGGTATTCTGTTTGGATAGAATTTTCCAATCTGCTCGACTCTTTCTTAAAAGTAGAAAATTGCCGTTTTAATTACAGCGTTTATTTCTGTTACCAAGAATTGAAGATTAATAATCAGGTGGGTGATTTCCAACGGTTTGTGCTTATGAAAATTAAAGCTTCCACCCTCCTATCTCCGCTTGGAGAGACATATATTATTAAGAAATTATTTTAATGCGATGTTTTTAAGTTATATTATTAATATATTTGAATTGTATTATTGTATCGTAGGAACTATTTTTCAATAAATGTGTGATATTAATCAGTCAACTCCTTGTGCGATAGCAGTTGCTTCAGTGGATACGATTGTTCCGTTATCAATATCCTCAGTACTATAGTGATGACAGTTGAGTTCCATAATGCAAATATTAGATATAAAAGTATTACCTGTAAAGGGTAAACTATTTATAAGACATTTGTTTATCGATTCCCAACTTTTAATTTATTTTTTAAATATGTTTTGAAAGATTCACAATAATGAAAACTTACGAAGTCTTTGAGATAAATGTAAGACCAGGTTACAAGTTTTAGGCCGCAATTCGATGTTTTATGAATCTCAATTCCGCGGTCACAACTCATGAGACTCTTTCTTTATAATGTATAAACAACAACTCAAGTTTAGCATTAATAACAGCATGTTTGCAGGAGAAATCCGAAGTGTATTATTTATGGGTTCAGTTTATTGAGAAATTTAGAAGGATGAATCTCCTCGCAGGCACTTTCAGCACTAAATATACAATATCTTTGTGGATTCTTACTGAATGGAATAGCCAGATCTGCACGGGTGGAACAGGTCCGAAGACGATACCGAGCTTGCTATGTTGTAACGGTATGATAAAACATTTCAATTTTGTAATAAGATATGATTAATGCTAAAAATGGTAGCCATACCTAAGCGGTATTATATATTGTCGTTTATTATTTGAGGTTATGTATATACGTAATAACCGCAATACATAATTCAATGTAAACAAATTTTTTGATGAATATATTATTATTATTATTTACATATAATCTTTAAGGGAACGCAACAGAAAAAAAAAAAAAAAAAAAAAGCAAGATTAAATTTAGCGACATCACGTCGTCGGCCATTAGGGAGCCGACTCATACAGAAAGAGAATAATGTGGATATGCACCGTTCGGCATTGTTCATTAAAAACACCTTTTCCTGGAAATTGTGGATAAATAAAATCCTTTAATAGCTAAATTAGATACGAGTTTGCAATGACTGAACTGTCGAAGAAAAAGCTCCGGTCAATTTTCCATATGCCATTCCTCTGCAAACAACAATTCCAGGGGAATTCATTTGTTTTCCTTTTGAGAACGGCTAGTAGACCAAACAGTTTGATTGAAAAAATTTGTGTTCTTACTCATTGCATGAAACTTGTACGTAAATACCATACCCTTTAAAACTCACCTTCACTGAAAGCCTGGCCTGATTTTGGTATATGGGGACTGAATCCAGTGTTCTTTAAGGTCCTCCTTATGGAGATCTTTAGTATCTATGCTATAACTGTACTGGAAAATCTCAATGATAAAAGTGTCCTCGTCCGTTGTCTCTGTAAAACTTCACCACCAAATATGGAGGATGCGGAAAGGTCAGGGAATGACAACCGCATATTCCCGGAGCAATATGGCCTTAGTTGCTAATGCTCCTAAAAACCAAATAACAACAGCTGTACAACTTTTACGTTTTCGTATTTTTAATTATAGTAACTTCACTGTTTGTTTACCTCAGATCTGTCTTTTCATTACTTCAATAAAGGTTTAAAAGTATCTTTAAAGATAAAAACATTCATATATATATATATAATTTGTAGGAAAATATAGTACAAACTAAAAGAAAAGCCATATAAAACAGCTTGGGGATAGCGAATTTGGGGTGAATCAACAATGTAACCCTTCATTCAGAAAAATGTTACTATCCTTGTTATGTGAAATGTTATAAGGCTGCTTTGGAGGAAACAGCTGTTTCATTAAATTCATTCGTATATTCAATTCATTAAATTGTATTCGTAGTTTCGTATTCCATGAAACATCACATAATACCATAAAACATACGAGTATTTCTACTGTTCTGTGAACAACTGGATGGATGGGTTATCTATCATCCATTTACGCCTCTTGTCGGGTGCATTCAGAGCCTCACTAAGTACCTCATACTTTCGAAATTTTAAAGACAAAGGTGAAACTCTTACCTGGGTATACTCAGTATTAGTCTTTTTGTTGTCAGAGATAATAAGTTTTTGTGTAGTCTGCATACGTTGTGTTGATCTGTTTTTCCTCTGCCATTTAGCCGAGGGACCCTGGTGGGACCCCGTTACTCCTCCATCACCTCGAGGAGGTAGGCTGGGAGTAGGGTGTAAGTATAGTCTCCGCCTGGGGCTAACTCAGGACATATCCTGAGATTGCTAGGGAAGGTCTCCTGAAAATAAAAAAATAATAATAACTCTGGAAATTTTTATTGTAAATGGGTGTATAGGTAACGGTTAATGTTTGGGAGTAAAGGTGAAGATAAAGGAGGTGGATTGTAGCATCGAAGATCCATAGGAAATTAACAGTTTGATGACCCAACGTTAGGCAAGTCCTTTGTTTTTAAAATCAATGAGCATCAGCTGAGAATGATCTACTGTCTGAGAGTCCAATAACTAGAACAAATAATATAGAAAGCTGAAAGATTTGTTTTGTAAGATCGTTGAGACCCTTTACATTTCACATAGTTCCACATTTGCCATTTTGCCTAATCTCAAATGCATTTTGATATTTTTTTCCGTGAACTGGGAGCAAGTGAGATCAGTTTTGCTGTCCAGTTCTTTAAGTATCTGTAGCTTATAATCCTCTGAATTTTCGTTAACTTTGAAATGTTGCCGATCACTTATTGAACAACTTCCCTTCAGATTTTCACCCGAATTCACCTCTCCACTATAGTTCATATGTTTCATATTTAACATCCTCTAATCCTCATGTTCGCTAAATTTCTTCCAGTGACTTACTTGTTTCTCTTCACACAAACCAGACACCTAAGAAGTCAATTTCAAACTAGAGCTGCATTAAACAGATTGAGTTTCCGATAGTTTAAATTTTCTTCCCAAAGAGGTCTTCGCTAGTGAATAGAATGGTGTAGCAGACATGTTGACGTAGTAATGTATTGAAGAGGTAAAGAAACGTGCGACGTACTTGAACGACACATTGAAAAGAACACATTATTCGTATCGCCTCCATTCAGTGTATGTTATAGCGGGCATTCTTTTTTTAATTTCTCACTTATTTTAGATATACATTCATTAAATTTTTCCATTGTTTTAAGATCATATATTTTACTTCTCTTAATTTAACTATTTTTTGCCATTTATTAGAGAGAATGATCGACAATCGTATTGCATGTTTTAAAAATCTTAACTCTCAAAATAGGAAAATCTACATTTTCAGAAAATTACTGAAGAGATTGAGATCAAGATTAAGAATCATCTGTAGTCATAAACGTACAGGCAATACGATTATCGATCATTCTCTCTAATAAAGAATAAAGTTTTTTTAATAACTACCTTTGTATTTTTTCAAATGTATAACAATAACTTGATATGGGATTAAATCTTTAATAGTAATCAAATTCTTGGTAACTAATAGACATTATTATTACCTAAATGCAAATTACTCTTTCATCTTATGCGCGTATTTGATGACTGTTATATGCTATTATAGCGAGGCCACGTTACGTCAAGGATCTGGGTATATTCTTACCATATGTATGCCATATCCATAAATTTAGTACTTCAATTTAGTACAGCATGTCCCACCCACTTTTTTTAACTATTGAATACACATGAATTGTCAAACTAATAGAGCAAGCTTATCTGCGAAAAGATCTAAACCTCCCAAGCACTTCCTAATTCATTTCCCAAATATACGTGGTCTCAATTCTAATCTCAACGATGTTGATTCAACTACTGCTCATCTCAGATGCCCAAATTATTCGCTGTATGATTCCTTTCGCCTCAAAGGAGGTACTTCTGCATATGTCCGTTCTGATATTCCCTGTCAGAGACTTGGCAATTTGGAATCTCCTCTCTTTGATCTTCTCTGCCTTAAAATCTCTCTATCTCATTGTGTCAAATTCATCTGTTGTCTCTACCATTCTTCCAACTCCACTAATCACTTTGAGCTCTTTGACTTCCTCTCTTTGCAGCTTGACTTTCTTCACACCAACTTTCCTAACAGTGAGGTAATTTTCCTTGGTGATTTTAACATTCACAACTCCAGCTGGCTTCCGTTTTCTAGTCACACGACCCAGCAGGTCGAGATGCTGAGGCTTTTGCAATTACTAATGACCTTGCACAGATTGTTCATTTACCTACAAGAATATCGGACAATCCTAATCATACAGCCAATATGCTTGATCTTTTTCTCATAAACAACCCTTCTAAGTACACGGTCGAAGTGAGAGGTCCTTTAGGCACTTCAGATCACAACTTGGTGATTGTCTCTTCTCCAATGGAACCTTTATCTCATGGCTATTCCCAACCTCGTGTTGTTTGACATTACAAGAATGCAAAATGGGATGACCTGCGAGACTTCTTTTCCTTGGTCGGATTACTGTTTCAAGACTTCTGATGTCAACGTTTGCTCAGATCGTGTCAGTGAAATTATTCTTGCAGGAATGGAATCCTTTATCCCACACTCCACTTTAAAATCTCGTCCTTTATATAAACCTTGGTTTTCCAATAAATGTGCTAAGGCTGTTCAAGAGAAGAATGTTGCATATCGTAATTGGCTTCTTTCTAATTCTTCAGTTTCATTTTCTGCCTACACCAAAGCTCGCAACAATTGTAAAGCAGTTATTAATCAGTCCAAACTAGAGTTCGAACAGGCTAAGAGTAGAAAACTTGCTTCTTACCCTAATGGTAGCCGAGAATTCTGGTCTCTTGCCAAAGCTATTGGCTGCAACTTTTGCCCATCTCTGCTTCCATCTCTGTCTAAACCAGATGGTTCTGTTGTCACTTCAGCCAAGGATATAGCTGACCTGCTAGCATTCCATTTTTCTTCCAGCTCATGTATTAATGATCTTGGTAAAACACCTCCCACCATTCCCAACGTGCTCCATTCAATGCCTCCTGTGGTCTTCCGTCAAAAGGATTTTGACGAATCTTGATGTTAGGAAAGCTCCAGGTCCCGATGGTATTTCTCCACTTGTTCTTAAAACCTGTGCTCCTGAACTTACTCCTATTCTTTACCGCCTTTTTTCACTTTCTTATTCCAAGAGTTTTTTCTTCTGCTTGGAAATTTTCTCATATCCAGCCAGTATCTAAAAAGGATGACAAATCCCTCCCATCCAATTATCGTCCTATTGCAATTACTTCTACTCTTTCTAAAGTAATGGAGAAATCAATTAACTGCCAACTCTTAAACTGATTAGAAACCTTCCATCTGATCAACGGTCGCCAGTATGGATTCCGTCAGTGTCGATTCACTGGTGATATTCTTTTTTTTTTGTAGTTGTTGGCGCATCGGATTGTGTGGCCATAATGCACCTCCCAAGGTGTTTTTTTTTTTTGCAGTACTTTGATCCAAGCCCGAGGCGGGATTCGAACCCCCGACCTTTGGGTTGCCAGGCAGACGCTTTACCCACCTGGCTAGCCCGGTCGGCGGTAATATTCTGGCTTATGTTACCCATTTATGGACTAATTCAATGGAAAGGTTCGGTGAAACACAAGTAGTTGCTCTTGACATCTCAAAGGCTTTCGATCGTGTTTGGCATAAAGGTCTTCTATGGTATACCAACTGTTTTTAGTAATTGGTTATCCAGTTTTCTCTCTGATCGCTCACTGAGGGTGATGGTAGATGGCTCTCTGTCTTCTAACTTCTACACTAATGCCGGTGTCCCTCAAGGTTCAGTTCTTTCTCCCACTCTTTTCCTCTTTTAGCATTAGCATTAGTAGAGGCATTTGATGCAAAAAGCAAGCTTATGCAGCATCAGCCAAAAAAAAAAAAAAAAAAAAACCCACTTCCACTTCACCCCTCTGTTCGTTCAAAATACCTGTCCAGCTGAGCCTTAAACTTATTTAGGCTATCAACCTCCACCACAAGGGATGGAAGTCTGTTCCACCAACCAACCACCCGCTGGCTAAAGGCAAATTTCCGCAAGTCTATCCTACATCTGTCTTTCCTCAATTTGAATTTATGCCCTCTCAGGTGATTTTTCTGAGCTAGAGGAAAAATCCCATCAGCATTGAGCATGCTTAAACCATTCAAGGCTTTATACACCTCTATCAGATCACCTCGCTGGTGCCTAGTCTCCAGACACTGTAATTTGCTTTAAGCCTTTCTTCGTAAGAGCACCCCTTTTGTTCCATTCACTAATCTTGTTGCCCTTCTCTGTACTCGTTCCAGCAGCTCTACATCCTTCTTGAAATGAGGCCTCCAGACCTGTATACAGTACTCTAGGTGTGGCCTGACCATTGCCTTATACAAGGGAATAATCACCTCCTTATCCTTGCTGGAAAAACTCCTGTATATCATTGACAATACTCCATGAGCTACTCTTGCAGCCCGTCTGCACTGCTCAGAGAACTTCATATCTGCCTGCACAACCACCCCCAAGTCCCTTTCATTCTCTATCACTGTTAGTGTAGTACCACAGAGTTGATACGTTGCACTGGGGTTGCTGTTTCCCATGTGTAGTACTTTTCATTTGTCAATGTTAAACTTCATTTGCCACCTCTCAGCCCATCTGCTCAACCTTTCCAGATCCTGTTGCAGCAGCATAGTGTCAGTAGTGTCCTTGACAACCCTGCCAACCTTTGTATCATCTGCAAACTTGGACATTAAGCTTGATATACCATCATCAATATCATTTATAAATACAGAAAACAATAATGGACCCAACACTGAGCCCTGAGGGACTCCACTAATAACATTAGTCCACGATGAGCAGTGTCCATTGATTACTCTTGTATATTAATGATCTTGTTCCATTGACTGGAAATCCTATCCATAGTTTTGCCGATGATAGCACATTGCATTCCACTTTCCATTTTGAGAAACCTTGTCCTGCTCAATCAGCTTCAACTTCTCGAAAATCTGCTACTAATTCCTTAAATGCCGATCTTTAGGTATTTCTCCAGTGGGGCAAAGACAAATTAGTTGATTTCAACCCTTCTAAAACTCAGTCATGTCTTATATCTGACAAAAAGGATTCTTCTGCTCCTCTGCTAATCTTTAGTGACACTCCGATTTCTAGGCAAAATGATATATCTCTTTTGGGAATCTCTCTTGGCACAAGTACATTACAAATATTGCTTCTTCTACATCTAAAAAACTTGGTTTTCTCTTTCGCTCTCGGCGTTACTTTTCTTCCAAACAGCTGCTCACTCTGTATGAATCGCAAATCCGCCCTGCCATGGAATATTGTTTCCACTTCTGGCGTGGTGCCCCCCAAACCTCTCTCAGGCTGCTTGATTCCATTCAGAAGAGGGCAGTCAGCTTAATTAATGATTCATCTCTAACAGAGTCTCTCCACTCGCTTTCTCATAGACGTACTGTTTCTGCTGCATGCCTCTTCTACAGATACTTCCATGGGCACTGTTCTTCTGAATTGGCTTCTATAATTCGCGCTCTTTCAAAACAGTCCGAACATGTACCGCCACCAGCCAACATCCATTTACTGTCCAACTTCAAACCCACAGAACCAACTTTTCATCTTCCTCGTTTATTCATTCAACTGCCGTTTTCTGGAACAACCTTCCTTCATACGTATTTCCCGAAAATTACAATCTACAGAAGTATAAAGTCCAATATCAACAAATATCTTCTTTCGTCTTTCCAAGCACGGCACTAAATACTATAGGTTCTAATATCTTTCGTGTTTGGGGTTTACATAAAAAAAAAAAAAAAAATTAACTGGGTTGTCACCAGTCAGCTGTACCCTTTATGCAATTTTCGGTGAGAAAACATAGTTACAGGCACATTTAATATATCCATTTATCTGTGATTTTCTTTCCCTCGTGCCTATATAGCGCAGTGATTTTAATCGACGTTCTTTCATACCGGACGAAAAAGGCCTGAGCTGTAATCCCGTCAATGACGCGAGTAATTTATGTGCTTTTTTTTTCATAACATAGCTCATTTAATCTGAGGCAGGGGTTGCATGGTTCCCCTCCCGAAACTAGGCTGTTCCTTCCAGAAAGTCGCATTGCCGCTTGGCATACATACATCTAAACTAATCTTGAATTTCGGCGAAAACAGTCCACCGATCATGCTGAGTGAAACGCTCTGGTTGTGATATTTACATCTGTAATTACTTTCCACATATTCCTGTGGGTTTAGTTACTATGGGGGTATAAAATAAATAATTTATTAGTCGGAAATATCAAGGAAATTCAAAAGATCAAAAGGTTTGCTACAGGGGTGCTGTTTATCCCCCACATTATTCAAGTTGTACCTGGAAGTGACTCTGGAGGCTTTGGTCCCAAAGATGCAGACCATTGGGATTATGTGTAGCTCAAAACATCTACCTTTCAAAGGTAGATGACCAGGTACTGATTGCTGAGGGTGCTGACTGTATGTGCAGAAATCTATTGGAACAATATACAGAATGGGGTTTGATAAATTTTAATAAGACGGAATATGGAGCGGATATAAAGAATGTGAAGCAGTTTAAATATCTGGGAGCTATTGTGCAGATGGATGATTCATCTGAAGATGAGATTACAAAGAGAATTAATGAGGGGAGAAAAATCTTGGGAATGTTGAATTTGAATCCAATATTATGGAGCAATAACATTCTCCCAAAAACCAAACGATTACCATATAATGGACTATAAAAGAAAGACAAAGGAAGAAATTGCTAGCTGTCAAGATGGATATTTGGAGAAGATTAGCCCTAGAGAAGATCTAAACTAGAAGGAGTTAAGAATGAAGACATAAGAAAAGCAATGGACGCTCAAATAAACATCGACAAAATAGAACAAAAAAGATTAGAATGGTATGGACATGTTATGAGAATGGGGGAAGAGAGACTATCTAAAAAAGCAATGGAGTGGACACTACCTCGAAGGAAAATAAGAGGAAGACCTAGAAGCACATGGATGGAGGGAGTGAGGGCAGTTATGGAAAAGAGGAAATTGATAACCCCTAGCATTTTTGCTGTTATGGGCATTGCATCAGGCATACATTTAAAATTTACTTATTTTCGCTGATTGCAATAAAGATATTATGACTGGAGACCGGGAGGACAGAAAAGAGTGGAGGAACAAAATTTAAATAATAAAAAAAAGTTAGGTCGAGGATAACTATTGATACAACGGAGAAATCTAAGAAGAAGAACTTATTAGTTACTGATAAGTTACTTATTTTATTCGGAATGCAGGTAGCGTAGAAATGATGGAACATATCTCTACATCATAATTTCTCTTGGTCACATACTCTTTAGTTTCTGCTGTTTCAGTCGACTGCCATTCAAATATAAATGCATCAATACTTAACGGCCCTGCTTTAATTTTGTAAAACGAACTATCTACACGTTTCTTCTTTTAATAAAAAAAAAAAAATCCATGTTAGCTCTCACCGAATGCTGGCTTCATTGGCAGAAAAGTAACTATATCGCTTTCTACCCGCCTATTTGGAAAAGTCCATCTTATGGACTTTTCCAAATAGGCGGGTCCATTTTCCCAGAGCTGCAAAACGGGAAAATTGGGATTTAGAATATAGGCGATTTTACAGACGCTTAACACTAACGCCTCATGTGTTGCTTTGGTGTTGACACTCAAACTAGATATTTAATAACGAAGTCCGAAAAGAATAATTAGTCTTTCTAATTATTACTTTAAAGGGAATATTCGATTGAAATATTCTCTGGGGTAAAAGTGCCTGGTGAGTAAATGAACTTTGGAATGTTTATCATTTGCTGAGAAAATCAATGTCGGGCATTCATACGGGAACATTTTGACTGTTCGTAACTATAAGCATCTTTGATGCAGAAAGCAAAGTCTTGGAACATGACCTTAGATTTTAATGAGGCATTTAGTAGTCATAGTGGCTCTGCCATTAAAACACAACACGATCTTGATTTTTCTTTTCTTTTTTTTCTTTTCTTTTTTTTTTCTGGAGTCTTTGTAAAGTGTGAAGACATTAGGGGTGATAAGCAAAATAAATTGCGCAGATATTAATAGCACCTTAATAATTGGCTTCCGAGAATCTCGAAATAAGTTAGTTACAGAGTAATTTTTACTTAAGCATCTGTTCAACAATTTGTATATTAATTTTTCATATAGTAGTCGGGCGGGGTCGCTTCGGGTGAACGTACATTAAGTAGGGTGAAAGTACACAAAGTTCGTGAGTCAGTGCTCGTGACCTGACATTATTTCCCACTTGCTTCTTTTAGCAGTCTTGCAAGCCACGTGTAGTTAGCGTATAAGCGCGTGTAGTTCGTGTTCGATGCGTAATTGGTCTCTTGTTAGTGAAGCCTATCCCAAGCTCGAGGCTATCCTGGCGGACTTTGATGGGTGGAAGAGTAGTGGACTGACGGCTCTTGCGTTTGCTGGTAGATGCGAAGGGAATGGTGACAAACGTGCGACCTTCTCCGCTCGATGTGGGTGAAGCTAGTGTGCCGTAGGCGAGACAGCCAGTTAACATTTGAACCCCGTCACCTCGCCAACCCACTCGCACTCAGATTGTGATCTCTGGATTTATCTCGTCGATGACAACAGCAAATTAAGCTCCATTCAATTCGATAAATATATTTGCTCACCAGGATTGTACCGACGAATCGATCACATCGGTTTTGTATTGACCGTCCGACACTAGGAACTTCGTTGGTAGGCCTTGCCGAGTGTCGTGTCCCACTTCTAGGCACGGACGATCAAAATACTAACCCTTTCAGCAGTAAAAGTGGACCGGTTTCTGCGCCACCTTTTCCGGCCGAGTCACAACTGACATTAACTCAGTCGGCTACGTTAAGGTGTTAGAATGTGCATCTCCTATTGCCGCGAGTTCGCTGTAGGCATCACGGCTGTAGTTGGTTGGTTCATCGTGAGTTGTAGCGAGTAGCCGACGAAGGACGACAGTGGCAAGAGAAGTGATTGAAAGTGAAAAAAATATTAAATATTTATCAGAGTGAGTAATATTTTGTTTATCTTTGTTAGACTGGTTCGTATCACTTTAATCAAACTAATATTCGCCTTTTCTCAGCCGTAGCCATTAATCTCACGAAATACAATTAAAAGAATTTAATGAAAGCGGTGGTAACTTAAACCGGTCTTTTGTACAAGCGTAAACGGTCGCAATGGACCATTACTCCTGCCCAAATGACCGACACTCTCTGGTGGACTTTCTTTGCATCCTTATTAGTACTGTATTGGCAAAAGATTCTCAGGCTAGCGGCGTATTTTTCTGGATGGTCTGATTTGGGGTGGGAGTAAATATACACAAGTACTGTGTTAATAAAGCAATCATTCTCTGTTTTTATATGCCTTTGGTAAACGCATTTGTGAAAAACGTGGGTAACGATTGCATCCAAATAACGAGCTCTTTGAAATAACACATTCTACTTTAAGTTGGAAGGCTATTTGACAGAAATTTATACGTTGCCTCGATCACAAGATGATGAGTATTTACGTGGCACCCCTGGAATGTTGTTGCTGCACCCCGGTTGAAAACCACTGCGCTAGTGGTTTTTTTTTTATTTTTATTGAACTGCAATCGTGCTCGTAATAAGGAAGGAAAATTGAACAATTCTGAAAGATTTTCTCTCTTTACGTATTATTTTATGTTATATATCTTGACGTATGCATTGCGTTAAATTAAGGCTTGATAAGTGGCGTTTAATGCGAGAGGACAGCACACTTTTGAGTTGACCGCAGTTCGATTCCACGTGGCTTCTAAATATAGTAAATAACGTTCCCGTTGTGACCAGGTTGAACTAATTAAGATTAATAAAACTAGTTGTATAATGACTAGCTGTAATTTCCTCTGACGTATGTGGTTGTGCCGAAGTACCAACAGAACAATTTTATATCATCTCTCTCTTTTCTGCGGAATAAACTGTTTCCTATTACACACAACCTTTCCTTCCTGAACAATATATTTCCAGCATGAACCACGCCTTAACCCCCTTGGAGATGTCTATTGAGAAAGAACCAACTGTGTTTTTTCCCTTGATCCGAGGAATCAGTGAACTCTCCTATCTAAAGTCCAGTTTGTCCAGTTCCTTATATTTATGTAAATGCCAAATATCAATTGTACATATTTCTACAGATCAATACTGTTCATTTTTTTTTATTGTAATTATTTTCTGTTGGTTCCTTTTTTTTTTGCACCCTTCTAGCTTGCATGCTGTTCTAGGGGTGTTTGTTAAAAGCAATAAACTGAATAAATAAATAAACAGAATTTTTCGGAATAAACTAAAACAAATAGTATTTGAATTATTAAATCTGAATAAGACTTTCCGAAGAATCGCTTTTATGTTCGTATAAAAGATGCTTGCCAATTGATTTCAGCATCGTTGCTCATCATGGCAGTATGAAAGAGAAGAGTATAAGCTTTCATTTTCCATTTAGCGAGCCACAAAATAAGCAGAAACAAAAGAAAGAAAAAAACTTAATGTCTGCAAAATTTTGATGTTTTAAAAGTTATATATAAGCAACTCACTTAAAAAAAAAAAAAAAAAAAGTTGAATTGGAAAGAATATCGAAGTTCTATAGCACGTTTGGCTGTTTGGTTCCAAGCATAAAGCAACAAAAAAAAAAAAAAAAAAAAAACGAATGGAAAGTAACTTATGCTGAGTACCTAACTGAGGTCGTGGGCCTGTCTGCACACTTTTCGCAGCGCTCTCTCTCTCTCTCTCTCTCTCTCTCTCTCTCTCTCTCTCTCTCTCTCTCTCTCTCTCTCTCTCTCTCTCTCTCTCTCTCTGATTTCCGGATTTTTCCCACAGAACAGGTTTTCTGTGACTTGCTAAAAGCAAGTGAAAGATTGTTTCTTTCAGAATTCAGTGACTCATTAAGAGAATCTTAAATACGGTTAAGCATTCATAAAAGTGTGAATGCTTAAACTCCTCTAGCTTATTTTCATGCACCTTTTTGGAAGTAAGCTAGAGGATCTTTCTGCTCCCGTAGTTTTCAAAATTATAGCTTCTTCAAAAATACAAATGTATTCTTAGATTACTTCTGTCAGTAAAATTTTGTATACGATGCTAATGTTAACAATTTGGATTCGTAAAATTAATATAGAAAGAAAGAAACATTAAGAAGTTTGTTTTATTTTTATTTAAAATGAATGACGGAATGAGAAAATTCTGAAAGAAGTAAGGTGTTTCTCTTGAAGGGATCTGTTAAAATATTTCAGCGTAGAGATAAAACTGGCCATTTCATGATTTGTTATTTGCATTTCTATCCCATCATGATATATCAACATGGGCTTATGCTGGTTTGCCTATTTAAATATTATGGCTTTTTTATTTCTTGTGTTTTAAAAGTAACATTATTGCAGAAATATAGCCTTATTGTAGTATTTCCAACATTAATTACACATGTTAGCCTACAGGCTGAATGCAAAACTCAGATCGTTCAGCAGTGGTTCGCATTTCTTATCTTGCAACTGCCTTGGAAAAACCGTACCCATCTTCCCATCACTGTTCAGTGATGGAAGATGTGTAATTTGTTTTCATCCAAGTTTCGTTAGTTTTTCTTATCAATGGCAGATGTTAGTTTCGGTTGTAAATTTTATTGTGAAGTTTCAAAATATACTACATTTCAATGACCTTGAGAAAAAAAAAAATATATATATATACAGTATACGAATTCCAAAGTGGTTGCGAAAGGCTATCAGTTGTGCACTGCTTCACAATTATGACAGCCTTGAGAAAGCTATATAGTATCTATTGCCTATAACTGTGTTTTAAAGGTCACTGCAATGACCTTTTTGTTTCTCATCTTGTTTGTCCTTTCAATAAGTGTTGGTCACCTCCCGAGGATATGGTAGGAATGACAGAATGGTGTAATTTCATTACTAAACAAATGGTAATTTTACTTTTCATAAGAAATATTTGTAGTGCAACCCGAAGTAACAGCATCGGAAAATGCGAGATCAATGCCATTTTCATACTATGAAGAGTTTCTATCTATCTTAAAAATAGTCTTACAAGCACTAACCGATTCTCCGTAGACATCCGCTTCTGAATAATCATCTTAAGTATATGTGACTTTAGCAGGCGGTTACTAGAAGTTTGTCTCGCGTTCCTGGAACCAATTCTGTACAGTTCCGGCCTTGTGATATGGCGCATTAATATTTTAGAAGAATTCGTCCACAGAAGTGATGGGCCTGGTTGGAAACAATTTCCGGATCACTTAGCTAGTATTACTCCACTGATATCAAGGAGCCCAATAGATACCACGAAAGCAATCTCAACACCATTACACTGCATTGTTGATGTTTGGCAGGATGGGTCTGTGGCAAAAACAGAATTAGCTTGTTCTGTTTTTGTGTTATTCTGCTCCTCTTATCACCGTGAAACAGCAGGAATCGGAATCAGACGAGACAGCGCTTATCCAGTCCTCCACTTGGACCGATCTAGATTCACCTGAGATGTGAAAAACCCAAGCAGATTTGCAGTTTCCGATATCCTCGTAATGGCACGTCTGGCACCGACTACCTTGTTGCATTCAAAGTCACTTAAACCTTTAGTCTTCCCCATTTTCGCACCAAATTATACACAAACAGCATCCCTCTATCTGCCGTCTGTTCTATATCGTATGATACGAGCACGTGATGCTCTTACTGAAGGAGCTCTATTTCATAAAAAAAAGGCAGATGTAGCTGGTGAAGTGGCCACTCAGTATACAGTAGTTCTACTTGATACTTTGCCTTAACTGATTGCTATTAAGAAAATTTTTTGTACACTGTACATATTTAAGGCGAAAGAATAATATTTTACCCTATAAATTGCCTCATCTTAGAGCCCGTCAATGGGGTGGGGGCGAACTAGATTGCGGTTATACAAAAGAAAATAAATTCGGATTAATTAATACTCCCCACTGAAAATCGGACATCCATTATACTTGTATTCTAAGTAACTTTAATGGAATGGACATCCTGGGGAAGGAAAAGGAGAGGTAGACCTAGAAACACATGGATGGGGGGGAAATGAGGGCGGCTATGAAAAAGAGGAAATTGAAGAATGGAGACTGGAAGGACAGAAAAGAGTGGAGGAACAATATTAAATTATAAAAAAAAAAAGTTAGGTCGATGATAACTGTTGATACAACGGAGAAATCCAAGAAGAAGAAATTACTTTAATACAAAAGAATAGAATTTAAGAAAGATGAATAATAAATTCGAAAGCAACTACAGCATTCTTTATACGAGAGTCTACAAAGTTTTCTGAGACAGATGTATTTATTCTAGGCCCACTGTGAATGAGGTGATAGCACTACTACTGTATATTGGGAACCTCGCACATGAAATTCCATCGCGCCGCCTACGTTCAGTCTTCTGATATATGGGTTAGTACCAGGGAGTGTGTTTAACTTTGTATCGCAATTCGAAATTGCTTATGCTAAAGAAGCTTATGTCTTACGTCAGCAAAACAGTTTCAGACTTACTCGAAATGTTGCAAACAGAATTCGGTGATGAAACCGTGAGACAAGTTTCGGATCGTTTCTCAAAGTTTAAAGAGAAGGGGTAGTGCGATCGAATGTCAGGGCGACGACGTTGACATTTTTCAGTACTTTTGTGATGAATACAGAACTTCTGTAAAAGCCAGAAAAGTGTTATGTGTAGTTTAGTGTTGGGTTCTGTTGTTTGTGCTGGCTGCAGGACACCTAGTGGGACTTCACGTTGCTCGCCGCCGCCGCCACCACCACCACTGGGAGGTGAGACAGGCTGTCCACAGTACTCTGACTGCTCTCCATCAGCGGTCGTCTGAGCTTCCTGACGGAGAACAAAAGAGAAATAATAATAAAAAAAAAAAAGCATATGTGAGGGAGATAGCTGAAGGGTGGGAGTAAAAAGAGGAAGGAAGAACGTCAGTGCGTTTCGACAGGTGTGTCTTTTAGGTAGAAAAGACTTGACTTACTCTGTCATACCTTTACATTTTACGTAGAAAAGCGTGCGCGAGGGTTGACGAGAAAAGCGAGCAGGGGGGCAATACACCATTACTAACAACAGTAACAGTGGCAATGTCACTCAGAACTTTTGTTTGTCAACTGGGTAATTAATAATTAAGCCCACTATTTGAAATACCAGTTTCATTAACTGCTACTAAAAATACGTCATATGGGCCTCTTATATTGACAAACACAAG
This sequence comes from Mastigoproctus giganteus, assembly GCF_048544385.1. NCBI lineage: Eukaryota > Metazoa > Arthropoda > Arachnida > Uropygi > Thelyphonidae > Mastigoproctus > Mastigoproctus giganteus. Next base: position 111,425,489 of record NC_143577.1, read on the forward strand.
TAGATTAATTGTGCTGAACAGACGTTCAAAAATTGCTGGCTGGCGAGTAACGTGTGACAATGATTTTAAGCAGAGGTTTTCAGCGGTCTGCGTCTCTAACCGTTTTAAAACTTCGTAGTGGACTGCAATAACAGTGACACCTCGCGAAACGCATCCTGATAACACCATTCCTCACTGTAGAAAAATTTAATTAGTATGACCTTCACATGTGATTTTTATTTCACCACCTTTTTATGGCATTGATATTGTTTTGGCAATAGCATCCCTAAACTTTATCAAACATCCTCGGTAGTCCGCTCCAGTCTCCCGAAAATGATGTTCTTTTTGTGTTTCTTCCTAATTGCGCTTCATTACCGATGACGTACTTCTGACTTTCCAGTTCGCAAAAAAATACATTTGGAAATGTTCCAGTGGGAGGGGTGAAAAAAAAAACCAACTCCCTTCAAAACTGCCTCCCTAAATAAATAGACTTGAAATAATCGAGATAAAACGAACTTTCTGTACTGCTGCTCTTTGGAGACATTATATTAAAAAGAAAATGGTTGGTAATTAGCAACAGCATGTAGTAATTATACTTTTTTGTTGCCAGAAATTAAAACTGCACTCAATTCCTTCCACATCTTGGTAACAATGGAGGTAGTTTTTTGCAACAGAACTTGTGGATTTTATATTCATATTTCTGTTTCCTTTTGTTCTTCAGGTCGATTCTTCCTAATGTTGAAAAAGTTTTGAAAGATCAAAAGTGACGACCGCTCCTGACCCCTCCTTGAACCTGCCTTCCGGAACAGCTGGGCGCCAACCATCCATTATGTGGAGATTTCTGACTGATGGATCACAATTACGTGGTTACTGTTCTCCCTGCACGCTCCACGTCAACGAACTCAAACCACACGTTACGAGCATTCATTTTTATGCATATATTTTAGCCGGTTTTTTCCATAAGAAAAAGGGATGCAATCAAAGTTTTCCCTAGCTACTGCAAGTTCTTTTATCCATATTGGCTTGAAATTGCCATCGTCACTATCTTATAATCCTTGCACTCCATCGACGTTCCTTAATATCACAGATCTCAAGTTCGAACTACGTGAGCCAGACTGGAGCTGCGCGGTAGCCGAATTAAACTTTTATCCACCCCCTTAACACAGCAAATGTTTGTTGTATTATGATTTTGCTGGTTCTCCCTCCTGCTTTACAGCTTACAGTTTGATTAATCGACCAGATTCTTGGATGAAGATTAATGTGAATTATAGTGTACGTTTTTACTGTGGTAAACTTAGGGTCTTCAAAGCAAAAATAAAACGGAAAAACTTTTACTGAATACACGTGAGAACTAGCTATCTCTCCGTTTTCCAAAAAGTGATAACCTACGGACTGTCTTGTTTTTTTGTTGTTTAATAAAGAGAGTCACCAAGCTTAAATATGATATTTGTGTACTTATTAGACGAAATTTACAACAAACGTTCAGCTCATTTTCGTATTCAAAATGCAGCCCATTACACCCTAGTATTTGCATGCATGAAAATAGGAAGGGCTACTACCAACTATGCGTTGAGCATCTTTCCAGACATTTACAGCATATGAAATCAGTTTATTTCCGCATACTTCCACACAATGGAAATCAAGACTTTTCACAATATTCTATCCAATCCAAAATTTTAACGAAAAACGCATGATCAAACAAATTTTACCCAACACGGAATTCTTATACCAAACTAACTGCCAGTAATGCATTTTGCTCGCTGAAAAGTGCACCGTTGGCAGTGACAGCCTGAAAATATTTAGTGTGTGTGTGTGTGTGTCTCAAAATGATGGAATTTTAGTTTGGTTATATTAGTCTTGCGACCCCTTAAAATATTTCCTAAATTTCACGCTCATCCCATCCTCCAGAACAAGTGCAAATAAACAGATTTGGCATAAACTTTTAGCTATAAGTATATGTATATAATTTAATACATATAATCTCAAAGAATGAAATAAAATACGTTTCATACCTGGATTAAGGGATGATTTATCCATATATCGTTAAAAAATTGCTTCATAACACGCACCCCCCCAAAAAAAAAAAACAAGTGCGCCCCGTACACTTTGGGAACCGCTGCGTTATACGAATTATTCGCACGATCTGCGAGTATTCATGCCTTTATTTAAATCTCCCAGAAGTGACTGCTTACACTTTTATATATATATATATATATATATATAATAAAAAAAAAAACATGAATAACCAGTGGGAGCAGAAATTACGTCTATACAGTTATTTCCCCAATACTACAACCTATGCTTTACTAAAACATTATCAAAACTACGAATCTCAAGAAAAATTTTAAAAAGGAGAAAGAATAAAATTCTAAATATAAAAAGCAGCGTGCTCAGCGAAGTGGTAGCGAGAACTTCATGAAACCGATAAATATGTGTTCGATTGTTATCGATTGATAAAATTTGCTGAGGTTTACAACTGCAGATAATCTACTGTTAATTCTTATTCTACGTAGCTGTACAGTATTATAAATAGAATATAGAAAATCTTTATTAACAACCTTTGGTTAAATTTCGAAACTATTTAAGGAAAATTTAAGGTTTGCCAAATTTTTAGAAAAAATAAAACTGAAATTATATCGAAACTATCAAAATTTGGTCGAACAGACAAAATTTGTCTTGGAGCTATTTGGTTGATTTTTGGACTCTTGCTGTACGTATACGACGGATAATAATAAAAAAAAAATTCTAGACTCGCATGTATACATGTACTATATTCCCGAGATTTGAGGAAAAATTAAAAAGCCCGCCCGCCATCCACGTGTCAAGAATAGATAATAAAAGAAATTGCATTCACCCTAGAAGTAAGCAGATCAACGAAATACAGTGGATGGGTTGAGACAAGTTGAATTAGTTTCAAGGTAGTCATCGTACAATGCCATATTAGCAATCAATCTTTTCGTGATGATGTAGGGTGTTGCAGCAAAACTGCAACACCTAGATCAATAACGACGAACCCATCCGTCCTTTGTACTTTACGCCCCTTTCCATCCTTGTCCTAAGTGGCTGACTTAATTACCAAATGGAAAGGTCATGATGCTATGACAGTCGGGAAACGTCCGGGTGAACCGCAAAAATTTGATGGAAAGACACCGGAGGGAGTTCAAAGTGTAAGGAGCTGTATTGCAACAAGTCTTCCTGAAGAGTTCCAGCGGACAAACCATTCACAACGCGCGGTGCACAGTGTCGACTTGTGTGGTGCCACACAACCCATGGCAGTTGGGTACGCTGTGATATAGGATGGCGAATCACGGTGCATGGTTTTCCGATTCTCTTGCCGTGTTCGTGTCTGGTTGATGCCCAAAGAACTTTATTTACCAGAGTGTGTTGACCCAACAATGAAGTTTAGCAGATATGCTGCCATCGTCTACGGTTGTGTCTTGTGGTTTTGGCATGACCACTGGTCGCCGTTCCTGGACCAATAAATGCAATATTGTCCAGAACGTCAATTGTACATTGACATTTTGGTCAATTCCGCCCTTCCTTAGACTATGGCAACGGATTGGGAAGGGTACTTTTCTATTTCAGCTTAACAAATTACCATGTCATATTGTACAACTTATTGTTACTTCGTTTAACGACATAAGCATTGGGAATCTCCATTTGCCTGCCCATAGCCCTAACTTTAATCTCCAATGAACACCTTTACGATGAATAAACGTGAGATTCAGGCCAAGCCAGCACGCTTCCAATCAGTAGTTGAAATGACAGCAGTGTTGAAGCACAAATTGTACAAAATATCCCCTTCCTGTTATCAAAAAGCGTTTAATTAATAGACTGTATGCGAATGCATCAAACCATTAGAAATGTTAATAAGCGAGTGATTAGAATCGGAAAATCCTTCTCGACTGGTGAAGTTCTAAGATTGTGTCTAGCAAGGTAATGTGAAAGAGGAATTAGGTAACTACAGTGGCGGCCAAAAAAACTGCATCACCTTAAAAAAAAGTAACATTTGTAGCGAAACGTATAAGATATTGTTTGATTACAGTCATTTTTTTGTCGCAGAGCAAAGGTAATGCGTCAGATAACGCTTCTATTGCATCAGACAGTAATTGCATCAGCCGTTTCTATAAATACGGCGTTGGAAGGCTATACACGCTCATTAGTAACCTGTTTTGCGGAGGTTAAGCTATTAAGCATGGCTCCATACGTTCAGTTGACACCAAGAAAAAAAAAAAGTGTAGCTATTGCTCTGTCCCAGGAAGGGCTTTCTACGCGTGCTGTCGCTGATAAAATAGGCAGTCAACAGTATCTCAGGTGCTGAAATTAAACCGTGAAACAGGTGATGTGAAGAGAAGACCTGGATCAGGCCGTAAGAGAGTAACTACGTCTTCCCAAGATCGATATTTGAAATGGCTATACCTTCGTAATCGCCATGCTAGTGCTCCTGATCTAAAACTGGACTTTGAGATGGCCCCTGGTGTTGAAATAAATGCACAAACTATCGAAAGACGGCTTTCGGAATGTGGTCCAAGAAGCCTTTGTTGACCCAATAAATGTGGAAGAAGCGACCTTCTTGGGCTAAAACGCATGTTTCATGGACAAAAGAACAATGGGACACCGTCATCTTTTCTGACGAATCGAAATTCAACCTACATATATAGTACCTTATGTAGGACGGCACCTGAACGAAAGTTGAACACCGCCTTTGTGCACTGATGGTTACAAGGTACTGTAACAGGGCAGAAATGTGTGTAATATTATATTCGTGCAATGTGTGTGTGTTTAGTTGTTTCTGGCCGTTTTGTCAACCAGACAGGCGATCACCTAGAAAGCCTGCCCAGTGTCCGTCTACACCACGGGGAGGTAGGCCACAACTACGCATGTAACATGGCCAACCTCAACAGTCACGCACTGAATGTCCAAAGCGAATTTGGAGCCATTCAAAAGAACCCCGTGCCAGCAAGCCGACAACAGCGCGCGCACGCACACACATTCCCAGGAGACAGGACAGCAGAAGACGAAGAAATAGAGAATAGCATAAAGTAAAAAATATATATATACTAAATAAAAAAAACTAAATAAAACTAAAAATAAAAAATATATATAAAACACTGTCTTTGCCCACGTTTTTATGCAGTGCTGCCCAAAGTAGTCTACAAAGAGAAAAAGTTTACTGTCAAACAAAAGCAATGTTGTTCAAAACAAGATCAGCAGGAACAAGTTCTACATATAATTCTGTTAATCTGGAGTGGTATCAGAAGTCACTGGTTGATGACGGTATCACTGTGCAGAGGAACGATTGAGGTGTGAAGAGTCTTGATAAAGAATGAACCAGAAAAATGCAGCATCTGTTAAAATCTTCGTTTGTTCTTAAAAACCAGCAAAATTTTTGGACATTGCGTCATCAGGACGACAAACGAGGCAACAGGCTGTATTTTCATTTATGAAGTCTTTTCAGTTTGATTGCCTGAAGTAACATTGACGTTGAAAGTCTTCCTGCGATTAAAAGCAGCATTACAGAATGTTTGAAGGGCCTGGGAATTGTTGACAGATATGAGTGTCTTCTCACATCTGGGAGACAAGTTTGGTACTGTTGCCTTAAGAGCCAATCTTAGGTCCTCGTAAATGGAACATTCAAAAAGGACGTGAGGAGAGTCTTCCGGTAGCCCACATCGACAGGAGACTGTATTGGAAAGCCTGAATTTGTACAGTTTTGCGTTAAGGGAATCATGTTCAGTTAGAAGAAGAACAACAACTCTTTATTGCATACAAAACGCACATGCCGTACACAATACCCTTCACGGATACAAGCCAGGGATTTACAGTAAAGGCTAATACAAGGTAATAAACAAAGATGAGATAAGAGAAAAAAATAATATTACTAATTATACAAGTGTAGGAAAGCAACTGAAAAATTTTCATATGAACATATATACACAACAGCATGTTATCATGTTAAATTGTTCTCCAGGGAGCAGTCATCTAAGCAGGAGCAGAAAGTTGGAACAATGTAGTGAGGGATCCAGATGGACAGGTCCGTGGGAGCAGGTTCTAATGTCCTGTGACGTGGTATGTAGGAGGTAAACAGTGAGGGTGAAAACCATTATCTGGTGTATGCTGAAAGTAGTGCAGTTACGTTGGGATCGAATTTTTTGGTAATAGCTCCTTTTTCAGTAGAATTCTGCCAGGTGTTCACCAAATATTCCAGCATCGGGTTCGTTCAGTTGTAAGGGAACCACTGTCACCTTATCTATGCTACGTAGGTCGACTAACTTCGCACTCTCGTACCTCACGTGGTCATTCAGTTTTCATAAGGGTGGTCATAATTCAGTGGTCACTCAGTGTGTGTGTGTGTGTGTGTGTGTGTTTAACCAAAAGTCTATATACGTTTTCTGTTGGTTATTTTTCTAGTTTTAAATTTTCCTGTTCTCTTCGAAAAAAGTTTCTAGTACGTATTTAAATTTGCCTAGAGCAGAGGTTCGCAAAGTGGACTGCTTGTACTTCGTAGAGATAACGCAAGTTTTCTGAAAATTTCTTATTTATTTTTGATGAATTCAATAAATGTATAAACTTGAGCTAATTTATAGCAAAACTGCTTTCCATTACATCCAGGAATAGGTAGCTCCCCTCTTCCAAATAATCTTCGTTACTTGGAAGATGGGATCTACGTAATTGTTCATTATTTTGTTAATGAATTGATAGACACAGCACTATTATATCACATGGTAGATTAAGTAATTTATTATGGCAGTGATGCAATGTAAAGGAATTGAACCACCTCAATGCCAAATTTTTAAACCATTTATGGCTATGCTTATAGGATAGCCCTGAAGACGGGAAACAGTGAGTTCCCGAAACGTAGCCATAAATAGTTTGTGTTGTGTTTGGCATTGAGGTGGTACAATTCCTTCAAATTGTATCATTTCGATAATAAATTACTTAACCTATCACGTAATATAATAGTGTGGTCTCTCTCAATTCATTAACATACTAAAATGCTCGCCTTAAACTAGAAATTTATATGGAAGTACCTACAATTAGATCAGCTGGCGTTGATATTGACAATTTTGTGTAATGCTGTTAACAAAGAGCACTCGCATTGTCTAAATTATGGGAGCTCAGCATACATTCCTTATCAGAGGCTACCATACTATCTTGCTGTTCAGCAGAGATAGGGCGTGATATAAGCATACATTTATGTTCTACTTATTCATTTTGTCGATAAAATTTGGCTATAAGGTAATATGGAAATCTTTAAAATTTCCATATTGCCTAATGAAGGCCTAACACTTTAGATAAACATTTATAGGATCATCTAGAGAAGGCTGCCGTATTGCAGAATCATCCAAACAATACTGCAGTTATACTTCAGACAGAGCATCGTTTTGTTAAGGAGAAATCTGGTCTGACCAATTCAATTGGATATTATAATGCAGTAACAAAGGAACTGTATGCAAAAAATAATTATTTTGATATCATATACTAGTATTTCAGGAAAGCTTTAAGATTTTGATAATGTTGCACGTGAAAGACTGCTGTGCAAATTGGAGCAGTGTGGTATCAAGGGCAAGTTGCTGCTTTGGATAAAGGGATGGTTGAGGGAGAGAAGATGAGAGTGGTAACGCTGCTCTTCGTGGACCAATGTTATTAGTGAAGTCCCCCAGGGTTCTGTGTTGGGTCCATCGTTGTTTTGTGTATTCATCAGTGATGTTGATGAAGGTATATCAGGCTTAATATCCAAATTTGCAGACCATACAAAGGATGGAAAGGTAGTTAATGACATGAATGAGTATGCAGTGCAACAGGATCTGGAAAAGTTGAGCAGATGGGCTGAGAAGTGGAAATTCCCGTTTAAAATTGACAAATGCAAAGTACTGCACTTGGATAGCACAAACCTCAGAGTAATGTACCAACTGTGTGATACTACACCTAGGGTAGTGAAAAACGAAAAAATACCGGGGAGAGGCATAATTGTGCAATCAGATATGAAGTTCTCTGAGCAGTGCAAACAGGCTGCCAGAACAGCTCATTGGGTTTGGTCAATAATATACAGGAATTTTGCTATCGAGGATAAGGAGGTGATTATACCATTGTATTAGACAGTGGTCAGGTGACATCTTGAGTACTGCATACAGGTCTGGAGGCTTCATTTCAGGAAGGATGTAGAGCTGCTGGAACGAGTACAGAGAAGGGTAACAAGTTTGGTGAGCAGAACAAAGGAGTGCTTTTAACAACAAAGGTTTCAGTTCCGCAAATTGCATTGTCTGGAGACTAGGCACCCACGAGGTAATCTGATTGAGATGTATAAGATCTTGGATGGTTTGAGCAAGTTCAATGCTTACGGGATTCTTCCTCTTGCTCCGATTGCGCACATGAGTGGGCATAAATTCAAATTGAGAAAGGAGGGTTGCGGAAGTCTGCCTTTAGCTAGCGAGTGATTGATTGCTGTAACAAATTTCCAGGGTTTTTTTATGCAAGTTGGTAGCTTAAACAAATTAAAGGAAGAACCACATAAGTATTGGAGGGAATCGATAGGTGAAATAGGAAGTGTTTTGTTTTTTTCTCTCTTTTGGCTGATTCTGTATTAGCTTGCTTTTTTGCATCATATGCCACTACTAATTCTAACATTTTAGAATAGAAATAGATGCTTCTGCCTTCGGATAACCTAATAGCCCAGAGTGTTGAAATAAATAGTCAACAGGAAGTTAAAAGTAGTACACAAATGAAGAATAGTACGGTTTTCTACGAGCGTTAAGTTCTCGTAGATTTTCTATCTGCTTGAGATCGGCTAACTACAGCAACTATTGAAGAGGCCTTTAAGAATTCTTCCAGCGAGATCCGAATCCAGACCTCTCCAAAAGAGTGACAAGTTGCGAAACGACTCTAATGTCACGGAGGTCTATAAGACGATTCCAGTGTTGCTGAACAAAATAAATTTGAGTGTTATACCAATGGAAAATCATTGGCCCATGATTTTTTATAAATTTTCTACATTTCCTTGACTAGTTCATAATTTCGTGTGTCGTTATTTTTATTTGCTCGCATGTGTTTCTTTTAATGTTATGGTAGTCTACAGTAGGATTCCATTAAATATATCTACAGATCAGGAAAACTATAGATAATATCGAATTTTTTTAAGAATGGACAACCTTGGGCGAGTAGGGAAACGTGCAATTACAAAATAGCATATCTTTACATATAAATGAATTCAGATCTATAGTAGATCGATCTTATTTATTTTATCTTATTTTTTTGTCGTGAATTCCCATTATTCCTCAGGTTCTACTACAGCAGGAACCCTGAACGTTGATTTCGGTGTCTTCAGGTCATGCATATTTCACGAACGAGACGTTGGATGTAGGAAGGGGAGTATCAGCCAGATTTCATTTTCCAATGTCTTCACTTACAGTTGCTGATCACGTAAGTCTCTATCTTAGTCAGCTCTTCTTCGTTTATTCGTTAACGATTTAGCGCCAAAACAACTAAGGCCATTAGGCGTCAGTATATTGTGTGCGTAATTGAGTGGATCTGGGATCCACTCAATTAGGTACACAATCAATTCAAATCTGGGAGGAGAAAAGGAACTCCAAAAAACTGCAATCATCCTCTGAGACAGGCTAACTCAGCTATGTTGTGAAAAAAGTCCATGAAATTTACTTTCAACTGTATTCGAACTCACACCTCTTCCACTAGTGTGGTGTTTATTTAAGTTAATTTTCTTAAATGAAAATGAAGTCAAATAAAATTCGTACGTTTCTTCCTGGATTAAATTTCCATCACGGGTAGATCTTTACTCGCCCCGAAAACCAAGGGCATTTGGCCCAATACAGTTGTTCTCGGTTCTGCCTAATTTGATAATATCTTTTTAAATTGTATAGCATCACGAGAAGAGGTGAATCTGCTGTACAAAAACTACATTTGAAAGGTTAGAGGTACACCCAATGGTTTTTTTTAAATGAAGTTTTACTTTTTCTAAGAGAACAGCTTGGCTGTTCTCTTAGACAAAATATATTATTCACAGTTCTATATACGTTTGCTAATAGAGATCAACCAGTTCCGAAGAGAGAGGGAGATTAGGGGGTTACAGCTGCAGTTCTTAAGGGGGCCCAGCCAAGACATTAATATTACATTTTTTTAAATAATTAAATTCATTTTAATAGTCGGCAAAATGTCTAAAAACTTAAAATAAAAGTGTTTTTCATGTTATCAATTTTTTATCTTATTGATTTATTATGTGTTAGAATCGATGTTTTTTTTAACCTTTATATCTAAGTATGGTACACACAAACACATAAAGACAGGGGGAAAGTCATGCACTTTGCACCGGGCCTCCGTTAGCTCTCGACTTCTCTGATCACCCATCAGGACAGCTTAGAAACAGTAGTCCGGACAAAATCCTATAATTTTAAATGTATAGCGGATTCACCTTTCTTGATAATTCTATACAATTTAAAAATATATTAAAAACTTAGGCAGAATCGTGGATAATTTTTCTAATAAATTCTAAATTTTCTAATAAGTTCAACCGGCAGTTATTTTAATCTCTTTTTCATCTATTTTAGATGAAATTCTCTGCAATTCTAAGTAATTATCTACTGTTTATCGCACACAAGATGCTCTTCCACGTAAAGTTTATTTTAGCGCCAGAGGAGCTAAGGCTGTGAAGAGTCGATGTGTTCTGTCTGTAAATTCCGTGAATTCTATAGTCTGTTTTGCTTTTTTGATGGATAAAAAATTCGAATTCCTTGGGGTTAAAAAAAAAAAAAAAAAACAATTGTGCAACCCTTTCCCAAGTAAGCCTCGATGTGAAAACAAGCCTATAAGAATTCCTCCCGTCTTGATGAGATTCGAGCCCAGGCATTTTCTGCGCAGGGTTAATTGTTACCGCTGTGAATACGAAGAATAATTTCTTTCGTTTGCTTTGTCTTTAGTATACCATACCATAAAACTCGGAACTCTTTGGAATAGTTCGTAAAAATTCTTCTCATTTGAAAATAATGATTAGCAGGCAGCAAGAACTCCATTACATTCATAAAGAAAGTCTCCTTCATTTATATGAGTTATTCCGGGAATTAAATAGCTTATTTCTAAATTTTGAAGTCACTGTAAAGACACGGTACGATTGTATAATTTTTTTTTGTTCATTAATAATTATAATTATTAACGAGGTATTAATTTTAACTCATTAATAATTTGTGATTTCCTTCCTTTTGCGTTCTTTCTGAATAAAATTAAGTGAACAGCCTCTAAAATTACTTGTCATATGACATGTATTTTTACTCTTATGTTTCTGAATTTGTTTGTTCCAGTAATTTTGGCAATGCGTGATATACATACATCCTGTATATCTACCCACTCTGTCTGCGCTGCGCCGCGCCTACAGTAATGTGAGTGTACTCGCTTTTAATATTGATTTTTACTCAACTGATAGTTGGGAACTTAGCAGTTTTGAGTGTCAAATAACGCGCAGCTTGACCATCTGTACATTATTTTCTTCAGATTATGACCGACAAATTACATCTTCAAGCGTGCTACAAGTAAATATACATCGTTGAAATTAATGGAACACTTATTTATTGAAGTGTATACAAAAAAAAACTACATATTGCTATGTGAAATCCTACTAAATAATTCCGTCAGTTTTCCATCCCTATCATCATTGTAAGCATTAAATTACCGGACTTCAAAAGATAGCAGACATTTGAAAGGAGGGTATAGCAGCAATTCTAAGCTTCATAGCTCTGTTTATCTGCCCATTGAGAAACGTTGACACGTTAGGCAGCTGATGAGGGCGGCCGTGCTTTTCATGATAAACGATAACTCTTCACTTGGCATAAACTGGCGCTAACCTTGTCGGCCTGGAGATATTCCGTATGCAAACAGCGACTGCCGATTAGCGGAGGGCCTTTCGAACCGGAACTACAGATATTACCCTGTCACGCGATATCTCTCTGGATATGGTGGACGTGATACAATTCACAAGCTAAAGGTCAACGTGGCCCGAGAATCATTATAAACAGAATTTAGCAATGTGCGTATGAGGGTGAGTATATGAACTACCTACAAATGTGAAGTTCCATCTTTGCACTCATCGTCCTAATATTTCTGAGGTTTATCTATATGTTCGTTGGTTGATCTGTGTCAACAGTGCATCTAGTCACAATGGCAACGCCCTGATAACCCAGTCATAACAATTCTGACAATATATTGAATTGCAGACAATTATAAAAAGCTGATTGCTAGCAGTGGCAGTATTCGAACCGATTTAAGTAGAAAAACCTTTCAGCGCTTGCTTCAATAGTGCCGATTTTAACGCATTCACCTCTCTGTGGCTGTATAATAATACTTTGTGTATTTTACTTTTCTAGATATGTGTACGTATTACCTATGCTAAATAAATAAATACAATGGCGTGTGTTTGTATTGTTGAGATAAGTTAATACAGAGTTAATCAAACACAGATAAACAACAGGATTCCTCAAGTTACCTTGTACGATTTATACTCAATCTGTTTCCCTCAGATAATGACACTCTAGTGAATGGCATGTGTTCAAAGACTTCAGACCAGTTTGTAAACTACTGCGTTTCTGTCATGGGAAAAATAGCTTTTTGAATAGAAGTAGACCATCAAGACAGGAAACATATGGCCTAGTTTTTATATATATGATGTATATAAAGAGGGTCCTACCTACGCATGAAATCGGTAAACAGCAGCGTTAAAATCAAAAAGTCCGGATCACATCCCTTTTTTTAATTATGAAAAAATGTAGTAACAAAATTAAATATTTGTTTTCTCACAATCTTATTTTTTTAATTCTCTGTTAGTATGGCGAGGTGTCTTACATCCCCATCACAGCTAATTTGTATAGTATCTAACAAAGGCAATAGTTTCGAATCTGAGAACAATAGTACCTTCTCAGTACTAGTCGTAAAATATATAGACGCCTAGTTTTTCAGTTGTACATTAACTAGTGGTAGTATATAACAGAGTTGTGGTGCTCAATACGTGCTACGTTGATATCAATATTTGTAGAAGAATAAGAGAAATGGAATTCACCTCAAGTGTTCTACGTATCATATTGAGGTAAATTTGTCTTATTATTCTATAGATATTAGCTAATGGTGAATTAGCATTATAAAATAAGTCTTTAGGGGTCATACACCCTGCCGCACTAATGTAATTTTGGTATGTACTGTATAAGTAATTTTGGTGTATAAGTAAAGTTTTCAAGAGAGGAGTCCCTCGAGGGGGAGTGTTGTCTGCTGCCCTTTGGGGCCTCTTCTCTTCAGCAGCCGTAACATTTGTCTAATCAGACGACATTAAAATTTTTATCACCTGTGACAAACCTGAGGAAGCACCCACAGTCTTCCAGAATGCAATGAAGCAAATCTCTAATATCCACAGTTACTTAGAGTCAATCTGGCTGGAAATAAATCCATCCAAATCGGCGAAGATAACCTACATTAAAAGGAGGAGGAAGAAGATCCCATAACTCTACCGTTTACTGTTAGTAACCTCTTAATTCAGAACGTCATTCATCACAGAGACCTCGGCTTGGTATTATGGGACAGAAACCATTCGTTCCAACATCATTTTAGGCAAGCAAAAAATAAATCTCTTGCTCCTTTTTTAGATTGCATGACAAGAACTGGTTGGATTTGGATTTTGTTGGATCCGCCCCACCGATGTCCAAATTGAAACAGTAAATATATATGATGTATTTGAAACAGTACATCGGTCTGAAGTACCAAGATAGTATTCCAGCCCGATATTAAGATAGTTTAATCGAATAGCTGAAACCTCTTTACCATCTCCAAGGCAGCTTTACTCTCATTCTTCGAAACAACCCCATGGATGCTTATAATTTCTACCCGGAACGTGTCACCCTTGCTAAACTTATAACGGGAAGACTTAATGCTCCAGACATCCATTGACTCATCAAACAACCTAAGACTAACAGAAGAATTACGTTACGGACCACCAGAGCGCCCAGATTCGTCCCTCCCTCGATCAGCTGGGTTGCTTGAATAGATGTTCGCCTAACACACAAAGATTTGTTAACGACAACACTAGATCTTTGGAAGATATGCGAAGATAGAAGTTAGAGAAAGATGGTTTTTGAAGAAACTGTTACTCCCATGTCCGAGCAGCATGCAACACCATGCTAAAATTTTGAAACAACCATTGCCTAACGAACTTATATGTTATTATTTATACACAGTAAAAGATTAAGTTAATAGAAATCAAATTATTAAGTGTTGCGTGCCATCCAGAGGGAAAAAACCATCCGAAGAAAATTCTATAGAGGGTTAGGTTTAATAATGTAAAATCTATAAAAATATATTTTTTAAATAATGCATTTAAAGTTAAGCTTATGTATAACCTTTTTTATTGCCCTACTAGTATATGAGTGCTGTGGTGGGGTTAATGTAATTTTTTTAGTGAATAAATAATAATAATTAAAATCTGGTTCTGTCTTATTTCTTGCAAAAAAAAAAGTCTGTTGCTCCCACATCCGAGCCTGTTTGGACACCTCCGTAGCCAGGTGGGAAGGAGCAGTAGTGCGTATCACATGCTTCTTGATTAGACCGGGGTTCGAGCCTGTCAACACCAAATACGGAAGATGCGGAAAGGTCAGAGAATGACCACCGCATATCCCGGAGCAATATGGCTTTAGTTGCTAATGCTCCTAAAAACCAAAACAACAACCGAGCCTGTTTATCATCATCATTCAGATTTATAGAAAACTACCAATTTTTTTTTTTTTTTTTGTGACTTCTGACCTTCTTGGCATTACCATATCAAAATTACTGATTCTTCGCCATCGAAAAATTATAGCCTTTCCTTTGACTCTCGGCCTTAATTTTCTCCTAAACAAACTATATAAATTCCAAATGCACAATAATATAGAATGTTTTCCCCATATATGGGGAAGTGTCTCTGTATATCCTCTTAAATTCCTACATTTTGAGTATTATAAAATGCATTTCTTGCCTTGCTAATAATAATTTCTATAGATTAGAAATTATTATTAGCAAGGGAGGAGCCAGAATAGAAGAGAGGAGCCAGATTAATCAATGATCCTTTTCTTGTAGGATCATTGCAGAAGATTATTTTCTGGATACTGTTCTACGAAATTAACTCCATTTAATTCCATTTCCGTCTTCCAAACTAATGTGTTAGCTAGAGAGCAATTCATCCATAGATCAACTAGAAATTCACCAGGCCAACTTTTTCTTCTTTTTATTTATCCTTTCTGCTAATTTCCTTTGGATCAAAATTCCCTAAAAGTATGATCTATAGAAATTATTAAATTATAATGTAAAGTATCTCTACACGGTGTTAGAGTATTTTTATGAGATCCTGAAGCACGACAGTTGGAACCTATAATACTTAGCACCGTGTATTATTACGGTGGCGAAGAATAAATCCACTTTTCCCTAGAGGGGAAACCTGCAATCGTCGCTGAAGGCAAATTAACTGAGCCACTGTGTGAAAATAATCTCAAATTCCTCCCTTCACGACGGGGGAGGGATTTCTCAACTTATGCATGTAACGGGAATCGAATCCGGGCCTTTTCCACACAGTTTGAGATATCAGCGACGCCATCCACCGCACTTCTGGGTAATATACTTCAGAAGGGAGAGTTGTGCAATAAAGCTCATCCAAAAAAAATCTCAAACAGTGTGAAAAACACGTAAGTGCAGTACCCAGTTTATTTAAGGTTATGCAGGAAAACAGAAATCCCAAGATTAGAACAAAACTTGATTAGACTTTAAATCCAATTACTTCAGACTTTCTTGCATTTATGAAAATAGCCGTGACTGCACTTGAGAATTACTGATTTAGGAAATTTAAGAAAAACTATGATCTAAGAAGCTATACAGGGTGTCTCAAAAATATTAGTACAAACGTTTAGGGGAGATAGGCAACATCTAAAGGAATGTGAATCGCATAGGAACCCATAACCGGAAACGTCACAGTAAATCGGTACACGGCGCTGTTCATCAGTTCGCAAGAGGGAAAATTTCTGGTTTACTCATTCAAGCAGTAGTCGCCGCACGAAGAGCATGCATCGATATACGAACTATGAGCTGGCAGACATGCATCTAGCGGATTAGCAGAGGGCAATGGACGAGCCGCTCAACGAATTTATGGAGAACGCTTCTCAGACAGACATGTACCGGACCACCGTTTTTTTTGCGCGTGTGCATCAAAATTTGTGCGATTATGGGTCATTTAGAGGTAACAGGAGTAGTGCGGGCAGACCACGTTCGACGCAAACTCCCGCCATGGAAGAAAGTGTGTTGAATGCCGTCCAGAATAATCCTACTACCAGCAGACGTGCCGTTGGCTCTGCCTTAGGAGTGTCTCGTTGCAGTGTACAGCGTGTCTGGCACGACGATTCCTTACACCCCTTTCATCTCCAAAGGGTTCAGTTTATTTATTAATTTATTAAATCTGTTTATTGCTCTGCCAAAGAGCCACCCCCTGGACAGCTAGAAGCTAGGGGGGTGATATTACACACAGAGGTTAAGATAGGGACATGTGCCAGGCGGTTACATGGGGCACATGTATGCTTAACCCGACAGGTACAGAACTTAGTGTTTATTATTTTACATAATTAAAAGAATTAGAGGATATTATTTTCTCAAAATTGCTATAAATTACATAAGCATGAGGGAAATATACAAAATATAAAGAAATGAGGCAGTCCTTCACCGGTTGTTACACGTGGTATCTCTTCAATTCTTCAATCGTGAACGTAATAGTGCAGCCAGGCGTCTTTGGAGTAGTAGATTCTAAGTAAGAGAGGACCAGTGATGGCTTCACCTATCTTTAACGGGATGCATTGTGGTGGTATTTTCCTTCTGGTGGCGTCTCATAAGTGTATGTTTGCATATGTGTTCTTTAGTTTCTGACGTCTGTATGAATGCTGTTCGCAGAATCTATCCAGGTCGATGGCTAGTTTGTTCATCAAATCTACCGTGTTTCCTGGGAACATGCATCTCAATCCTTTCAGGTTGTTCAAGCTGATTGTGAGTGGGAGCCTTGGGTCCATTTGATTCCTTCCGGCAATGCGTGGAGTTTTTATTAAATCAGTGATGTCAGGGGTGTCGAGTCGTCTTGTGATTAGTCTGGCAAGTGTAAGAAGATTTGCTGCCACAATCTGTTGTTTCCATGGGGTGACTTCCAGATTTATGTAGAACTGAGCCCTAGAAATGGTGTATTGGTTGCCAGTCCGCCAGTTGAGCCATTTCAGGAGCCAGTATTCCAGGCTGAGGAACTTGTTGAAGTGTGTTGTGGGAGCAGAGGACCAAATGGTTGCGGCATAGAGAGGTATATAGGATAGACACATCGGACAACATATTTCTTTACCAGGTCGGCGTCATGAATTCCCGTTAGTTCCTGGCGGATCGCCCACATAGCGGAGTACATTTTTGTTTTTGTGTTCAGGAGGTGAGCCTGGAATGTCAGCCCATCATCCCACACTAATCCGAGATCTTTGTGCGTTTTAACTTTCTGAATGGGTGATCCATTGATAGTAAGATTAATGTCATTGCGTGACTTCTTCCAGGTGAAGGACATTTGAGCTGTCTTTGTTTGGTTAATCTGTAGTCCGATGGAAGCCAAATATTGTTGAAGGTTATGTATGGTTTTATTTGCCTGCAAGGTAGTGCTACGAACCTGAGTTTGGTCAGAGGATGTAATATAAAGTTTCAGGTCATCGGCGTATGATTGGAAGTCAGTTTGGGATGCAAGGAAGGGCTCTAGCGCTGCGGCAAATAGGGTTGGTGATAGGACTCCCCCTTGCGGGACACCCCTATTAGTAATGCAAGTTGTCTGAAATCTGCGATGTGATATGATGAGATGTCTATGCTCCAGGATTGATTTAATGATATGGAGAATCCTTCCAGTGATGTTAAAGTACTGCTGGAGAATGGTGATTAGAGCTGTTATATCTATTTTGTCATAGGCCGCTTTTATGTCAAAGAAAATAACATCAAGCTGTGTCCTGTTGTTGAGGGCTTTCTGGATTCTGGTAAGGGTGTCTAGGAGGTTGCTGTTAGTAGATCTCCCCTTAATCACAGTGTGGAGGTACGGAGGCCTGTGATTGAAACAGTGGTCTGCAATGGTGGGCTTTAGGAACCCACAGCCGATGGCAATCGGCCTGAAATCTTGAGACCGCTTGGGATCCCTGCATTTAGGCACTGGCCGCACAAAGTATGTGTTCCAGATATTTGGAATCTCCCCACTTTCTAAGATTTTGTTAAAAATATGGACTAGTGGGTCTATAATATATGTACTGCAGATTTTGATTAGAAACAGAGGAAACCGGTCGGGACCCACAACAGCTTTCAGTGGAAGTTTTTTGATGACCTCCAGCAGATGGTTCCGGGTTATGGTTATGAGTGATATTGGAGGTTTGAAGAGAGGGCCAAAAAGTGTAACAGGGGGTGGAACATGTGACTGGTCGGTCTGTTGAAAAGTAAGCTCAGTCCATTCTTTAAATATTTCTTCCTTCATATTGATTTGCTTATGGCTCTGTTTCTGGAGTCTTTTAGATCTCTTCAGCTTATCCAGGGCAAACTGGTTGCAGACAAGTCGTTTTTGTCTTAAGAAGAGAGCCCTTGCCTTTTTATAGGCGCTGAAGTTTTCGGTGTCAGCTGATTTTCTCCATCGTCTGTAAGCCTTCTGTTTCTGGAGAAAAGTTTGTTTGATCGTTTGATTAAACCATGCAGAGGTTCTGGAGGTGATGCGTATTTCTTTTGCAGCTCCCTCTTTGGCTATTCCATAAAGCTCTTCGGCTAGGTGGCTTAGGGCTACATCAGGAGGGACAGTGAATAGGTGTGTCCAGTTGAATTCTCTGAGACGTCTGAGGATGATTTCTGGTTTCAGGAATTTAGTAGAAAAGGTGAGTTCTCTCTCAGGTTGGTTTTCTTTTCTGGGCAAGTGATGATTGTGATTTTTTTGTAAGGCGATTTCACATGTGATAGGATTGTGGTCAGAGTAGAATTTAAAAGAAGAGGTGATCATAGATATGCTGTCAAGATTATGGAATACGAGGTCGAGTGTGCTATTACCTCTGGTTGGGCTGGTAATACTTTGTACGAGGCCCAGGGCAACAAATATGGCGTCCAGTTCTTTCTTGGCTTCTTCATGGCGTGGTGTAGGCATGTTGAAGTCACCGGTCACTATGGTTTTGAGGTTTGTTTCTAAGTTTGTAGCTATCCAGTTGTGTAGCTCCACTCTTGAATCTTCAGTATGATCTGGGGGAAGATATATTACACAGACTTGAATCTGGGTATCCTTGAACGATAACACTGTGGAAAGAGATTCAAAGTTAGATGTTTGGCTGGTTTTAGTTTTAGTGGGTTGAAAATGTTCTCTGAACACCAGTGCGACTCCACCTCCTCTTCTGTCGTCTCTGGAATTCTCTAGAGATCTGTACTTTGTTGGCTGCGTGAGGGTATCTAGGTGATTGCTCTTGGGTAACCATGTTTCTGTGATACATATAATTTCATATTCTTCCATGAGGAGCAGGGATTGAAGTGTGTTTAGTTTGTTGGTGAGACTTCTGACGTTTTGGATGAAGCAACTGAGCTGAAGGCATTTCGGATTCATATGTTCCTGATCTGTTGGTTGCTATGTCGAATGGTTGATTTCGTTGGTGGTGAAATTTTCTCTATGAACCCTGTCAATGAATGGTTTAACCAGGGTTCCTGGTGGCCAGATTTTGGGATCTAGAATTATGCTTTGTTTATCCGGAGGACAGAAAATTACAAATGAGGTATAACTTGGGCGTCTTGTTTTGACGGGTTTCACTTCTACCTGTGCTGCGAACTCGGTGTCCAACATCATCTTGATGTTTTCGCCCGTTGTAGCTGGGCTCAATCTTGAGACGAAAATTTTCCCGCGAGTTGGGACAGCAGTGATATTATAAATGGAAGACAGGCTTTGTGAGTGTTGGTCTCTTCGAGGTATTAATGATCTGGTGTCTGGTAAAGAGTTATTTGCGTGAGGAACATTGATGCCTGGGTCAATTGATTGAACCATATCAGCTGACTGTGGGTTTAACCGCCTGACTAGAGGAGAGGTAGGTTTAACTGCTGACCGTGAGGTTAACCTGTCGTGCTTTTCTGGGTGCATCTTTACCACCTTGGCATATGTCTGTTTGGTGGGAGGGCTTGACGGGTCACCCCGGTTTTTATTCTGGGGGTTATATGCAGGCTGGCTCTGGAAGCTTCGTGATTTTGTACATTGACTGCTGGTAGTTGATAAGTTGTTCTCTTGTGCCAGTTCATTGGATGCCTCCACCGGGAAATACTACTGCTCCCCCAAGATCATCCTGCACATGTGGCCTTTGCGCAGTGGTTTCTCCAAGAAAGTGTTCAAGACTTGAATTTTCCAGCCTATGTTTTGGTCTTCCCGAGTGAAATAAGCCTCACGGATGAGGCTTATTTCACTCGGGAAGGCCTATTCAATCAGCACAATGCTCATGTGTGGGCTCACGACAACCCACACGGTGTGCGCTCTCATGCAGCCCAACATCACTTCGCAATAAATGTGTGGGCAGGTATGGTCGGTGACTGCTTAGTCGGCCCATACCTGTTACCATCCCGCATGAACTCCGCTAAATATCGGATCTTTCTTGAACAAGTTCTACCAGGGTTACTTGACGATGTTCCAGCATCGTCAAGTAACCGATGTGAGACGCAAAATTTGGCTTCAACATGACGGGGCGCCTGCCCATTATGAAAGGCGTGTTCGTGACCATTTGGACAGGCGTGTTGGGCGTCGATGGATTGGCGGTGGTGGACCCGTTGCCTGGCCCTCACGCTCACCTCATTTATCGAGCCTTGATTTCTTTCTGTGGGGGCCCTCAAATCTATCGTGTATGAATCGCCTGTGGAGACGGAAATGGATCTCGTGGCGAGACTTGTCTGCGCTGCTGCTACTGTCAAAGAAACTCCAGGTGTGTTCGACCGTGTCCGCTAATCCTTGCTACGTCGGTGTCACGCATGCATCGCGTCTCATGGTGGAACCTTCGAGCATCTGTTGTAACATCATGAAATGCATCCATCTCGTAATCCATTGTTAATATTATGTCAAATAAATGTTTTCTACTAATTACTGTGTTGTGTCATTTCTGCTTCTTGTGCCTCTGCTACTACTTTCCCGTGACGTTTCCGGTTATGGGTTCTTATGCGATTCGCATTCCTTTAGATGTTATCTACTTCCCCTAAACGTTTGTACCAATATTTTTGAGACACCCTGTATAATAATCTATTAAATTAATGGATGAGGAGGGTTTGTCCTTCTGTTTTTTCGTGCTTAGTTTAGATATGTGCTAAGCGAGAAAACAACTAATGCTATGAGGCGTCAATGTATTGTTCGATCTCTGTTCTGTGGACGAAAAGCCTGAGTTTCCGGGAGGGAAAGCCCTATAGCCAGTCCTCGACTCAGACTGACTAACTCATTTTTATGCGGGATTTTTCACGCAATAAATGACCAGAAATTAAAAAGTATCAACAGAATTATCAAAGATTTTGAGAGTGAAGCGCATCTTGACGAGATGAATTGATTGATGAGTAGGTTTGCATTTCAGCAGTTTGTAATTCAGCATTTCATTTATTCTTCTAGAATGGGATTATCCATATTATACCTACATTTTTCGTTTCATTTCAGCTTAAGTTTCTAGTAACCACGCGATTCAGAATCCCGTAATGAAATTGGTGCATTTACATTTATTTCACTCGATAGGCTTATTATGATGCTCATGCAGGTGAACTTACTATGTTCCTAAAGTGCAAGCATACATTTTGTAACCAATCTATACATTCTATGATATATATAATTCACCACTGTATTCTGTGAAAACTAATAATTTTTAAACATTATCGCTTCGCCGCAGTTGTGGAATTATTTCACAAATGGATAAAAGTACGCGCAAAACTAAGGATATCATTTCTTCTTTGTTTGGATGATTAGATGTTCTTCCACAGCAGTTAGTGTTACCAGGCTATTCCTTCTTACCCTTTGATTTCAAAAGAATGTCTACCGATTAGCCTCTGTTCCTCATCCACAATACTTCTACTGGTACAGGTGTCTTTCCTTAAGGGTTTAGTAGAATAGTAATTACAGGTGGCGCGCCATCTGTACGTGTCACTGTAATTAAAGTCGCATCGTCTGGCAAAACGCGAGGCTTCTCTACTCTGCCTTTTGTCAGGCAACTGGCCCGTGCAGGCGTGGTTTCGAGAAAGTGGGAAGAATCTCTCTGGAATCACTTACACATTCTCTGTATTAACAACGCCTTTACCAGCGAAAAAGTTCAAGCAAATTTAGAATACCTTTCATCTTGATTAGCGCTTTTCACACACAAAAATAAAAGGCACAATTTGACCATAGCAGTGCTGATGCCAATGAAGTCCGTTCCAAAAGAACCGCGTTCTTGACCTACTAGTTTTACTATGGACTGGTTTCTTGAATGGACAATTTAAAATAAAAGCTGAGTAAGCGAAAAATATTAATTAGTTGTTGAAATAGCGAAATGTATCTAAATTATTTTATTTTACTCCTTGTAAATAAAAATAAAATAAAATCTTTTATTTTGTAACAATAGTACTGGTATTAGCTTTATAGTTCAAGGAAGCCACAGGGTTTTGCTGCAACGACAAAAAAAAGAAAAAGAAAAATTTTGCCGCATTAAAACAGTTGCTACTTTTCTGACCACTCTTGAAGCCTGTTTAACTAATCTTGAATGAATGGTACTTGGCACTGTTCGTTAACGACTGTCCCAATCTTTATGTCGTCTGAAAGTTTTGACATCACGCCATTTCTCCCTTCGTCGCTGTCGTTGATGAAAATCAGAAAAAAAAAACAGTGGTCTAAGAACCGATCCTTGTGAGATCCTACTTCTAATGCCCCACTAATCTGAAGAGGTGCAGTATAACCTTAGTCGTTTTTGCGCCAATAAAATCAAAATCACTAATCTGAAGAATATCCAATAATCAAAAACCCCCTGCCTTCGGCCTGCAGCCGCCCTGAGTACAACTTAGAATCTTTCCAGCAATCGTAACCAGTTCCATCTTATACAGTAACCTCCCATGAGGGACTGAGTCAAATTCCTTGCTAAAATCCAAATAAACCACTTGACATTATTCCCTACGTCCAATTCATGACTAACTGTGTCAAAATAGCTTACAAGTTCAGTTAAACATGATTTTCCCTTAACAAAACTATGTTGTGTGTCATTTAGAATGGTATATTTTTATCTAAATGTTCCTGGCTTGCACTCATTCATTGCCTCTAAGATTTTCCGACCACTGAAGTCAGACTGGCCGGTCTGACTTCAGTGGTCGGAATTACCATCTTCACTCTTGGAATCACTTTTATGTATTGGTGATACGTTGGCACATCTCCAATCCAAAGGAATTTCTCCTAAATACAATGATGCCCTCGTAATTAACATCAGTAGTTCAACATACTCTCTGGCCACCTTCCTGAAAATTACTGGATATATGCCATCAATTCCAGGAGCCTTACTTGCCTTTATTGTCTTTATGCTCGAAAAGGACCATCTCATTAGCAAGACATCAATAGAACTCGCCACTGAAAGTCGTTCGTAAATAAGTTGGACTGTAACGGACTTCAGTTTATACTGCCTTAAATTTAATGAAAAAGAAGATTGTCTCGGTTAAAAAAATTTTATTGCGCATTTATTAGTATTTTTTGATTTTTCGTAATATTAAGATGAGTGCAAAATTTATTGATATATTCCGTGAATTTGATCATTACTGAACGAACATTTCTCAACCAAATACGTCAAGCTAAATTTAAACTGTAATATCTCCATAGATTTTATTTGAGATTTCCAGTTTAAGAAATGGATGGAGTAGTGCATTCTGCTTGTGCCCAATTTTTTACTCTGTAGTACAGACTATATTTATGAACCATATTCATTTATATTTTATACTGCATTTATGGTAGCTTAAACAACCCAACAAAACTAGTATGGTTTTAACTAACTGGAGAGTCCGTCATGGTTTTTACCGTTCTTACCTATTGAGACAATGATGCGACATTGAGATGCGACGTTTATTGGTCCCACACCCGTTATTAACCCAATAATGGGCATGGTTAGTATAGTGCGAACGGCACCTGTAAATAGAGAAACGGTTGATGTCGAAGTTTATTCATGCGAAAAAAGAAATTAACTTATTATTATTATTATCATCAGTTTATTCAACAAACACCCCTGTACAGAAATTATCTAGGAGGGTGGCTCATACATACATCCAACTAAACTTATTGGAGTGTAACAAAGGATAAAATATCAGCAAAAATAAAGTATATAAATATAGAGGAAAAATTACACAGATACAGAAATCATACATTCATAGAAAAATTACAAAACAATATACATACATAGAAAAATGACATCGTCATTTACACTATGAATTGGTCCTCATTGTCATTCTCTGAACAAAAGGAATATCCTCAGTCCTATAAGAGTCTTTTGGAAACACAATATATAGTTCATTTAAGATTTTTATGAGTTTGAGGGCACTTGAAGTCTTTCTTGAATTACGTTCTTCATCATATTTGTAGTTTCGTATACAGATCCGCTGCAATGAGCTTCCTGTAAGTTTTTTCTCATGGCAGTACCTGTCCGGGTCTATTTGAGGTCTCTAAACAGCTCCAGAGTATTGGCAGGAAACATCCGCCTTAATCCATCCGTGTTATTGAGAGCGCTTCGGCAACTATGAGGGTTGTGGAAACGGGCTCCAGGGCGGGGCTTTACTACAATATTTTCAATTTGAGGGGCATCTAAACTCCCAGTCAGAAGTTGTGCTAGAGTGCAGATGTTACGTATTGTGATCATCTGAATCCACGGAGCTGTGTTCAAATTTGCGTACAGTATGGATTTCGAAATTGTGAAGGACTTCCCGGCAATCCTATTTAACCACCGGAGCAACCAGTATTCCAGGCTGAGAAATTTCCTGATATAAGTATTTGGAGCAGAGGACCAAATTGTCGAAGCATATAAGGATGCAGGAACGATACATCGTTGGATGTATTGGTCACTAGCTGGTGGTTTCGAATCCCAGTTATTTTCTGTCTTACAGCCCATATGGCAGCAAGAGTTTTTTTTTTTTTTTTCTCGTGTTCTGAAAGTGCCTTTGGAAGGTAAGGCCCACGTCACTCCTAGGTCGGTGTATGAGTTGACTTTCTTAATCTGTGCTCCATTAAGAGATAATTTGATTTGATTTTTAATCTTCTTATTAGTTATTGTCAGTTGTGCTGACTTGTCTGAGTTTAGCCATAAACCGATTTTACATAGGTATGTCTCCAGTTCATGCAGCTTAGCGTTGGCATGGAAATTGACGTCGGACACCAGAGATCCTTCGTTAGAGACAACAAAATATTTTATATCATCGGCGTAGGAAATAAAATTCTGATTCCGCGGCAGAAAAGACTCCAGGGCGGCAGCGAACAGCAAAGCTGATAAAACACCTCCCTGAGGGATGCTCCAAGTGAGGGTGTATTCTGCACGGAATTCTTGGTGTTGTACAATTAGGTGCCTTGGCTTAAAAATGGTCTTGATGATCTGCAATAGTTTGCCCTCAATGCGGAAATAAACTTTCAATATGTTTTCAAGTGCAGATAACGACACATTATCGAAAGCTGCCTTTATGTCAAGGAATATGATGTCAATTTGGGCTTTTTCATGTAATGCGTGATGCATTCTGAAGAGAGTCTTCAACAGATTAGTAGTAGTGGATCGTCTCGGTACTACGGTATGGAGGTGGGGTGGCCTGTGCGCAAAACACTGTTGGGTTAAAGCAGGAAGGATGGCTTTTTCAAAAAGTTTTAAAAGAAAACTGATGGATATAGGTCGAAAGTCTGAAGAGGCCTTAGGGTTCTTTTTCGGCACCGGCCGCACAAAGTAGTGATTCTATCTCTGTGGGAGGACTTCATCTCTCAGGATGTTTTGGAAAATGTGCAACAGCACATCAACAATATAGGCACTGCATATTTTTTAAAAAAAAATAGGAAACCCGTCGGGGCCGATCGTAGATTTGGTAGACACGGAATTAATGGCATTGATGAGATCTTCTCTAGAAATAGACTGTGGATAAAGCATTCTCACAAACGCCTCCTCTCGCTAAAATATGTTCTGCCATATCCTTCAGCTGATATACTTATACCAAATTTTAAATTGATAAAGTGCCATATTTATTTACGATTACTTGAGTGGTAGATGTGTTATTATAGACGGTCAAGAAAATTACAAATTGCTTCCAATTTTAAAATTTAAGCTGTGCCTAGTCACTGTGGATCTTGACAATCTCAATGTACACTTGGTGTATCGAGGCGTTCAAGATCGGTAAGTACTTCTCCAGTCCCTCTTTAAATTTAGATGAACTGCCTACCTTCTCAAGTCTACGTGGGAGTTTATGCCAAAGGTCAATCACTCCTTGGCTAAAGACACATTTTTGCACAATATTTGAAGCCAAGCTGTTTATAGGCAGCTGGTGTAGCTCATCCCAAATTAACTTGGAACTGATCCCTTCATGTTCCTCACCATGTCGCTTCTCAGATTCCTGGGTTTCTGCATACGACAACTGTCATGTTAACATACGTAATCATAGGATGTATCATAGTCTCATAAAAATAACAGAAAAATCGCAACACAACACAATTTGTTAATGAAATTATCAGTGTCCGTGTCTTCTAACAATAGAATAGAGAAGTCTTGCAGTGTTTTTTGTAATTGGACCCTAAGAGTTTCTGCATAATTTAGGATTTTTAATCTGAATAAATGTGCGAACAATTCCCTTTGAAAGTTATTCTTCGCTCTGGAGAATAATTCAGGATGTTTAAGTAAGCATATTTTACTCGTTTTTTTTACTTTGGAACAATTCTTTTACAATATCCTGTTCTAAGCTACTTTAATAACAAAAAAGGAATAAAATCTAATGATCCGACTTTGTTGAAGAACATAATTAAAATTTTAATTTCATTGCATATACCCATTATTGTTCTTTCAACTACAAAGAGTACTAAAATGTATTCTTTTTATCTGAAAGAGCTGTGAGTTAGATATGAAAAATGGTAATAAAATGTATTTGCTTACATATGTACTAGTTGAGCTTACAGCCTACTCTTTTCATTATAGTGAGACTTCAGATGGCCTCATTGTAAAGAAAAGTTTATGCTGAAATGTATATAAGTTCTACAATGCATAACAGAAGTTTGTAAAAAAAAAAATTACTGCTGTTTACTTTAGGTAGTTGGAGAGAACCGGATGCAGGTGTGGGAGTTAGTAGCGCCTCTTGTAGAGGAATTTAAACTCCAGGAGCCACGAATACACATGTCGGAGACAGAAGCTCCTGTGGAAGAGAGAGTCAGTGCGTCATTCCTTGCAGGAGAAGAGATCGTCATAGAGGAAGGAAAATGTAAAAGGGACCCTCGATCTGGTGAGATATATTCTGTTCAGCATTTTCTGTCTATATTTATCATTCTTTAAAACAAAATCCAGTGAAACTAACTGAATCGTATTTGCCATTCAGATTATGCAGATGAAGAAGAGAGGAAGAGTAACTAAAAATCTTTTTAGAAAGATTTTTCTGTGGAAACCTTATTTTTTTTATTTCAGAGGAATGAATTATGATTTTTTTGGAGAATGGGAATATATTCCCAATTGGGAATATTTAAAATTATTTTCAAATTATTATATATATCCCCACTAGCAGTTGGTGTGTGTGTTAATATAGTTCAAAATTGGGATTATTTGTGGCTATACGTCTTCCCAGTCTGCACAATGTGCAATTATCCGTTCACGCCTTCTCAACCAACACCCACCGTAGTACATTGTGACGCATTGGAGACACGTCAACTCGCCCACTTATCATGGCATAGATAAGAGACGTTGTGCTGCTTACCTGCAGTCATGTTCCAAACGTGAGACAATGATACACCAAATATGTGTGGTTTCCGCCCGCATATTTGTAGTAATGGTCTAACGCTAACATAAAATCAACACATTTTTGCAGTCAGATTTTTAAAATGAATAACTTTAGTGACTTTCGCCAGAGGCATAGTTTTTGTGACCGTAACGTTAGCATATCTTTTTATTTATCAGCTGAACTGATCAATTCAACAGCTGTCGGTTGTTGACTACTGGATTAAAATGAAAAGAACAAAGGGCGATCGGTTGCTCTGAAACTTTGATTCGTAATAACTTAAAGTGAATCAAGAGATAAATCGGGTAAGACATGAGCTGAAATAGAAGACGATCACTAGCTATCTAGGTTTGAGAGAAATCATGAGACAATCAACATAAGGAGCGGAAACATAGAGCACATGGTGTTGTCATGAGAAGACTCAAAATTCACTCTACTCCATGACAATAATAATCAAAACTGGGGTTTACTGCCAAATATCCCTCTTGGCTCCAACTGGCAGATAAGTCATGAAAAGTTCTGTTCATCATCATCAGCCATTTTCAATCCACTGCAGGATGAAGGCCTTTCCAGCAACTTTCCAGTGCTTTCTGTTTTGTGCAATGGCCATCCATTTACTACCCACAAACTCATGAATTTCATTTATCCATCTCCGCCGTTGTCTTCCAGGTTTTCTTCTAGCTCCTCTTGGGTACCATTCTGTTATTTTCTTAGTCCATCTGTCATGTCTTCGAGCTGTGTCCTGCCCAAGACCATTTTAGTTCTTTAGTTTTGATAGGAATGTCCTTTACTTGAGTTTGCTGCCTAATCCATGTTTCTCTTCTTGTCTAACAGTCCGATTCCCATTTTATAATTCGTTCCATTCTTCGCTGTGTAGTTCTCAGCTTCTCTTTCATTCTTTTGGTGAATGCCCAAGTTTCACTTCCATAAGTCATGGTGGGGAGTATACATTGGTTCATTATTTTACGTTTCACACAAACTGAGATATTGCTCTTCAGTATGTGACTATATTTCCTGAATGCTATCCATCCAAAACTTATTCTTCTCTTGACTTCCAGCCATTTATCATTATTACAGCTAATAACTTGTCCCAGATAAGTATATGACTCCACCTTTTCAATTACTGCTCCTTCAATCATTATTTTCCTTTCTGTGGCATACTTGTTTACCATTACTTTTGTTTTATTACTTTTGTTTTGTATTTTATGGCCTAGTGCGCCGTTATTTGATGCTAGTGAGCATATGGAGGTCTCAACGTTTAAAAATTATGAGGAAGCCGTATGAGAATACGTATTATTAGGATTTCATTTTATAGTAAAATACTGTCGGCTGAAAGTAGTTTTCCAAAACATATCTTACACAGAACGAAATGACAATACAAAAGGTAGTTGTAGTTGAGTCTTGTTTGCAATTTAAGTAATGTATTTACTTCTTGTACTGTATTTTTAAAAAGTCGTCATCATCAGCCATTTGGGTACCATTCTATTATTTTCTTAGTCCATCTGTCTTTTAAAAAGGATTTTACATATTAATATACCGTGGAATTTATTTGGTAGTAGATAAGGTAACTTTTAAAATTAAATTACGTCAATGTAAAATTGGAACTTTTTTTTTTTTATTTACATAATTTTTATTACATATACAGATATAAACACTTTCTATTTGCAACCTTCGCATTCTGCGTAAGAAAAATTTTAATTATACAGCTTCACTTGCAAGCAATAAAACGCAATAAAAGATATACTATGTATGTATGCAGATGAACTTGTTTTGGGTGGCACCTAGACGTTTAGTCGAATTCCACCTTGGAAAATCTGTGTTGAAAAAGTAACTCTGATGTCTCCACTCTACAGCGATCAAAAACCGGTCAATCACTGCCCATTTCTAAGCATGAGGAGTTGTGCCTGGTTCTATATCTAGTGCTGCTGCACCAATTTGTCGTCCAGTGGAAGGAGTGCAATACCAAAGGACAGGAGACGTCAGTCTGCCCAACCCAAGGGGGGAAAAATAATAATAATAAAAAAAATAAATAAATAATTCTATGTTAAAAAAAATTCTATGTATAGTTAATACCATTATATATATTCTATATTATTGCTCTACTATTCTATATTACTGCTCTACGGTGTAGAAACCTGGACTCTAACATCAGCCACTACAAAAAAGCTCCAGGCCTTCGAAATGTGGCTCTACCGAAGAATGCTGAAAATTCCGTGGACAGCCAAGATAACCAATGCACAGGTCCTGCAGGACATGCACACGGAACGGGACCTGCTCAAAACCATCATCAGCAGGAAATGCAAATACCTAGGTCACATCGCTAGGAACCAACAAAAATATCACCTACTACCACTCATCCTGGAGGGAAAGATCGAAGGCAAGAAACGCCCAGGCAGACCGAAAATG
This sequence comes from Mastigoproctus giganteus, assembly GCF_048544385.1. Lineage (NCBI taxonomy): Eukaryota > Metazoa > Arthropoda > Arachnida > Uropygi > Thelyphonidae > Mastigoproctus > Mastigoproctus giganteus. The sequence goes on from NC_143577.1 coordinate 111,455,846, forward strand.
GCATGGCTAGATAACATCAACACCTGGCTTCACATGACAACAGCACAAATTCTACACGCAGCGCTAGACAGAGAACAATATCAAAACGAAGTCGCAAACGCCATTCGGCAGCATTAAAGAAGAAGAAGAAGAAGATATTATTGCTAATTTAAGAACACAACACTTAGTTTCTAAGTTAACAGCTGTTTGACCTAGTAAGATAGAAATATAAGTTCATGAATACATCAGTCTACTGTCCACTTCTAGAATTAATAAACAAGGTGCATCTTTTTTTAAACACCTTGTCAGAAAAAGTTTGGAATACTGCAAAGTTCTTGGCATTTTGAATGAAAATATCGAGGTTATCAGTCCTAATAGGTTGAGTGCTGTTAAATAGTTCTTGTTTGAAGTCAGTCATAAGCCGAGCAAAAAAGCAGAACATGCCTCCAATCTTCTACTGCCACATAAAAACACAAAGGGTCAGGTCCAAATTTACACAATTTATCCCGCAGTGAACCGTGTCCAGTAATTAAATATGACGTTGTCATTGAAGGATAAAACCATCCCATAACTTTCTTATTTACAGCAAACGTTGCATCTTCAATGAACTCCCAGGTAGTGAGTCCTGTTTCACTGGATCGCCATCTGTATTTCCACTTCTCAGTGAATTTTGTCCGAAGATTAATTTTCTCCTGCCGAATGTTCGTGGCCGGATTACTTGCAATGTCGAGGATTTGAGTTGCCAAACTTTTTTTTAAGTTAGAAATCATGCCTTGGTATGCCACATAAAGGTCAATCGGAATACAACCTGAGATCACTTGTAATGCATTGGTTGATGTTGTTCTGCAGCATCAGTGTGTTGCCAATATCATCTTTCTCTGCAATGATGAAAGTTTGGCCTTCACTGTGACGTGTGCAACCCTTGGAAATCATATGGCAAAAATATAGCCTTATAATATACTGCCAAAGTTTTGTGCTTTATACCCCATTCAGCTCTTGATAGCCTAATCACATTGGCAGTAAACGTCTTAATCTTTTCAGCTAAGTTCTTTACGTGGGGGATCAAAGAAAATTTATCATCAATTAAGAGACCAAGGTATTTATTTTGAGAAACATAAGGAATTTGGACGTTGTTGATATGAAGTTTAGGGGGTCTGTTTTAATTCAGTTTATTGTTGAAGATAATCATTTTAGTTTTCGTCTCAGAAATTTTTAATTTGTTTATTCTAGACCATTCCAAGAAATCATTCAAGATTTCTTTCCCATATGTTTCTAGCAAAAGCCTTGACCTGCCTGGTATGCATAGCACTAAATCGTCAGTGTATGCTATTTTATTGCAAATTTGACTTTCTTTTAGTAACCATTGGTCTAAAACAGAATTCCAGAGAAGAGGCCCAAGGACACGGCCTTGTGGGCATCCTCTGGAAATGAATTTTGAAAATACCAAATGTTGTGAGATGACTTTTATCTGCCTATTTGAAAAATAAGATCTAATAACCTGATATAGTAAATCATCACATTCTGTCTCTCGAAGTGACCTGAGGGCGAATTGTGAATTAGAAATCATATTACTTGTAGCCAAAACCTTCTGTATCCTAGGCGCTAATAATCTCTCATAAAGCTTTCCAAGATATTCCTAGAAGGGATATAGGGCGATATGCCTTGGGATTCGTTGCCAATTTTCCACACTTACTGAGCATCTTTACTAACGCAATCTTCCAAAAATTTGGAAAAGTCCCCTCTAATAGACATTTGTTGAATACATTCAACAATATATGTGGAAAATGTTAGTGAAATCTTTTGATTGCCGCATTTTCATCTAAGTCCATTCCAGGACATTTTTATAGATTGATTTTAGAAATTGCAAGTGCAAGTTCATTTAGACTAAATAGTTTCGTGTCATTTGATCCCTTGTAAGATCCGTTAACGTACCTTATCTGAGCTTTTTCGGTTGTCTTGCTCTGGATGATCATCAGGGAAAAGCCTCTCTATAATAGCTTCAACCGTGGAGAGCCAATCAGTAGTCAGACTTCCGTTAGAGTAAACAGAACTATATATCTCAGGAGTTACAAGTTTGTCACGACAAATTTTGTATATTAATCCCACGGATCAGAATTACCTGTATGGGACATTAGTTTCTGCCATGAAGATCTTTTGGCTTCCGCAATAGATTTGAAATATTCCTTAATTAATTGACAATAGACTTCTTTTAGTCGCCTAACGTCTGTTTCTGTTAAGTATCTGTGCTTCTGGAAATTCTTCCTTGCATCTATAACCCGTCTTCTCAAAACAGATAACTGGGGATTCCACCATGGGGTGGAGCCAGGTGTCCTAACTTTTCTTTTAGTGGATTCAGTCAAAGCTCTGCAAAGAGTGTTTTGCACAAAGTACACATATTCTATTGCAGATAAACTGTTCAATTGTGCAAATTTTATCATCTGAAAATTCTCGTTGCAAGGCTTGCTTAAATTTGCTCCAGTTCGTGGTTCTGATAGAGAAGCGGTTTAAATCCTGAAGGTGACCTGAAGAGCCTCCATCCCTAACATTTAATACTAAATCAAAAGTGATAACACGGTGATCGCTATTGCATACATCCGGGCGGACCATCCAGTTTTTTACATGCTGCGACAAGCATGGAAAGGAAAGGGTAAGGTCTATGTTAGACCGTCCGTAAAGGTTCCAAAAGGTTGTTGGCATGTTGGGAAGATTATGCACATTCCAATGGTTAGTCAATATAAATTCTTCAAACACAGAACCTCTAGCGTCGTTACGTTCGCTAAACCAAAGTTGAGATTTTGCATTGGAGTCAGTTCAAATCAATATATTTGCACTAGGAAAAGTGCTTAAAGTTTCTTCCAAAAGATGCATTGGTACCTCAGTATTATCATTTGGAGCGCAATATAAAGAAACCATGTAGAAATCTAAAAATTGGGTAGAAATATGGATGCAGGTAGAAAAGGATGTACAAAACCAAGATATGACTGTTACAGTTAGAGCTCCATTAAATACAACAATGGCAGTTTTTGGCTGTTTGGATTCACATGCAACGACTCTAGCTACTACCGGATATCCAACAACGTGATATAACTTATCCGTTTGTCTATACATCGAGTAGGGCTCCTGAATAGCCAAAATGTCTACTTTATCCTGCAAACAAGAGGCTCAGTTCTTCTGCAACGCGATGTGAACGTTGTACGTTCACCTGCATTATTTTTAGGAAGTATTTGTTGGTAGATCTATTGTAATTTAGATGGTTTATTTGTGTATTATTCATTAGCAATTTTCAGTCTTGCAAGTTCTGATATTCTGGACAGAATGCATCCCTTACAGAATGTGCATTGTCCCTATTCCTCCTCTTACAGTTTATACATCTTCTGGGTTGTTCTTTATGGGGGCAATCTGCATATATATGTCCCCCAGCCGCAGAATGGGTGCAAAACTGCGTGAGGTGGCCAAATCCCAAGCAACGGAAGCACTTGTGAAATTGGAACTAGAATTAATAATGTTATATGAAGCTTACATTTTGCTGTTTCCAGCAAAACCATAGTAATTTGTATTTAGTAAAGGGTTTCATATCCGCACGGTTTTCTATCTGTTAATGGGGTTCTGTCGGATAAAATTTAATTACTTTGGTTCGGGTACAGCATAAAAAAAAAAAAGTTTGAGAACTACTCTGTACGATTAAGGGCAACTGTTTGTATAAAGATTAGGCATGAACTTGTAGCAATGCTCTCCAAACTTCTCTTTGACACCGACAGAATGTGCACATAAAATAATTCGACACTCCATCTAGAATTTTGTAAATATTCGACACTCGCTCCTTTTGTTCCTTATCGTTAAGCTGGTGGTAAACGCAACAGTACACAACTTTCTTTGTCGCGGACCATAAACATGTAGACAATGATAAAAGAGTGTAAAGTGTATCTAGGGTCAAACGGCACCAGGGGTTCCCCCCATCTCCGCGTAGTTTACTTTGTGTGGTGATACAGTTCACTGTAAAGGCCAGAGATTTAAAAGTGTATGGATCTTGAAATGTGTAGTGTCATGTACCGTTGTTCTTCTGGCCATTTAGCCGCCAGGCCCTGCTGAGGCCCGACGTTGCCCCACTTTCGCCCCGTGGAGGCAGACCAGGTACCTAGTAATTTGCATTTACTCTGGCAGGTCCTACCACCTATTTTCCTGAGATTTCAATGGCAAGGACCCAAAAAAAAAAAAAAAAATTTGCACGTTGTATGTTGATCACATACATGTTGCCCGGTTTGAAGGGGTTGCGTTTGAAAATTTAATGGCCGAGGAGAGGGCGAAATAATTTAAAGAAGCTAGAATTTTGGTGTGGGTCTTGCGCTGGCATAGAGAGGGGAGGAGACTGAAGGCTAGGGGGGGAAATAGGAAAGACTGGGGTCAATAGAGTAGACGACCTCAGCATGATAAAAGAGTGGAGGAGATGTGGTACTCGGGGCCAGCGCTAGGCGTGCGCAAGTGAGACACTTGCCACAGGCGCCGTCTAAAATACGAGCCCCGCCGAACTGCATATATACATATGCGCGTTAAGATACGATATGAATTAGACGCCATTAAAGGTTTTGTCTCGGACGTCACAAATGCCCAGCGTCAGCCCTGGTGGTACTGGGCACAAGCTGAACAAAGTCCTCTGAAATCACTGCATGAGTTATTAGCTCACACACACACACACACACACACACACACACACACACACACACACAGAGCGATAGAGAGAGAGTCCAGCACTCACCGGTGACGAATAGAAAGCATATGAAGAAAAAAATGTTGTAAATTTGTAATATATTACTCAATAATTGTATTTTAGTCAATATATGCCGTGAGATAAATCAGAATGAAGTTTGGCGAAATCTTTTTTGGAAAGCGCTGCTATATAGTATGACGGTTGAACAAAGTTCAGCGAAACATTACTACACCACAGAAATACTCAGTCGGTTGTAAAGGTAATTCATACTGATCAATATATGGACTATCATACTTTTAATGGTTCACATTTAAGGCTCTTGGGAGGGGAGTTGATCACAATTATGGGCACAAAACGGAGCATAGTGCGTGATTCAGATGAAAAAAAGCGCCTTGAGTACTGCGTACAGGTCTGGAGGCCTCATTTAGGAAGGATGTAGAGTTGCTAGAACAAGATTGACGAGGAGAACGAAAGGATCCTCTTACCAAGAAATTCTTAAGTTCTGCAAATTGCAGCATCTGGAGACTAGGCACCTGCGAGGTGATCTGATTGAGGTGTATAAGGCCTTGAATAGTTTGAGTAGGCTCAGTGCTGATGGGATTCTTCCTCGTGCTCACATTACAAACATGAGGGGGCATAAATCCAAATTGAGGGAAGAGTTGTCAAATAGATGTGCGGAAATTTGCCTTTAGCCAGCAGGTAGTTGATTGCTGGAAAAAACGTATCTGTCGTTGTGGAAGTTGATAGCTGAAATAAATGGACAAACTTTTAGAGCAAATGGATGTGAAATGGGATTTTTTTTTGGCTGATGCTGTATAAGCTTGCTTTCGTGCATCATATGCCTCTGCTAATGCTAACTATCCATGTTAAGCAGAGATGACCAAACATTCAAGAAATGTCAGAGAAAATATTTAGTGTTCGAGTGCCACGTATATACTTGCACTGTGACATAAATAATACAATCCTTACTAAATACCGTGGTCCTTTTTAAATAAGACGTTTATTTGTAATATTGTAAATTAGTAATTGGTGTACTGCTGTTGTGTCAATAAATTGCAGTGGATGTATCCCTTCATAGGCTCATTCAGGCAGAAAAGCCGACCGGGCTAGCCGAGTGGGTAAAGTACCTGCCCGGCAACCCAAAGGTCGCTGGTTCGATTCTCGCCTCGGGCTTGGATCAAAGTACTGCAAAAACCTTTGGAGGTGCAATATGGCCACATATCATACTTAAGGAAGCCGATGCGCCAACAACTATCAAATCAATCAGGCAGAAAACAAAAATAGTATAAAACAATAATAAATAAAAATTTACTGCCGTAATAGCCGATCTCATATTTTCAGTGACGCTGTAAAAAGTTATTTCGTGTACCGCATTTCTTTCTTGTTATTTATGCCACTGTAAAGAAAAACGTTTACCAGTTTTCACTTATGACAAAATAATAATGATAGAAAGACAACATCCACATTAACGAGATCTGTAATCAGAGGACTGAAGAATACTTTGACACTCTCAAGCAGAACCTCCTGACACTCAGCAAGAGATTTCGCCGATACAGGTTGATTTCCCAGAGGAAAACAGACAATCGGATATTTGATGAAAAACGGGAGAGCTATCTCCAGGTAAATCGGAGAAGAGGAAGACAAGGGACTCCACCCCCCCCCCCCCCACCAACAAGTGGCAACCTGTGAAGCAGAGAATTTAGCCATAACAGCTGTGATCCTTGGATAGACCTAGAACGGAAGACAACAGTCGATCAGGAAGTCCCACAACTTGCGAATCCCAGAGATACATATAATATTCACAATTACTAGTAAAAGAAGTTCAGCTGCACACATATAGCGTAGCAGTTCACCAGATGATAAGGCACCTGACATAATTTTAGTCTGTGACTCACGGAATCACCTACCTGAAGGCTAAGGACAAAAGCAGCACAAACCACTAGTATAAGAATAGACCGATCACATGTAAAGATACTGACCAGTTGCATAATCAGCTTGGAAGACTGAGTAGAATGAATGGAGGTCTGTTCTCCCTCGTGGGTAGGGTTGCCAGACGTCCCTTATTTTAGCCAAACTGTCCTTGTCCTTTATTGAAACGATAAAGGATGCAATTTGTCCTTTATTTTCATTTTTCAATGCCTGTGCCTCGTAATGGCAGTGGCCGATTTCCGCACAGGCGTAGGAAGCGAAATAATTTGTAAAGCAATAAAATATCTTGAAAAGAATGAAACGTGTGCCAGTGATATTTTTTATATAATGAATGATCTAAAAAATTCACTGAAGAATCGTCTTGATCAAGAATTTTTTGTGTATCAAGTTCATCAGCATTTTCAGAAATTAGACCCTATAGTTAAAAGCACAGTAATAAATGATTTCAAAGCATTTTATAATGCTGCATTGAAATATTTTGGAAATTTAATTTTAATGAAAATACCCCTTTTTTGAAATTCAACAAATTAAGCTTTAAAAATGGTTGTCCTAACGATGACTCGTGTGTTGAAAAAGCAGAATATTTTAAATTAATAGAAAAACTAAAGTTGGATATGAATGATTTATTTGATGAGTTTTCGGTAAACTCATCAAATAAATGATGAAAACAAATTATGAAACTGTTAACCTCCTGAAAATTTTAAAACTAGTATAAAATATATGTTCAATGTGAATGATTTATAGTCATTAAACCAGTACGGTTTTTTTTTTTTTTTTTTTTTGCTTTTTTTCACTCACCTAAAATTATTTTAGTTTGATGTCAATTAAGGCACTAAACTTGCATTAAAATATTTGGACCAATTCATGCTTTTTTATCATCCATATCGTTCATTATCCTTGTATATCAATCCATATCTTTCCCCATAGAAATACTATTAAATATTTTAAATTCTAAATTAAACTAAAATATTTATGGTCAGTATGAAAGCTATAAGTTTTAAAACAAAATCTAAAAAATATAAACAATGTTTAATTATTAACTAAAAAAATCATTCAATTTTCCTTTTTTGTGGTGGAGTGAGAGTTGGAGAGTGGTAGCATTAATTATTTTTGAGTGTCCTTTAATCGTCATAGAAATCTGGCAACCCTACTTGTGGGTGAGATACGAACCAGGGAACATAAATATAAAATCTCAGGGGAAAACGGAAGATTTGATCTCATATTTCAACCACTGACAGCAGGTTGTCTTGTATTGAGATAATTTGTCTCCTAACGTGATGGAGGCAATGAGTCTGACATTCATCCATTGTAGGCAATCATCCATTCTTTAAAGAAGAATGGATGATTACTGGTGGGAATTGTATTATTTATTTATTTATTTATTCATGATTGAGTACTGTAAGCTTCTGTGCCGTTAAGCTATTTATTAGCAGAACAAAAGACACAGGATTCGCCCGTTTGATAGCATAGTGCACTACAGTATGAATATTCTGTCTTATTTGAATTTTTATTATTTTATTTATTTATTTTTAGCCAATGCAGAAAAAGTTTGCTTCCTTTCATCATTCGACCATACTGATATTTAAAAGCTGTAGTTCACATTCAAGAAGCTTCAAATGTAGGCAGTAGATCCTTTAACGTTTCCAGACACAACATATGATTGAGCCACGAATGCCTCGTCAAGTACATGTTCGAGATCAATGTTCCAGTCGTTTAGAAGAGAGGAGAAATATAGTAGCACAAAATGAGCAAGCTGGTTGCTCTTTTATATCATTGACATGTGAACTGCAGCAAAATTGGCAGAGCTTTTTGCCATAAATATCGATGTTCAATTAAGCGTTTATATATTTTGTGTACTGAAAACACGCCGGACTCTATATATGGTTTCTCATACGTTTTCCGAATAGCAAACCCTTTTCACAAGGTTGTTTCGTTAAATTTACCGTGACCCACATTTTACGTGACTGACAAAGCACAATGCTGACTTCCCTTAGAGGCTTGACCATTATTATTGATAGATGGGCTGGCTGCAAGATCCTTCCTTCCTTCCTTCTCTGGGTGCCCTCGAAAAGGGTGTGTTGTGTTAAAACGCTTAGAAAACATTGCCTTAAAGTGACTTGGTTTATTTCTACTCTCTCATAGCTAATAGAGGATTTTTTTTAATTCATGAGAGTATTTCATAATACAAACAACTTGAAATGGGCCGAAGGGTACTTAAAAATTGACTTATTTTGAACTTAATAGGTCACTTACTTTTACTCACTATTACATTTCTGCTATATTACGACCGTATACTTAAAAGCAGAAAGTTAACGATTTCGTTAGAAAACATTAAAGTAATCTTTCTTAAATTATTGTTTCTCATTAAACTATAACGTAATGTCTCCAACATCTATCAGTTTTCTGCAATCAAACATCATTAAAACCAGTTATAAAAACTTCCGATGGAGCATCACAAGTGAGAATATGTTTAAGCAAGAAAAAAGTAGAGTGGTGAAACCCATGTTTAGTCTCTAGAGCAAAGTTTCCGGCATCCCCCTCCCCCCATACTTCTTCTTCAACCCATGCACGGTACTAAGTGCTATAGGTTTTGATACCTTTCGTGTTTGGGGTTTTCATAAAAAAAAAAAAAAAAAGAGTGCAAGACAATTTCTTCACAAAAAATAACTGAGTGCGAAATGGAGAGAAGAAGTTTTTAATTTTTCCAGCACTGCAGCTCGATTACTGGCAACCTGCCAGCTGAAGTGGAGAAACATATGTTGCGCCCATTTTAAGCAGAAACTCCACCAAACTGGAATGACAACTTTTTAGTCTTGTGTGTGGAAAGGTGGCATACACTGTACTATCAAAAGTCATAGTACCCCCATTCCTGACTGCAGAATATTGAGTGTGACAACGAAATATATAAATATTTTGTCATATAAAAGTAATCAGCGGTTCTCCTGAATCGATTTCATGCGCGTATGTCGCACGTGATCACACAGAAAACGCAAACCGAGTTTCAGAGGGGAATGACAGTTAGATGATATGAGCAAAATATGTGTGGGCTATTGCTCAGGAATTAAACCATTCCCAGACCAACAATTGGCAACGTACTCTAAATAATACCTTTAATCGATGTCTTAAGAAAAGGTTTTTTTTTTTTATCTCCTTCATGATCGCTATACAAAAAGCTCCTATACCTAAATTTAATGACTAAATTTCGCCTATTTGTTTTACGTTCCTCCAAAAGAGGGTTTCCCCCCTTCTTAACCTCTCAAAATCTTTCCAATTATTCTTTTTAAATTCATTTTCCTCGGGGGTAGCAAGTGGTTACAATCACCGTTCTTCCCTCTCCTCACTTCGTGGAAAAGTTCTGGGTTTGAATCCGGGTCAACAGCGCAAGGAACTTTTATGTACCTTTTTCACACCGCGGCTGAGTTGATCGGTCTTGGTCGAGGACAGCAAGGATTTTTCATACTGGAATCCCGTGTGTTTTCGTTCACCAAAACAGAAAACCGATCAGAGAACACGCGCAATTTACTGATATAATACACATGGGTGGATGAGTTTGTTCTCTCGGTTAACCCTAATATCAAAATGTGTTTTTCATAGATTGATTACAAAAGGCAGTGTTTCAACTCTCTCCAATTCTCTTTGCGCTGTTTTTGTTGGCTACTGATGCTATTAATGATAATTCAAAACTTGATTTTATCCATTTTTTATGCAGTGTATTTGTCGCTTTTTATGTTATTATTCCAAATTCCTCCATTGAACTTATGTCAGCTTATTGCTCCATTCCTGGAGAAATCTAATGTTTTATCTAAAAAATCAGTCAAATGCCGTTCTTAATCAAGATTTTTTTTCTCACATTTCCAAAGTTATCTTCTTGTTGTGTTGTTGGCGCATCATCTGTGATGGTATATCGATTTACCAATCATTGTCTAATGCAGACGCCATCAAGATTTGGAGTATCTGATCAAACAGTGCTTGAAGGTGGCAAAAATGAAGGAAAATGCATTTTGAAGAAGAGGATCCTCGCTTCAAAATAATATTATTCATTTTTCCCTTCGAGCAACTAGGATTTTTCTTCGTTTGAACCTATCTCTTTAATCTTTGGTATACATGTATGTATGTCGAGCTTTCGCTAGCCGATGGAGAGTCATTCTTTATGGAATATCAGGAGCGCGATAAATGGAATTCAAAACTCAATATACTGTTAGATGATTTGGTCTGTCAGAAAGCGAATTGATATCTTGAATAAAGTTCAATCTAGGGATTTTTCAAAGACTAGTCTTATTTTATTTATTTATTTATTTTTGCGTTGGGCGAGGTACTTCTCTTTTTTTTTTTTTTGCCCCCAGATATAGGTCATCTAGTATATAGAATGCGTTGGTTCCTCAGGTGGTAATATTAACTGGAGACTCGATTGTAAAGGAAATAGTCTGTGCGTATAGCACAGTGGTATCATCACCGTCCTCCCACATCGGGTGGAAAAGGCCCGGGTTCGAACCCGTTTTTTCACTCCGTGGCTGATTTAGTCGGTCTCAGGCGTAGATAGCAAGGTTCCCCCCCCCCCCCCCCCAGAAACTGGGGCGATTTTCCTCCAGCAAAACAGGCAAATCGACCAGAGAATACACGCAATTTACAGTCAAAATACATATATGAGCATATATAAGAAATTATGAGTGGCCCTAATATAATAATTTCAGTTTTTTGTAAAGGAAATAGGGAATATATTCTCTAGGAAAGACAATGGCAAAGAGCGAGAGTATGTCTACCGGATTCAGAAACTGAAGATGTAACACAGTTCATTAGCTAATGATAACAGTGGCTGCATGGTAATATTTGGAGAGGCTAATGATGTAAGCTAAAGTGAGCTGAATTGGTAATAAGGTCATGTTGAAAAGTGTTGCAAGGTAGGACAAAATGTTTTTGTGTCTGCAGAAATTCTGCCCAGGAGGGATTTCATGATAAAGCCGTGTGGGGTAACTTTAAAATTGAGGGACTATACTAGGTTTATGACAGAAAAGTTTTCTCATCGTGGCTGGCTTTATTTCGTAGATGGATTTCATTTTGTACAGGATATTCACTTAAACAGAAGAGATTTCAGTAGTTTTGCTGATGCCATTAAAGAGGCATTAAGGGAAAGTGGGGCGGGAGTATTTAGGGAAGTCAGTACACAATGGATTCAAATCAGTGATATGGGACAAAATTACTTTTGCACCATCTCTGCGAGCGTAAACAAACGAAAGTATCAAAAAGGGAAGTTAGAAAATTTTCTCAGGATCTGTGGCTATTAACTTTGTCAGTATCATTAATACATGAGGATTGTTTAGATTAGCATTACGAAGAATTCATCCCAGTATACTGAATACATCTAGAGTACCGCAACCTTATTTCCATCTTAACAGAACTTCTGGCGAGATTAAAACCGAATGGAGATCATGTGGAATTAAACCCTTTTGAAAACTTATATTTTATATCCGAGATCAGATTTTGTGACATAAATAAAAGAGGGCAAAGAATCTTAAGATGCTGTCATCTAGAGTGTATTGGAATACTAAATGAAAAAAAAAAAAAAAGTGTGGTTATCAGAAATAAATTTTTAATATTGAGTATGACTCCTCTGGGCTTTAATCGCATCAGAAACTCTCTGGGGAACACATTCTAGGTTAAAAAGTGTTCCCCAAAATCCAACAGCAGTTTCTGGTAAGCGGTACTGGATTCTTGTCCACTACTCCCATAAATCTACGGCGCCTCCGTAGCCAGGTGGGAAGGAGCAGCAGTGCGTAGCACACGCTTCTTGATTAGACCGGGGTTCGAGCCCGTCACCACCAAATACGGAGGATGCGGAAAGGTCAGGGAATGACCACCGCATATCCCGGAGCAATATGGCCTTAGTTGCTAATGCTCCTAAAATCCTAATAAGAAACAAACCATAAATCTGCAAGCTAGTTCTTTACTTCAACTAGGTCGTAAACTTTCAACTATTGTTCCAAAACATCCTGAATAGTGTTCAATTGGATTCGGATCTCAACTCCGGGCTGGAAATGGCAGGTTTACCATATTATTCTCCTCAAACTATTGTGGCACTGAGCGTGATGTTATGGATGCCTGATTGCTGATACAAATAGAGTCCCCTCTCCAAATAATTATCACATTGAATGTAACACTATTGTACAGGCCTGGGCAAACTTTTTGGCTGAAGGGCCACATTAGGAATTCAAAAAGAAGGCGGGCCACACGTAAAATACTATTTTTAGATATATATTATTTGTTATCATGAAGGAGAAATATAACATAAAAAAATTATTCTCTAACAGCCAAGAATTTAATGAAATGAATGGAACTGTTTTACATCTTTTACCATTTTTTTCTTAAATTTCGGGTGTTAATTTTGTAGTTGAGATTCTTAAAACTGCTTCTAAATGTTTATCGGTGATGCTTGATCGTAAAGAATTTTTATTTAGATTCATGATGGAAAATGTTTGTTCACATATGTAGGTTGATCCAAAAATAACCAACATTTTTCGGGCAAAATCTTTTAAGTTCGTCGAATTTGTCCGAATTAAGAGTATTGTAAAATTTACAGATTTCCTCACGACGGTGCAATTCCCTTAAATCGGTATCACACTGCAGATCTATAATCTGAAGCTGTAGTTCACTCGGTGCACTATCAAATTCTATTGAAAATGGGTCGCGCACTATTGCCAAACTTGTCTCAATTTTTCGGAAGTCGCCAAATCTTCGTGAAAAGTCGTCATTCAAAGCGTTGATAATTTCACAATATTTTTCAAATTTATTTTCTGAAATCTTCAGCAACTTCATGGTTGGAAAGTGGTCTACCTTGTTAATTAATAAATGTCGAAGGAACAACTGGAGTTTTAATTTAAATCCATTCAAACTTTTTACCATATCGTGGGCGTATAAATTTTTCCCTTGTAACACGGTGTTGAAAGTATTTAAGTGTGTCACGATGTTCAGGGTAAACGCAAAATCACAAATCCAGTTATTATCAGTTAATTCGGGAAAGTCCATAATATTTTTCAGTTTTAAAAATAGAACGATGTCATCTTTAAGATTCCATACTCGCCGAAGAACTTTTCCTAAGCTAAGCCATCGAATTTGACTATGATAAGGAATATATGTGTACTCGGATTCAATATCTTGAAGAAAATTAACGAATTGTCTGTGTTTAAGGCCCTCTCGATCGTATTAAATTTACTAGTTTAATAATACAAGATGTGACATGTTCAACTTTTAACACATTTTTACATAATACTTGTTGATGTATAATACAATGAATTGTAATTAAATTATAATCGGGATAATTTTCACAAATTTTATCCTGAATTTTCTTTAACGCTCCAACATTTTTACCTGTCAAACTTGGTGCTCCGTCAGTTGTTACGTTTACCATTTCGTTCCATTGTAAATTATATCTTGTTAAGCATTTTTCAACCTTTTCAAATATATCAGCTCCCGTTGTTTGGTCTTTAAGAGATTCCATTGAAAGAAGCTCTTCAATAATTTCAAAATTAGAGGTACATCCACGTATGAAAATTAATAACTGTGCAGTATTCTTTTGGTCGTTACTTTCGTCGAGAGCTATCGAGTACTATGTTATGGATTCTAATACTGATAATAATTGCTCATTCAAATTTGTATCGATACATTCAATTCTTCTTACTACAGGACATATAATTCCACAAGCTTCGGTCATACATTCTTTAATATAGTCTCCATCAGAACAAGGCTCGTTGCTTTTTGCAATTATATGAGAAATAACAAAACTTGCCTCTACAGTAGCTTCTTGTTCCTTAGTTAGCCGCATAAACACATTTTGTTGTCTGGATAAATTTTGAATCAATCCATCAGCAGTTTCCTTTCTCGCTTCAGGAGTTAAATTGGCACCATATTCGGAATATTTAATAGTGAAATGTCTTTAAATATTGTACTGTTTCAACACTGAGACACTCTCCCGGCAGATGAGACAAATAGTCTCGTTATTTATGTTAGCAAATAAATATTTTGTGTTTCACTCTTTATTGAAGACACGATGCTCTTGTTGAATTTTTCGTTTTTTATTCATTTTTAAAAGGGCGTAAATATTATTTTTATCACTACTGGCACCAAGATGATAACCGAAGATAACGCAAAAAAACTAACTGCGGGATGACCGTCAGAGAAAACAGATTGGAACTGCGGCCGGTCAGCAGTCCTATCCTATTACTCCGCCACCGCAGAAAAGCCGTTGTCGTTATCACCGATTGTCTGTTACCGTAGTTTCGCGCAGTTAGTTTATAATCGCAAATTATACCGTTATAAAAGCGCCCGTTGGCTCGCTCCGGTTTCGCGGACTATTTCAAATTCTGTCTCAATTTGAACAATACAGAGATAAAACAATTTACAAGTCGACAAATTCTATAATGTATTACATATACAAATTTATTTTTCAAAAAGGCGTCGCAAAAGGCATAAAATAAAGCTCGCGGGCCGCATGCGGCCAGCGGGCCATAGTTTGCCCTGGCCTAAAGCATATCTCAATAGACAGTTGCATTCATCAATAACCACCATCAACACCAAGGAAATTAAATTTTTACAAATTAACGCGCAGCGTGCTCGAGCGATAGTAGACCAAATAAGGAAAAAAGCTGACGAAGAGAACATCGACGTTATCCTAATACAAGAACCCTGACGCATAATAAGGAAGTCAGGGGGTATCCCCTAACTTACAAGATCGCCCAAGTGGATGGAGATACCCCATGGGCCGCTGTAGCGGTCCGTAATCCTAATATTACGGTCACGAAAATCGTACACTTTTGCTCAGCCTGGGCTGCAACCTTATTACACCTCTAGGAGAATTAAAGGCCAGGAGAAGACATCCAACCTGCAATCAGATATATGCAGACAGTCCTTGCAGAACTTCCCAACGCAAAAATCGTCATCGGTGCTGATGTTAATTGCCGTTCCTAGCTGTGGCACAGTGAGACTGTAGACCCATGTGGGAATGGCCAGCGACTGGAGGAATTCCTTGCAAATTCCACCCTCACCGTAATAAATCAACCAAACAACCCAGCAACCTTTTCCAGTACTCTTTTGGAGGCCACAATCGATGTGACCCTTGCAACCAGATCACTGGCACGATATCTCTCGAACTGGACGGTACATGACTCATGGACAACATCCGACTATCGGCCATTACGTTCCAGATGAAACAGTCCATTGCTTCCTCACTAATAATCAGACAGATAATGCATAGATATGCCCTCGCCAAGGCAGACTGGAACCTCTTCAAGCAGGTGCTGGCCGACTCCTCACAGGCTTCAAGTAAGTGATTTACAACACTAAATCCAGACCAACACTAACGTGCTGTCACAGACATGATCACATTAGCCTGCAACATCTCCATTAAAAGGAAGAACCCCAAACCGGGTGCAGTCCCTTGGTGGGGCCCTGAGCTAGAAGCCCTAAGATGCGAAGTAAATCACAGACCAAAAACTTTCCAGCGCGCTCGCAGATCATGGCCAGAGGCTGAGGTAGAAGCCCTCAGGCAGCAGTACGCGGAAGTCCGGAATAGCTACACCGCATTAATTAGGAAGCCCAAACGAAAATCGTGGGACGACCTTGTTTTTACTTTTGGCAACTCGGATCCCTGGGGGTTAGTCTTCTAGGTAACTACCAACAAGCTCCCCAGAGGTGAAGTGATTCCATCCATAAAGACCCCTCTGGGAACTATAACCACGAGTTGGCAAGCATCGATAAATAACATACTTGATGTAATATTCAAACAGCCAGCTGCTCCATCCACTCCGCAGCAAATACAACTGTGTGAAGACAACAAAAGTTGCAACAGCAGGAGCCTCCATTCACAGCCGAAGAACTCAGTATCGCAGCATCAAAACTAAGAGAGACAGAAAATCACCGGGACTAGACTTGTTAGAACCGTAAGTTGTAAAGAAGGTGGCGGTGTACAATCCAGAGCTTCTCCTTAATCTATTTAACCATTGTCTCCAGCGTGGATGGTTCCCAACAGACTGGAAAATGGCAAACATCAGGCTAATTTTGAAAAATTCCAGCAAACCCCATGAGCAACCAGATTCCTATAGACCTATCGCTCTCTTGTCAGTAATAAGGAAGCTGTTTGAGCATCTTCTAAGACAAAGAATAGAAATATTACAACAATGCCAACTTACTATTCCCAAATTAATATGGATTCAGAAAGGGTCGTTCCATTGTTGATGCACTGGAGAACATGATCGAAGGCGCAAAGAGCACGGACAGAAAATATTTCTTAGCTATCTCAGTGGACTTTGCCGGGGCGTTTGACGCACTGTGGTGGCCAAGCCTCCTCGGCAGACTCCGTACAGCAAATCTCCTTAGCAACCTGTACCAATGCATAAAAAATTATCTATCACAGCGGAGCATAACCGTCAGGACACCGTATAGCAAAGTTACGCGCCAAATCTACAGAGGATGTCCCCAGGGCTCTGTCCTGGGTCCCCTACTATGGAACATCGTACTCGATGAGTTCTGAACATAGACCTGCAGAATCTCAAGCATATGCAGACGACTTAGTCCTTACCCTTGCCGCTGATACTATATCCCAACTGGAAGCCGCAGCAAATAGAGCACTCGGAACTTTACAGGACTGGGCCTGGCACAACCACCTGGAAATCTCACCAGTAAAGACAAACTTCATCCTGCTTAAAGGCTCTCTGAACGTAGCGAGGCCACCGCAAATCAAAATCCAAGGGTTTGTCATTTGGTTTTTAGGAGCATTAGCAACTAAGGCCATATTGCTCCGGGGATAATGCGGTGGTCATTCCCTGACCTTTCCGCATCCTCCGTATTTGGTGGTCACGGGCTCGAACCCCGGTGTAATCAAGAAGCGTGTGCTATTCACTGCTGCTCCTGCCCACCTGGCTACGGAGGCGCCTAAATCCAAGGGAGAACTATCCCGTTAACAACTGAGTTGAGATATCTTGGAGTGATCTTTGATAGGAACCTATCTTTCACACCACACCTGAAATATCTACATACCAAGATTCGAAAATATACTGCGCTAGTGGCAAGAATCGCACGTCGGGACTAAGGATTGAAACGACGCGCGCTCACCCTCTTCTATAAGGCTATGTGCATCCCCATAATCACTTATGCATCTGGTTTTCAAAGGCCACCACAGCAGTTAACAAGAGGAAGCTTGACTCGATTCAGCGCGTCATCCTGCTCACCATCACTCGGACCTGCTGCACAGTCAACACACATGCCTTGCAAGTGTTGGCCGGCGTGCTACCTCTCGATCTAGATATAATCAAATGTGGTTTGCTTTACATGCTTTCCAAAGGTAAAGCCATCTCCTGTCTGGATTTTACCACCGACCTCTCAAATAACATCAAGGCCGAGAAGAAGCGCCTCTGCATACTTGCAGCAGGTCTGGCAGCCTAGGTGGACACAGTCTTCAAAAGGAGAAGTCACCAGAAAATTCATTCCTACAATAGCAACAGTATACCCAAAATCTCCCACATGGATCTCCCCTGGCCTATACGTCACTTTTTTGTTAACTGGCCATGGATCTATCAGAGGAAAACTCGCTACACTCGGGATCGCCGAAAACCCACAATGCCTCTGTGGTTCCCTTGAAAGTTGGGACCACCTGATGTACGAGTGCGAAATATATGAAAATTTGAGATGCCTCCTCCTGACTAGGATACATTACCTTCCAAAAACCAAGAACAGCACATCCTCGAAAGAGAAGAAGACTGTCACCTTTACGCGCTACGCACAAGACTTATTAGCACGACGGAAGACCCTACCATGGATATAGTCACTATCCCGATCATCATCAAAACCAAGAGAAGACAACCACCTATATTTTGGGAATCAATGCAGAGGCCTACCAGCAAATGAGACTACACCACCACCAAATCTGAGAAGATCCAGTATAGGACAACCACAGCTGCATTCCTATTTATATCCCTACTGACTTAGATACAGATCACCACTGAAATTGACATCACGACCGGACCTGAATGAGAAGAGCAAGAAGATTCTGCCAAATGGCGATCACGCTTGTGCTCTCTTGCACGGCAACTTTTCTCCCACTCCCATCGCCTACTTTCGTCTGATGAATGTATTCCATTGTACCTGGGGGATGCCTTCTTCTTCATCCCCCATATTTCTACCTGTTCCCCCCTTTTCTTGACCGAGCGGGTGGGCTTTTCTAAAGCCCACCCGCTCTAACTCTCCTTTTTTTTTTTTTTTTTTTACATTGGTCTCTGTCAGGAAGCTTAGGCGACACTGCAGAGACTAGCCAGAGAATAAAGTACAGCCTGGCTACATCCTAGCGGTGTGTGCGGGCAACGTGGGGTTCCACCAGGGGTCCTGCGGCCAAATGCCAGGACACCCAAAACAATACTACGTATTCAACACATAGCACTTTTTTGGAATTTACAGTAGTTCTGTATTTCTTCACAGTGTACGTATGGCGCAGATGTGGGAAACCACAGGGGGCGCCTGACCTTAATACTCTGCACTATGCACACTATATGCATCACGTACTACCTTCGCACTACGATATTCATTGTTGTTGGAGTAAAATTAGAGTGAAAGCGTTCTTTGGGCGTGTGGTGTATGCCCAAAGTGTTTCTATTCTCTGCATTAGTATAGGCACTGACGTGCACTGCTGGGAGACTGCTTCAGCTTACAAGCAATTGCGCATCCATGGCAGCCATTCTTTGAAGTGTTTTTAGGATGGCTTTCGATCTTTCACTTGTTCGAGTTTGCAAACTGTCTTTTCCGTCAGCAAGTTAAGAGTGCCTTTGCAATTTCCCCTCACTGTTCAACTGTTTGCTTGCTCTATCAGGAATTAATTGTCTACCTGGATTGGGATGAATGGTCGCATTACCTTCTGTTTTCCATTGGCGTACGAAATTAGCATAGTCAATATTTTCGATATCACATGATTATCTTATGACGTCCGGTACTTTTTTGATAACGTTGTATATGTAGTAGTAGTGGCATCTGATGCAAGAAAGCAAATGTATGAGTTTATTCACCATCAGCCAAAAAAAAAAAAAAAAAAAAAAAAAAAAAATCACACCATTCCCTCCAAAATGCCTGTCCAGTTCCCCCTTAAATTTATTTAACCTCTCAACTTCCACAACGACAGATGGGAAGTTTGTTCAAGCAATTAACCACCCGCTGGCTAAAGGAAAATTTTCGCACATCTATTCTACATCTATCTTTTCTTAATTTGAATTTATGCCCCCTTAGGTTCGTAATCTGAACAAGTGGAAGGATCCCATCAGAATTCAGCGTGCTCAACCAATTCAAGGCCTTATACACCTCAATCAGATCACCGCGCAGGTGCCTAGTCTCCAACCACTGCAATTTGCAGAACTTAAGCATCTCTCGGTAAGAGGATCCCTTCATTGCCCTCACCAATCTTGTTGCCCTTCTCTGTACACGCTCAAGCAAATCTACATCTTCATAAAATGAGGTCTCCAGACCTGTACGCAGTACTCAAGGCGTGGCCTGACCATTGCCTTATACAGAGGAACAATCACCTCCTTTTCCCTGCTAGCAAAATTCCTATATATCATTGACAAAACCCCATGACCTGCCCTGCAGCCTGTCTGCATTGCTCAGAAAACTTCAAATTTTCTAGATCCTGTTGCAGTAGCACACTGTCACTACTGTCATTAACAACCCTGCCAACTTTTGTATCATCTGCAAACTTCGACACTAAGCCTGATATACCTTCATCCATATCAGTGAGAAATATACAAAACAACAGTGGACCCAACACCGAACCCTGTGGGACTCCACTAATAACATTAGTCCACGAAGAGCAGTACCGATTGATTACCACCCTCTGTCTTCTCCCACTTACCATCCTTTTATCCATTGTAGCAACTTACCCTTAATACCATTCTGCTCCAATTTGTACAATAGTCTTCCATGCGCAACAGTGTCAAAAGCTTTCCTGAAATCCAAATATATGATATCAAAATTATTTTTTGCATCCAGTTCCTTTGTAACCACATCATAATATCCTATCAAATTTGTCAGACAAGACTTTCCCTTAACAAACCCATGCTGTGTCTGAATTATTGCTGCAGTCTTGTCTAGATGATCCTGCAATGCATCTTTAACCAGTGACTCCATTATTTTATCCGGAACAGAAATTAAACTAACTGGTCTGTAATTACTCGTGTCACCCTTCGATCCCCTCTTTGTGAATTGGGGATACATTTGCACATCTTCAGTCCGTGGGGACCTCCCCTGAGTCCAAGGATGCTCTCATAATTATGGCTAAGGGTTTGCTTAGTTGCTTTGCCGTTTCCTTTAATATAACTGGATAGATCCCATCCACCCCAGATGCCTTTCTTACGTTTAACCTCAACAATTTCTCCTCCACTTTGCTCTCAGTTATTACAAAATCATTAAGCACCCTGCTACAATTTGATAACCTTCTGCCATTTCCAAACCTTAATAACTCCTCATGTTGAATGTAGATGCAAAATACTCATTCAGTTTGTTTGCTATCTGGGCAGCATCATCAACAATCGATATCAAGTGGACCAATCAGATTCATCCCCTTCCTTTTAGAGTTTATATAAGTAAACCTCCTTTGTGACCTGATTACAGACTAGGTTATATCTACCATAGGGTTCTGAGTCGCTTGATAATTTATATGCATACCATGCATTTTTCTTCTCTGTCACGAGTCTCATTAGTTCATTTGATAACCATTTAGGCCTAAACCTTGAACAATATTTCTTAATAGGTATGAACCTTTTAGTAGCTTCCACGATTAATTCCTTGAATGCTTCCCACTTAGAATTTACTGTTGTTAACATCGTCAGTTGATCCCACTGTACAGAATTTAAAAACTGTCTGAGACCACTGTACTCACCTTTACGAAAGCAAAAGCCCTTTCCTTTACCCCTACCCCTACCCCTGATGGTAATTATATCTTTAAGTAAATCCCACATCAGTACACTTTGATCACTGCCATCTAGTGGTTCCTTTATCTGCAAATTCTTAATACACGAATGATCACTGCTGATAACCAGATCAAGAGTATTACTCTCTCTGGTTGCCTCCCGAACGCTGCAGAAAACAATCATCCAATAAATCCGAAAAAGTCTGACTAGTGTGTGAGTGACCAACCCACAAGTTCCAGTCAATATCCGGGAAGTTAAAATCCCCCATTATAAGACATTCCGATTTACTAGCCCATTCTATTTCTCTGTACAATTATTCATTGTAGTCATTCGAGTCATTAGGCCTATAACACACTCCTACTCTTATTTTTGCACGTTCATAGAGTTCAAATCCATCTATGAACGTTAGTGTTTCTTTTTTATTTTGGTTTGTTTTTGATTTAAAAAAATTTAAGTTACCCACAAACTTTAAGATTGGCCTTTTTAACGTCTTATATATATAATTCATAGATATTCCAAAACATTTAATAACTGCTGAGTAACATCAACATTATTACGCCCCTGCTATTACATTCTATGTTATTTAATAATTAATATAAAATAAGATATTTTAAAACAATTGTTAGGGTATGGTAGAGATTCCCAATTTCCCCCTCTTCCCCCCGTTTCTAAGGTAGAACTAGCCCACCCAAGAAAGAAGCATACTTTTTTGACAGTTTTTAATCAAAAATACGGTAATGTTCTCACTGGCTCAAGTATTCTTGAGTAACTTGGGGCAACCTTAAGTGTGCATTAAGCATTTTAAATATAATAATAAAAGTAGAAAAAGGTAAATATCCCGTTGTTTTTGATAGGAGTTTAATCTAGTTAAATTATTGAATATCACAGCATTTGATATGCTTCTTTATATGTAAGTTAGGAAAAAAAGTTAAGCTAGGAGAAAAGTCTACGAAAAAAACTTTTCGTAAATGCAAAGATTTGTAACGATAGATTTATAATATGAAGCTATATAGTTCATATTATGAAATTATCGCTCCGAATTTCTTCATGTTATGAAGCTTTCACTACCGGTTGCACTAAGTGGGTGCGCCCGAAGGTATGCTCTGAACCACAAGGTTCGAACAATTAAGTTGTATAAGCGAATCTGTTTATTCATTCGGAGTACTGTTATTAACGACATTAATTTTACTGTATCAAAATTGTGTGCGAGTTGTTTAAAATAAAACATAGATAAGCTAAAAATGAGGCGAAAAATAGCGATACCGGATATTTCCTCTTATGTTCAGATAATCTTTAGACTACCAGTCCTATTTACAGAATTCAAATTTTGATGAAAATGAAACGGCCACGAAGGGACACCAACCGATATCCCCTTTCCATACCTGATACTAATTTTAACTTTTCAATGGAATCGTGTTGCAATTAGAATACTATATATTGTATTGCATTCCTTAATTGCTTGATTAAATAAATGCCTTCGACGCACATTTGCTCAAATGATTTTATATATATATATATATATCGCTGTGATCATAATTTGCAACTGCAAAAACCAATCTGAAATATTTTCTTTTTAAGTTGCTGATCTCCGGTTTGGTATAGTAGAAAATATTTTTCTCAGCGAGAAGGAGTATTGCCATACCCTGAAGAGTGTCTGTGATCTTTATGAAAAACCCCTCAGGTAAGTTCACTGAACGTTTTTTTTTTTTTTTTTTTTTTTTTTTATGCATTGGGGTGAGAATTGTTCTACATTTATTTATTTAATTGCCGAAAGTTTTCAAAAATACCATATTCTACTCTGTTGCCACTAAACTATACGTTATTTAAGAAAGATCCTGAATGATTTTTTTTCGAAAGAAATTTTTAATTCTGCCATTATGGACTCAGTTTCAAAAAAAATTCTTGCCCTAAAAGAAAGATTTTTGTGTGTTTTAAGTGCCAGAGCAGCTAAGGCTGCGAAGCTCAGTATATTGTCTATAAAGTGTGCATTCTGTGGTCTGTTTGCTAGACGAAAAAACCAAGTTTTCGGGAGAGGGGGTGGGGAGAAACATTCAAACCTCGGCCGAGACTGACTTATTCATCCACGACTTTTATAAAAGCTAATAAGACGGCCTCGCATTACGATTTATGTGAGCTGTTTTATACAAATAGATAAGAACAAAGGCATGAAATGATCAAAATAAAAGTTCTTTATTAAATGTCATGAACTTGCCTGACGTTATATAAAGTACGAAGTGCACTCCTGATTAGTAACATGCTAACCAGGAGTGCACTTCGCTTCCGCTGCATATAGAATAGGCCTGAGTTCGAATCCCGTCTCAACAGGAGGGAGATTTGTGGGCTTTTTTGCACATGGTAGAGTTAGTCAGTCTCGAGCAAAGATTACATGATTTTATTTCCCGGAAACTTGAGATTATTCGTCCAGCAAACAGGCAAATCCCCACCATAGAATACACTGACCTTTGGCGCTTAACTCACATACCTACCAAGGCGAAGTCGACTACCTTTTCCCTAGAACAGTGCAAATCATTATGCTTTTTGACATTGAATTAAAAAAGTGCTTGCCATCCCTCCATACCCGGGGTTAACTGTTCCCTTAAACCCGCTGTACTACGTGCTGATTGAGGCACAGATTTTAGTAAGGAAAGAATGAATTGCAAAGAAACTGACATTAGGGTTGTGGGGATGTTATTCCATTGCCCTTTTGGAATAAAATGTTATTTAATTATTGGATTAATTGATAAAGGACAGGTCTAAGTTAGTTTCGACATATGTATATAACAATGCTAACTTTAACATCAGATGATGAACGACTACTGTCATGCGAAATGGCACTCATTAAGATTCCTGTTGTTAATGTGAATGCCGTTATTGAATACGTCCAGGAATACTCTTGAAATAGGGTGTCGCCATACACTGATTCATGTGTCATCGTTCCCACAAACCTAACATTGACTCATCAGTGAAGAATAGTTCCTTGCCATTCTCCATTTCACCTGGGCTGTCCATGTGCCACGGATATCTACAGACGTCTAGGCTCTTGAATCAGTGGCTAATGTGGCGGGACAAAACCGATAACGAGGAGAACAAGTCAACTGGATATCAACTGGAGAACAAGATATCAACTGGGACTACAGATGTCTGGTCTGCCACGTATGCTAAAATCAGTAAGAGGTGCAAATAGGCATTAAGACTTCAGAACCTGTTTTCGCTAGATCAAGCAGAAAGCTCGTTATAATGGGTACTTGTGATATTGAGATGAACGACTACTGTCATGCGAAATGGCACTCATTAAGAGTGTCATTTCGCATGACAGTACGGCAATCGGAAGCTTCTCGTGTGTTTGTGGGTGTCCTGCCGAATGCACCTTCAAATACAGTCTAAACGAATCCATTTTCATTGTATTGGAATTGTGCAATGGTCGTGTTGTGGGACATCCACAAAAAAGTAATGTTGTCAGAAGAATCACAATTCGTATTGTTTAGTAGTGACAGACCCACACTAGTGTGGAAAACTTCGCACGAAACAATGGATCCCGAATGCGTCATCCTTTCTGTGCTGGCAAATGGTGGCGAGAACTGCTTTATAGAACGGCATGGATTTGTTCGTATTTCTGAAGAGTTCTTTCGCCTGCAAGGCGTATCTGAATATCTTTTGAGGAGCAGATGTTTATCCTATAATACTGACACTGTACATGGACCGATGGACTGTTTCAAGAGGACAATGCCATGGCTTACAAGGAATGGTGCGAGAATAGTGTGCATAACGCTCCGACAATATAGAATAGAATAGAATCTTTAATTGCAGCATGATATACATACAATTAGCATGTATAGTTTTACAATACCCCTGGCACTACCATGCCAGGGGTTTACAATACTTTACAAAAGAGATACACATGATAAAAACATACGTTACATCAGATTATTGGAATGCAATATTTTCAGTTCGACGAGGATTCCCTTCCTGTATTTTTTATTGTTGACCACTTCTTGGAGGACCCCGTCGATGACTTGCAGTAAGGGCAGCATTTGCTTTGGCAGGAATCTGCCGGTTATGGTTTGCTACCAGCTGTGCTGAAGACCGGAGATAAGGGGGAGAAATGCGCCAAGTGCAGTGATCCCAGAAGTTCTGCTCTGTAATTTTACCGGTGGTCATACCGATGGTAAACAGCAGCCTTCTTTCTCCGATGTATGATCGGAGCCTGCGTAGTTGAAGGGCATCTGCTAACTGCGTTGATCTGAGAGCTGGGGGAAGGTGGAGTTTGGTGTTAGTCCATTTTAGAAGCCAGAATTCGGCAGAGAATATCCTTTTTAATGTTGGATTCGGCAGCCGAGGCCCATATCTCTGAGGCATACAGTATTGTCGGGTAAAGGATTGATACGATGTATCTTTTTATCAGGTGTGGGTCGGTGGTGTGGAGCAGCTGTTGTTTGGCCACCCAGCGTAGTGAATTTAGCCTCGACTGTATGAGGTTTACATGATCGTTGAAAGATAGTTTGGAGTCAAAAACGACCCCCAGATCTTTGTTCGTTTGAACACTTGGAACTGAGGAGCCTCCAACAGGCTCCAACGTTGTTTGGCTGCCCTTTAGTGAATAAATTATTTGTGCCGATTTTAGGGGGTTGATTTGGAGGTTGAAAGTATTGAGGTAGTCAGCCATGTCCTGCAGTTTGCTATTGATTAGCTGAGTGGTTTCGACTGCCGAGTTGGATGGCGATATCCTAGTAAGGAGCTTGGCATCGTCAGCACGTGTGATCCAATTGCACTTGTTGGTCACATATACACCTAGGGGGTGATAGGGATCTTACTGTAATATGTTAAACTAAAAATATTTAGAGCTTATGTTGCAACATAAACCTAAAGGCATATTACATTGGTTCGGAGTAGGTATTAAGCTTTTAAACTGTATTTACAGATTATGAGATTTACACGGGTGTTTCAAATTAAAATGCAACGCCGTTTTAATTGGAAATCCCAAATGTGCTGGAAGTGCGGGAATAAATGGATACATCTTTCTCGCGTAGACGTTCATTCACTTGTTTACTGTGCTTGATTCGGCACTACGGAGAATGTTCAACAGTGAGATGAATGCATTTCTGAATGTCTTAAATTCATCTACAGTATGTGGACTATTTGCATAAGTCTTGTTCTTGGGTGTGCACAGAAAACAATCGTTAGGTCAAACTCTAAAAAATAAGGTAGTTATCAAAGAAATTCGTCAGTAGATTCATTGATGTGCCAGCTGTGTTTTTCAGTTGCTTTTGCCCTGCTGGAACCAGCCATGGCATTCATCCATTTCAGCATAAAGATGAGCTGCAAAATAAGTCATGATGCATCTCAGCGGTCACTGTCTCAATCAAGAAGATCGGTCGCATATCCTCCTCTGTGAGATAGTACACCAACCTTTTGCGAGTGTAACGATCTTGCTAATATTGCGCAAGAATATAAATTATTAGAATATTCTGTGCACCCTTGTTATTCTGTTAACGTAACAGTGCAAATGAAACCGTCATTGAGAAAAATCGGTTGTCCAAAACCTTTATTCTTCTCTAGCTACTTTATCTTGCTATTTGAACTAGTTCACAGCGTGAACTCAATATGAATGTATTCTATTTTTCACGTGACAAACAGCTCACATTGTTGTCGAAGATTCGATAGATATGAGTACATGTATTTCCTATTCTCCTATTTCCTGTAGCTTATCTTCTGATAAAACTATTGATTTGAGGTTATGTTTACAATCATTCTCACAGCTATTTGGCTTAAGCGCCATAAAATGTGCTGCATGGTTGTATTATTTGGTACAGGCCTCCTCGGATATTTAAATTTATTTTTATTTTTATTAATAACAAGATACACAACATATGATCATTAACAGTGTATCTGAGATCAGAACAATAACATAATAACAATAATATGAAATCCAACAGGAAGATAAACATTGATATAGATTCAAATATTAAAATCATATGTACAAAAGAGGATTGCATTAAGTTAAGTTACTGGTAAAACAAGTAATAATTAATCAGTTAGAGAATAGAAAAATAATAAAACACATAAACTACAATAATTAGATCAGAGCTAGTCACTTTGCAGTTTAAGAGAAGAGGCAAACTTGTGGATGGAGTTCATCAGTGATTGGAAGTTGTCAAAGAAGTCAATGAGAGTCATTTGCTGATTCTGTTCAGTGGACTGAACTTCATAAAGTCCGTGGCAGAGTCAAGGCGAAACGGTGTAAGGTTCCTGACTTGTCTACAAGGAGCATTGAAGTTTATTTTAGTGAGGATATCAGATGCTTCATAAGTTCCAGTGATTACTTTGGCTAGAAGGGTGATGTCAGCAGCAACTCTTCTGGTGCACAGAGGCCTCAGATGAAAGTAATCACACAGCGATTCATGATACACTGAGTGATAGAATAGAGGATTGCGGTACGTAAGGTAATGGACAAAAGTTTTTTTGGACTGCTTCAATTTTGTTAGTTAAAGTCTTTGTGTGAGGATTCCAGATGGGTGAGCTGAATTCAAGGATTGGCAGAACAATAGTTTTATAAAGGATAACCGCATATCTGTAGTTTTTGAACTTGTATGTGTTCCGTTTGATGAATCCCAGTGTTTTGAATGCTTTGCTGGTGATTTTAAGGACATGAGCATCGAATTTAGCACTGTTGGAGAAGAGAATCCTCAAGTCGTTAACTTGGTCACACCTTTCGATGATCACAGAGTTAACTCCGTATAAAGTGTAAAGTGTAAAGTGTGTTTAGGGTCTAACGGCACCAGGGGTTACCCCCATCTCCGTGTAGTCTACATTGTCGCGTGTTACAGAACACTGTAAAGGCCAGAGATTTAAAAGTGTATGGATATTGTTGGATGTAGTGTCGTGTACCGTTGTTCATCTGGCTATTTAGCCGCTGGACCCCTACTGAGGCCCAACGTTGCCCACACTTAGCCCCGTGGAGGCAAGCCAGGTACACCAGTATTTTTAAATAAGTACTCTGGCAGGTCCTGCCACCTAATTTCCTGGGATTTCAGTGGCTAGGACCAAAAAAAAAAAAAAAAAATGGGGGGTGCGCTAGAGGTTGGGTCAGGCCAAGGAGTTTTAAGTTATACAGTGTGGAATTAAGAATTTTGGGTGTAGGGCTAGGATAATTTTGACATGGGATGAACGCTAGTTGGAAAGCTAGAGGGGGGAGGGGAGACTAAAGGCTGGGGGGTGAGAGACAGAAGTATAGGGTCGATAGAGTAGATGACCCCAAAATCAGTGAGGCAGGCCCATGCCACACCAGAAGGAAAGGGGGGGTGGCGGGGAGGAGACAAGGGGACCTTCACCTCCTCCCCGCCAGGACAGGGGAGAAACAGGGCCGCGCAAGGGAGCACGGGTTCAGGATCGCCACGTGGCATTGGCAGCAATGCTGCGTGAAGTCATAGTTGGCAGAGTCCACTCCGAGAAGGTAAGATTCGAGTAGTGCAGTCCTGGGACAGACAGGTCCCGGCCAGGTGGTGAAGTCATTTCAGTAGTGAGCTGCATGAAGATGTATTTGGTAGAGTCAATCAGAGAGGATCAAATCCGAGTAGTGTCAATCCTGGGACAAAGAAGTCCCATCCAGATAGTAGAGTCATTTCAGTGGTGAGTCAACTTGGTGGGAGGCGAAGCCGGAGCGGCAGTCATGGTAGATGAAGGTGATGTTGAGACTACATTGTAAAGGCACAATTATTGTGCAGGTTGAAAGTCTTCACGGGGATTGCAGTGTGCTGAAGCAAGTAGTGGTCTTAACACATGGCTGTTTAGGCCGTTTCATTGTCTGGTTGGGTCTGATTCTGTGGTTGTGGTAGGGTTTTCCGCCTCGTGAAGAGGCCCTGAGCAAAGTTCGAAAATGCTGTATAGGTATGGTGGTCTTCCAGGAGATGTTGCTCCTGATCTCTCGGGATGAAATGAATTTGTGTGATGAGAGAAGATCTGAGGTCGTCATATAGTAGGCAGTCATGCATCAAGTGGTCCCAGGTTTCCTGGGCACCACAGGTGCAAAGGGGGCTGTCGGAAAGTCCAAGAAGGTTCAGTTTGCTGCGAAAGGCACCATGCCCTGTTAGGAGGTACGTGGTTAGAAGGCCTGGGGAGAACCAGGATGGTGATTTGGGATATACTTTGCATATGTCTGGTATAAATTTGCGGGTGATGGCCCCTTTGGTGGATTCAGACCATCTGGCTTGCCAGGTCTGTTGTAAGTAGGTTAGGAGTCTGCTTTTTTCGCTGGAATAGGTGTTAGCAGGATCCGTGGTAAAATCAATAAAGGTGGTAGACTTTCCTCTGCTGAGTTTATACATCATCCCCACATGGGCCACCTCAAGGTCTAGGGGCAGTACACCGGCGAGGACTTGTAGGGCGTGCGTGCTGGAGGTGCAACATGCTCTGGTTATCGTAAGGAGAATTGGCCGTTGAATGATGTTCAGCTTTCTTCGTCCTACCACAGTGGAGGCTTTGGTGAACCATATGCCAGAACCGTAGGTGATAGCTGGTATGAATATGGCTTTATACAGTAAGGCTAGAGTGCGTTTTTTGAGCCCCCAATCTCGGCGGGTAACCCTGGCAACCAGTGCAATGTAATTTCTAATTTTCTTTTGTAGATAGTTGAGATGTGGGAGAAATGTTAGTTTGCTGTCGATGATAATGCCAAGGAGTTTCAGCTGAGTAACAAGCTTGATGGTTGTGCCATGTATCTTGATTTGAGGCGGCCTCTGCGGATCAAGATAGCCCTTCAGGAGAATGGATTGAGTTTTTGTGGATGAGATGGTCAGATGGTTTTTCCGGACCCACGCTTGAAGGGTGGTAAGAGCTCTGTTGGCAGATACTTCAAGCTGAGCCCTGGAGTCCCCTGCCAGGATGAGGGAGAGATCATCAGCATATGCCAAGGTCTGGACATCGCCTAAGTCAGTACTGAGAAGCTCGTCGAGTACAGAGTTCCAGAAAAGGGGGCCCAGGACAGAGCCCTGAGGGCAACCTCGGTGGACACGACGTTCCACGCTGGAGAAGGGAGCCTGAACCACAATGCTCCTGTCACTGAGATAGTTGGCAATGCAGTTGTAGAGATTTCCTGGGAGCTCAGCGCGTCTCAGCCGTCCGAGGACGCTAGGCCACCATAAGGTGTCGAACGCCCCAGCAAAGTCGATCGAGATGACAAGGAGGTACTTCTGGGTGCAGTTCCTGGCAGCATTTGTAATAGCCTCCAGCGCATCGACCGTAGACATGCCCGGTTTGAATCCAAATTGATTTTGTGCTGGTAGCTGTGCAGTATTGTAATGGTTTTCCAGTCTCCGTCTAAGGAGCTGCTCAAAAACCTTACTCAGCACAGGAAGGAGAGCAATAGGCCTGTACGAGTCAGGGCGATCATACGGTTTAGTTGGATTTTTGAGTATGAGCCGAATGGACGCAGTTTTCCAATCAGTTGGGAACCATCCCTTTAGCAGGCAATGGTTGAAGAGGTTTAGCAGGGTTTCTGGAGCGAATTCAGCAACTTTTTTAATTATTTCGGGCTCGAGCATGTCCAGGCCTGGTGACTTGTTATTTCTCAGTCTCCCAATGGCCATAGAGAGATCCTCGACGTTGAAAGGCTCTTCCACGAGTGTTGAGTTATAGTTGTTATTGTCAAGGCAAAGCTGCTGTTGTTCTGGTGAGTTGTCATCTGGTGGCTGTTTGAAAGAGTAATCAAGTATGTTTGAAATTGAATGCTGCCAGGTGGAGGTCATGTGGCCTTGTGGGGTGATTGTGGAGCGAATAACTTCTCCCCTTGGCAGTTTGTTTGTTGTTACCTTGAACACGACACCCCAGGGGTCAGAGTTACCAACTGTTGATACCAGGTGCTCCCAGGACAGTCTTTTACGCTGCCTGATCATCGCGTTGTAGGCGTTTCGAGTTTCTCTGTACTCCTGCCGGAGGTATTCAATTTCTGCAGGGGGCCAGGATCGCCTGGCTCGTTGGAATGCACGCCTCTTTTGGTTTACTTCACGTCTGAGGGCCTGAAGCTCTCCTGACCACCAGGGGACTGCTCCAGGGATGGGATTTTTCCGTTTTATTGCTGTGTTTGCAGCGTTCGTAATCATGTCCGTGATACTGTACTCCGTATTTGGGCCGACCGGGCTAGCCGAGTGGGTAAAGTACCTGCCCGGCAACCCAAAGGTCGCGGGTTCGATTCCCGCCTCGGGCTTGGATCAAAGTACTGCAAAAGACCTTGGGAGGTGCAATATGGCCACAGAAGCCGATGCGCCAACAACTACCAAATCAATCAATCAATCAGTACTCCGTATTTATTAGTTGTGAAGATCTGCCGGATGAGAAAGAGATTACTTTGCACTATGAGGGGTTAGCAGAAAAGCCATTCAGAGATGGCCACAGAGAGAATTTATTGAGAGCACATTGAAGCTGTTGAGAATCGGTAATCTCCTTCACTGATGAGTAGAGCTTAAGATCGTCTGCATAGAGAGAAACTTGAACATTGGAGGTGTAGATGAAAGAAGGAAGGTCATTTACGAAAACAGTGAAAAGAAAAGGACCTAAGGGGGAGTCTTGAGGTACTCCACTTAGTGGTATAAAACAGTCTGAGTTCACTCGATTGATGATAACGCTCAAGGAACGATGCGTAATATAGCTGTGTAGCCATGAGAGCAAAGGGTCACCGATACCATATAGCTTAAGTTTTCCAGAAGTTGTTCGTGCGGGACTTTATCAAATGCCTTAGATATGTCTGTGTAGACTGCATCAACTTTTAGGTGGTTATCAAGAGCTTCAGAGGTGTATTGCCAGAAAGGAAATAAATTTGTGACTACTGACTTGCCACTGCAGAAACCATGTTGATTCTGATCAATGAAAGGCCTGTACTGCTGTGTCGAAGAGTTTAGGCAGGCTGTTTTGCAAGGTTATGGGTCTGTAATCAGTTACATCATTGTTATCACCTTTTTTGAAGATAGGAACTATATTGACTTGCTTAAAGTGTTTAGGATACTTCCCCAGCCTGAGAGACAAGTTGAAGGTCCGCAGTATGAGGGGTTTTAAGGTAGTGACAGTCATTTTACAAAATAAGCCTGGAATGTCATCTGGGCCTCTAGTATGCATTTCTCATGCTTTTTTTTTATACATTGTATATATATATATATATATATATATATATATATATATATATATATATATATATATATATATCACCTGGTTGTGGCGCATTATAGCCTTAGTCGCTAATGCGCCAATAAAACCCAAGCAACAACAACATCTCATGCTTTTTAATGCCGAATTTAAATCTTCATCAGTGATAAAGAGGTTAATGAGGATATCATCTTTAACAGGTGTGAAGTCAGGAAATGAGGCAGGTCTCAATGTATCATTTGTTTGAATTCTGGAAAAATATTTGGCAAACTTTTGAGCAATACTGAATTCCATCTGCGTTATGGAGTTGTAACTTTCTACTGGTTATATTCTTATGCTGCATGTAATTCCAGAATGGTTTGATATCTCTGTAAGTAAGCAGACTATCCTGAACTGACTCTGCATACATATTGTAAGAGTTTAATATGAGCGTTTTCACTTCTTTGCTGAGTTGGCTGAATATTTCATAGTATTGACTGTCACCTGATTGCTTCTACTTGTTTCTGTAGAATCCTTTGGATTTAATTTTATGTATTAGTTCGCTGTTATACCAGTGCGGGTAGGTAGAGCGTGCAGTCAGATGGGATTGAGGAACAATTTCAAATATAACTGAATGGACACAGTTGATCAGGTTGCTGGTGAGCACATCGATGCCATCCATAGCGTCAACGAGCTGCTTGTCTACGTTGAGCAGAGGCCAGTCAGCCATTCTGAAATTGAATCGTGGAGAACGGGAGCTGCATTTGAAGTTATGAGAAGTCACTGTGATGTCAAAAGTAATTGGCGAATGATCCGAGTGAAATATAGGGTTGTCATTGTGAACATCTATATGAGTAGAGGAAAATATTAGGTCAAGGTGGGCATTTTCTCTGGTTGGAAAATTGCAAATTTGTTCAAGACCATAGCTGTGAAGCATATTAAAGAGAGCCCTAGTGTGCAGTGATGGAGAAGAAGAGCCTAAATTGGCCAGTTGACCAAAACCATTGCTATGTCGGCAGATTGAATTAGTGGGAAGACAGATTCCAGCGAGCTTTCTAAGTACTGGAGGTCGATATTAGTTAAGGGAGTTGGAAAACAAAGCAATACGATTAAACTTTTAACTTGCCAAGATGAAGAAGGCACTATACTGATTCAATATTTGTGAAATTTGATGCAATTTCACAGAGTATATGGTTAGAATGTATAATAGCTAATCCGCCTCCACGAGATCCTCACCACCAAATACGGAGGATGCGGAAAGGTCAGGGAATGACCACCGCATATCCCGGAGCAATATGGCCTTAGTTGCTAATGCTCCTAAAAACCAAATAACAAATAACCACGAGATCCTCTGTCCTTTCTATGGATTGTATATTGCCCATCTATAATATCCTGATCATCAATATCTATGGAGAGCCAGGTTTCAGTAAGTAGGTAAATGTCATAAATATGTGAGCTTTGGATTGCTCTAAAGTGGTTTAGGTTGCTAATTATACTCCTGCAATTCTGAAGGTAAACACTGAACAGTTGGGATCTGGGGATTCTATGACGAGAGGAGAACGTAGTATGTGTAGATAGCAGGGTCTCTGATTGCTATGCCTGTGGAGAAGAGATTGTGGACTCCCTTGATGGTCTGTCCGTGAAGCGTTTTACTAGAGCCCCTGATAAGAGGGATCTTAGATTCAGCACTTTTTCTGTTTGTGATGGAAGGCATGTTATTATAAAAGATGAGTAGGCGGGACACCGTGTCTTCAGAGAACGGACATCTACACCGAAACCATATTCTTTTTTAATTAAGTTGATAAGATCTTCAGATTTAG
Organism: Mastigoproctus giganteus; assembly: GCF_048544385.1. NCBI lineage: Eukaryota > Metazoa > Arthropoda > Arachnida > Uropygi > Thelyphonidae > Mastigoproctus > Mastigoproctus giganteus. The sequence goes on from NC_143577.1 coordinate 111,490,321, forward strand.
TGGCGGGTCCAAGCCCAGAAACAAAAATACGGTCTTTTGTGGGAATAATTGTGATATTGTACTTATGTTTGAGTAACTGAGATTTTTCTGCAGTACTGTAGTTACATTTTGTGTTTGATGAGTTTTGGCTGGAAGCTTGGAGGAAGTGTCTTGAGATATAGAGACTTGAACATTTTCTGAAGGTTTGTTCTGTTTTGATCTTTGGTGTGATATTTGAGACTGGCAATCAGAAACAGGTTTACTCACTGTGGCGGCAGCCCTACAGACAGGTTTGCAGACCTCATTAGATGTGGCAGCAGTTATTTTTGCATATGCTGCCTTAACTGATGTTGAAAAGGATTCCACTTGGTGACTCTGAGCTTGTAAAATAGAGGTACAGACAGAACTGTTCCGCAGAGGAGAGCAGGTGGTAGGAGTGGTTCGATTTACATCAGAAGAATCATCTGACAGAGTCTGTTTGGCAATAAATTGCTCTGTTGAATGACTTGAATCATGAATGTTAGCAGGCTTTGGAAAATTAATATTTGCAGCAGTAGGAGTATTGAGGCCGGTGGAAGATGAAGATCTGGTCTCAATACTAAGGGTATCGTCAGGTAATGAAGAATTCCTATTCACTTTGAGCCCATTAGTTTGAAGAGTAGGTTCAGAATTCTTCCTAGCTTCCCTTAAGTGGCAAGACATAATTGACTTGAGATTTTTAATTTGGGCGTTAATGTCGGAAATTTCAGCCTGTTGATTAGTTAATATTGTTTTTATACCACGAATCTCCGTGGATAACTCGCAGTTTCCTTCATTGAGTGTATTAGAATCCAGGGGAATATCAGATTTTGCAGTATGAGGTAGGCTGATTAGCTGAGTTTGAATGAGGATTTTCTGCATAGTATTAAAGAGTAGTTCCTGGAATTCAGTTGATTGCAGAATACAAAAGGTTGGATTCAGAGTTTCAGTAGGGAGGGAGTTAGCGCTGAGATCTTCTGACAGCACAGATATGTGTTTGAATTGATGCATCTGAAAGTTGATGCGACCCCAAAGAAGGATTAGAGGCTTCATCCACGTACGATTCAGAGTCAGTTTTTTTTTTTTTTTTTTTTTGTCCTCGCCTTTTCCCATTATTATATGGGGTCAGCATTTTTTTTTAATGTTTTGGCATGCAGTATTTCTAGTTATTGGCATGATATTTGTCTCAAATGAACTAGAGTAGGGCATTTCAACTTTGTTAGCGGAAGAGGAGGAAAGTGTCTCAGGTTCCGTGTTGTTTTGCGTTGCAACAGTTTTATATAGGGCTTTTCTGAGAATTTCTGAGTCGACATCTATCACAACAGAATGATTTCCGACGACTTTTATTTAATTTTTTAAGGTCAGATTGGGTACAGTCATTGCATATTAATTGCTTTCACTCAATACATTGGACAATGGGGTCAGAGCTGGTCCCACAGATGGTGCAGACGCTAGAATTTTGACAGAAGGTAGTATTTGTCATATTGAATTCAGTTATTGTATAGTGTGTTTAGGATCTAACGGGACCAGGGGTTTCCCTCATCTCCGCGTAGTATACATTGTGGTGTGATACAGAACACTGTAGAGGCCAGAGGTTTAAAAGTGTATGGATATTGTGGTGTGTAATCTTTTGTACCGTTGTTCATCTGGTCTTTTAGCCGTTGGGTCTCAAATGAGACCCACCGTTGCCCACACTAAACCTCGTGGAGGCAGACCAGGTACACCAGTATTTCAGTTACTGTAGTGTTACTAGACAATTTAATATCACCACCAGTTGTGGTTTTGCAGGCAATTGGCACTGTGACCAGCCGGTCGCCTTACTTGTCCCGTAATGAAATCCACAGGTAGCAGGGAGGGAAGAGCAGAGCGGCTATGCGAAACTCTAATGCCTGGTCAAGTGTCTGTATAAGTTGAATTACAAGATAATGGCTGAAAGCGCTTGTATAGAGTAGCAGAATGAACATGCAGAAATTCATTTAATACTTATCTGTTGTCTGTTCAAATAATAAAAAGTACTTTCACCTGGCAATCCAAGGGCCTATCCTTATGTGGTGGCACTAATAGGAACTTAATACCTTAATTAAAAAAACACACAAATCAAGAAAAGTTTATGGAGCACATCATACAAACAGCCGGACGCAATCGTCCTCCTAGCGGACACTGACAATTCCCGATGGACCCAGCAGTGAGCAATCCTTCCTTTCCAGTGTTGGACGATAGTGAGTGCTCCCACCTCGTGTTATCTAGGTGGGAGTTCATTTCAGGTGCTAGTTTATTTCGGGCGCTATTTTATTTCAGTTTATTTCAGGCATCACACAACTTGTCTCCTTTATAGCAACGGAAAGTGTTCTGCTTCGCCTTCGGTAGGGTATGCGCGTGCGCATGTCCATTTTTTTTATTTATTTATTTATTTATTTTTTTTTTTAATGCTAAATGTCTCTTGGCAATATAAAAAATGATCCGAAATAAATACGCATTCTTATCGGAAAAAAATCCATTTTGTACACCACGTTGATAAACGCTGTACAGTACTGCTCCTCAAATACCACCACTGCTATCACTAAACTTCTTTATTTATTAAAACTGCAAATAAGAAAAGTATTAGAACCTATAGTACTTATTACCGTGGATGGATTACTTCGAGTTACCTCGGTGCATGCGGTTGACCAGTTTATTGCACAATAAATGGATAATTCTGTTTAATTATAAGCCGATTATGCACAGAAGTTATACGCCTACCCATTAAATGTTTAACTTTTATTTCAGGAAATTGTTGTCAATGGACAAAGACAATCATCGAGTACTTTTCGACTGGGTGGACCCAATTTGCTCATTAAGCAATTTAGTGATCGCCAAAGTGAGTACGCTAGATACATAATTTTTATATCTAATTAATTAAAACTAGAATAACACATTTTTTCCACTGTAGTTAATTACTTCAAAAGTTTTCTGACTAAACACTCGATGATGTTTATTACAATTATGTACTGGTACATTACGGTTATTCATGTGGTAATTGTAAGTCTTGTAACATTAATAACCAACCAGTACACAATATGAAGTTCTATGTCTTTCTTCCTTAAAGAAAGATATATAACTTCTAGAAAAGATTTAAAGAAGGGGAACCAGTTTGGTGAGGAATGCCAATCGATGTCCATATAAAGACTGGTTTAGAAGGTGCGGACTGCAAAACATGGGAACTGGACATCTTAGGTGGGGGTGTATATGGTCCTGAAGAGAATTAGTAAAATGAACGAGGGTGGCATATTTTCACTGGCAGAAAAGAGAACTAAGGGGCACAAATCCAAAAATTCTTGGAAGTAACAGAAAGTTACTTCTGGGAGCGTGTTGTAGGTCGTTGAAATGAATTGCCTGCCACAGTCGTCAAGGTTAATAGTTTGGTAAAGTTCAAAGCGTAATTGGATAGGCACGTTTTTTTGTGGACCTGGAAGCTATGAATGATAGAATTTTTTTTTTTGGCCGATGCCGAAAAAGCAGGCTTTCGTGCATCATTTAGCCGTTATAATATTGATAATAATTTCCTTTTGGTATTTGTCAAAACGTATCGAATCTAAACTTCCATTTGTATAGATTTTTTTGTGACAGCTTTAATCCTGCAGGGAAGGAAATGTTGCTCTGCTTACAAAAGATTTTGTAAGTATGATTTGAAATATTCTCATTTTAAAAATGTCTAGTAAACATTGTTGATGAACTGATACATTTGTGGATCTTCTACTTCGTGTGTGGCCCAAAAAAAATATAAAAAAGTTGGACTCCATTTATAATGTTTTTAGTTATAATTTAGACTGTATAGGCTATTTAATTCATCAATATTTCTCTCATTTTAAAGGCTCTTAATAAGTGAAGTTTTATTTTTCGAAAAAAGAAAAAAAAAATTACAATGGAGATCTCCAAAAGCCACACTATGCCTGAAGTGGTCACATGCTGCCTATCTTTACCCTAATTGAAACTTGCATTCTGATACTCTTTCACTTTGTTTGTCGCCATATCTGATGAATTCAGTGCCGAGTTCATATATCCCTCATATTGTACGTACGTAGTATATTTATTCAATGTGAGATCATCGCTCCACCTCTGGACAGCAAAATGCTATTTGGGATTGATCATTTACCAGTTACTTCATCATCATCATCATCATCAGCCATTTTCAATCCACTGCAGGATGAAGGCCTCTCCAGCAACTTTCCAGTTCCTTCTGTTTTGACACCAGTTACTTATGGAGCTACAATTATCAAATTTTAAAACACAAAAAGATAAGCAGTCGACGGAAAACAATAAATTCGGTATAGTTTGAAGCCCCACACATTTTGTTAAAAAAAAACAAAAACCGTACATTAAATTCAAATAAAGATAAGTAATGTAAAAATGAACGGTAAATAGAAATGCAACTAGCAGGAAAAAGTCAGTCATGTGCGATCCGCTCCGAATTTCACATCAGGGCGTGTCCATGGCAAAACCAAGGGAGAAAACAGTTTATGTGAATTATAGTTGGTTAGGTGAGGGCATGGAAGCTCACTTGTGCTGCAGAGCTACTACAAACTTTTGTAGTTCGTTAGAAAACATATTTTACTTACATCCATTTTCTGAGATGTTGCAGAAGTTGATGATGTTTGAGGGACATATGTAGGAAACACGATAGATTTTGAAGTGCGCTTTCTTTATATAGTTTATTTGGTATTGCGGTCTCATCTTATCTTCCTGCTGCATACAATGATGTCGTCAACATCAGGACATCCAAAGCGCGTGTGCCTTGGATTAAGGTTATGGCATTCCGTGTAACAATCAAGTGCCTCCAATGTATAATGTTCCGGTTCGAGAAGAGCACCGCCTTGGAGATCATGAAGGAATTACTTACTTGTGGTCAAGTTCAACCATCGCAGGTTTCAATATTCTAATCAAATGTGGCGTTTCGGATGCAAGGGCAGAATAGATGACCAAATCAACGATGCGTACAATTGAGGCATCAATTGTACTGCATCACGCATACTGCATGATTAGCCTCTTATTACAAAATTTGGTAAGCATTATTTGCATAAATTGCCGAACTAAGGGCATAAAGCTTCGCATGCTTTTTGTGCTCCTGCGGCACATGTTGTCATAGAATAAGAGTATCGATAAAATTTAATCTCACACGCACGTAATGAAAGTTTAAGGGACAGAGTAAGAAGAGTGAAGTGAAGTGAATTCCATTAAGTATACAGCTAGGAATTTTCTGTAGGTTTTAAACGGAAATTCATTCGCTAAGTGAAGATCACCTCCTTCTGCAATCTATTATCATGCGAGATAATAATTTTGTTCCACAACACGCTCCCTGAAGGTAAACTCACAAGATCTAGTGTATTGTTCTTTCGTAAGATTTTGCAGTTGTGCCATTTAGTTCTTGTTCCACTCACCATTAAGAATATTCCTCCTCATTCATTTTACTAAGACACCTCAGGGTCTTATGTACTTCAATCAAATCCCTTCTCCTCTCCCCAACAAGGTGTTTTGTTTGCCAAGATCTGAAAACTACGTTCAACAGACAAGTCGATCTTTAGAATCGACAGATACACTGACTCATTGTCACCTGCGTTGTCTTTCCACCACCCAACACAACTGTCCATTGTCTGATTATTTTTTTTTATGGATGAGTGGACTAATAATGAAAATTCCTGACGTTATAAAAGGCAATTACCATCCTAAAATTTCAATTACTTCGGAGATTGATTTCTTTCTTGGCGTTTTTGCGACCACTACTACAAAATAGTTAAGTGAAAGTATGTTTTGGTCCCCTCTTTAGAAATGTTTGGTCATTGTGCAGTTCCAAAACAATAAAAGAATTATATATCTTTCAAGTCGTGTGCTAAACGAAAGGATACTTTGGGTAACAGTGTATTTATCTTTTAATGATGTTCGATGCGATACAATCTGCGTTGTCACCGAGTCTGATTAATAGCTGCTGTAACTCCACAGAGACATGACTGAGAATCCTATCGGAGATATTACTGTTGAGCTATTGCAAAGCTCGTCAGTAAGAGGCTGTCATATCAGTTTTGCTGAAAGTGGCATTTATTAATTCGATACTACGTGTTACTCATTATAAAACGTAATATTCATGGAACCAGCGTTTATGAGAATTTCCTGAGGTTATTCAAGTTCCGAAATCAATCAAATATATAATGAAGGCTACTATCGTGAACAACTTATCTTGCTTCTTCACATTAAATCGACGACCTGGCCACGAAAGATACGTTCTTAGAAAAACCTTTCTCGTTTTGCTGATTTTAGCGATATGAATACTCACGTTTTACATACTGAAGACTTGGTTGGTATATACATTACACTGTAATGTCTTTATAGATGAATTGCCTCGCCCCTCCCACCAAACTTAAACGAATGCCAAGTTTATTCCTCATAACCTGAAAAGCGTTGATAATTCCAGTAGATTTCAGAAACAGGGCTAGTTCAATCCCCCTCCAGTTCCCACATAATATGCTGCCGAAGAAGGAAAACTAACGTAAGAAATCACCATTTGTACGAGATAAATCAAAAAAGAAAAACTAAAGAAAGATTATAAATATATGTACTTGTGTTTTAGAGTTTGTTTATTTATTGCAGTATGTGCTTATTTTTTAAAACGTACTTGCAAAAAACATTTTTCCTAATAATTACCAGAAAATACTTTGCCAAAATCATTGTACCATTTTTAAATAATAACCTCAAATTAGTTTTTACGGCATGACTATTCGAAAATCTCTTTTAAACTTTAAAAAATCGTAGGGGCGATTTTATAAATGTAAATGTGATAGAATTTGCATACTACTTTCAGATTAAATTTGGCGTATGTTTCACTCGCTGCCATCCGTGGAAGATTTGTTGTGATCTTTCCGGATAACTAAAGCTTGTAAATCCAGATTGGGATTAAAGGCTAAGAGGTAGTTCTGGATTTGCCATCAACCGTGAAGTATTGCGGTGTTAGTAATTCTGGAGTCAACATCCAAAGACATGACTTGACATCATAAATAATTGGTCGCAAACAGAAACTATCACCACATATGGAAGTTATTTCGGGCAGGTAAGGATTCAGTGGGTATAGAAAACCTTTGGTTAGAGAATTTGTTGCAAAAACTGTAAATACTTTTTAAAATAATTTTATGGGCGAAAATCCTGAATAATGTTTCTAAACTAGCGGCAACAAATGCTTCCATTAGAACACTTATCTGCGAACAGAAGAAGGAAAAGTTCTGCGGTTCTTTATATTCTTAAAAATATACCACCTCTGTGGAATTTCGCAATCCACTTTTCTTGGGGCTTTGTATAGAGCAAAAATTATATAGATTATCACTAGGATTAGTATTAAAAAAAAAACTCTACTTGCGTTGCTTCTTCAAATCAGCGTTTCCCAACGTGTGATACCCATACCATCGTTGGTAAACAAAGGTATTTCAAGGAATACACGGCACAAAATAAATTAAAATTTGTGCCAGGATCTGTCTGCTAGCAAATGAACTCTGATGTAAAGAAAGTTGAACTGGTTCATTTCTGAAAATTTGTCTTAATCAGAAAACCGATCAACAAACATTGTATTTTATGAAGACGGAACGGAACGCTCGTCAAGATAATAGTAGAACGCAGTTAATGCGTATAATGGAACACATGCCATTACTGATTTGTATGGCGAAATGGAAGGCTGTTAATTCCGAGCTCTGAATATTATGCAAATCGATGTCTTTTCAATTGCGTTCTTTCAGGCAGTCATATTTTTACCCCAGTAATTTCGTTTTTAATGTATGGTCGATATATTAAAATATATTATATATTTTAATATTAAATCTGAAGGCTAGTGATCGTAATCAGCAAGTGCGTAAGGCATCTGGTATTGGTGCATGTGAGGTAAAATGTCGATGTTTGAAAAGCGTACATCATCCAACACGATTTGCTAAAAAACAAGTTTCCATCAGACTTGGTCAAATTGTTATATTGAGAACGCATTTGGCTATTTAAAAATTGTTGCCTTCTTTTGCTGAAAAAACAATGGAACACTTCAGCACTGAGGATCTGATTGTATGAATTTTAAGTGCATTGCAGATGAGACTAATTTTTAAAATTTTTCATTCTTTTTATTCATTTTTTATTCATATTTTAATGCATTTTTTTTTCAGTTTTTAATGCTTTTTTTTTTTTTTTTTTTGCTCTAGATAATTTTGCTAGGGCTTGTGCTCTTTTCTGGAGGTGCTTGTTCATAAAATTAACTTTGTTTTCTTACCAATAGACGCCTTCAGATTCTTGAGGAAAACTAAGTATTGAATATTACTTAAATTCTAACGAATTTTATCTCTTTTATTTCACTAACTGCAAGTAACGCTGTGGTAGCGTAAACTTTTTTTCCTATGCCCACATAGCAAATGGGGATTACAAATTTAGTGTTTTATAGAAATTGATATCACAGTGATCGGCTAAAAAATAGACATTCAGTTTTTGTGGCGGTTTCACAAATTCACATTATGTATCTAAAGGTTATGAAACTTGTTTCTCTAGGTTTTTGTGAGGAAGATAAAGAAATTAATCGAATAAATGAACTGTAACGTCAGTTGCTTCTACCGGTCCACATTCTCATTACTCTGATAAAGGTAGCCACGAATTCTGAATGAAATAAACCGTGATTCAACAAGTATTTCTAGAGTAGCAACGTGTTGACTTTAGAAATCTGTAGTATTTCAAAGTGCCAATTGCAAACTGAAAAGAGTGACATTAATTGGAGGGAGCGTTGCATTCCTTCTAACGCCTTACTTGTGGACTTTCTGGTGCTGTTCAAGAATGAAAAAAAAAAAAAAAAACAAGATAAGGTAAAAAAATTCCTACCGCATACATCAGAACTCATTCTCCACGCTACCGATAATGTGAAATTACAAGACAGTGCTGCCGATGTCAAGGAAATAGCAAACAGGCGACAGCAATCGAGGATGAATAAAAAATTCTAGCTGGGTCCAGCTAAGTATGGTAATCTAGATAACTCTTCAGCCGGGAACTATGGTAGCAAATGGGGAACGGAGAAAGTAAAAGATGACTGTGGCGAAACGAAGAGTGAAACGTGATGTGGAGGAGGGATTTTAAGTCGAGTGGAGGCGTGGACATGGTCAAGGACCTGACGAAGTCCAGACAGGCTATTACTAACTCATGAATCATGCTGACCTCCTTGCTGCCATTAACCTGCTCTGTCTTTCTCCGTAAAGAAAACTAAAACAAGAGCTTGTAATATGTGATTTAACCACAGAGCTGGCACAGTCACTCTTTCCTTATTCAGCTTAATAAACAGCGACGAGTTTAGTCTGGTGTACAAATGTAATTGCTACTAACTAATAATGAGTTCACGTGAAAAGTATGCTACTTGCTATTAGGTTATTAACTCTAATAGCCAATTATGTGACAGCGAATTTATTTGTCTTTAAGATAGAACTTGCTTCATTCTACCTTCTTTGAATAAACAAAATCAAGACATGTATAAGAAGATGGAGAAAAACTAACCAAAAATAAGATTAATAATATTAAAGTGAGGTATCCTAATTCTTGCTTTATTATATGTTGAAGTTTTCCAGGAATATTGCTTCCATACGTGCAGTTCACTCCTCCGTGAGAGTAGAGTGATTTGGTAACTAATTTGGAGAAGTTTAGGTTTCCGGAGACTGGAAGAATTCTTACAAGCTTTTGCAATCCCCGGTGTAATTGGCCCATCTCTGGCAAAGGCGGTAGGCTTTTCAGCTACATATCGTGCAACTCGACCCGTGGGAAGATGTACTTGTACAGGCAGAATATACGGCAAAACCCTGTGAACGAGAGTGACATACAACTAGTGCGCTATGGCCTGAATATCTGATGAGCCAATTTCCAAGATAGGTCATTGTAATACCATTTTTTATATCTTCTGACCAGATGGCTCAAGATGAAAACGTTTCGTTACTTATCAAATCTTTTTAGTATGTGCACTAAATTAAAAGTTTTAAACTTTGATCACAAATAAATAAAAAGAAATGGTAGTTTTAAATTTTATTCACATAATCTGAAAATTAAAAATATTTTGGCTTAAGAGTGATATTACCATTTTTTTTTTAATTTGAAGTTTTTGACATTTAAATCGATTTTTAATTTATTCTACATGTTTAAACGTATAATACGGTGTTTGCATACTTGACACACTATGGAATGTTGTATCAAGATTATTACTATTCAGTTTATTAAGCTTAATTTCACCCCGTGTACAGCTGGTTGGCTAGAAGGGTGTGCATAGAATTATAAGTGAAAAACACATACATTAAAAGGACGGTTGATGTTTGGCAATGCACTTGCCGGAGTTGGCATATTATCAGTAAATATATTAACAAGAGGGAAATAATACAGGTTTGAACAGGAGAATAAATAAAGTTTACAATATAAATTCAGTTTACGATCGAATGAGAACAACCAATTAAAAGAAGTCTTTGCATACAGAAGTTCATGATTATATTCCTTCCCATTTAATCAGAAGGTCTAAAATTGAAATAATTATTATTATTACTGCAGTGACTATTCTTTTAATTTTATATATAAAGGAAAAACAAATTTGCATCCATTTATCACCATTTTAGCAAATATAATGAAGGAATAGTCAGTTTCAAAGACGAGATAAGCAGCAATTGGATTTCCATATCATCCTAAATCACTCAATTTAGGATGTCGAATTGATGACAGAATGAAACAGGAGACATAGACCATATTTTCAACTGAAGGTAATCATTTTAGAACGAATAAAATGTTTTGTTGTAAATACACTTGGAAAGTCTGCTGCGTGCAATAGTCGACGCTTTAACTAACGGGTTGGCAGTTTTTGATAGAAGTAATAGGATTTTGGCTGTGCATGTCATACTCATGAAATAAACGTACATGAACTGAAGAATTGATTGAAATGTGCATATGCTCGTCCTTAAAAATGACATGAGTTAAGACAATGTAACGGTCTGCATTTCTGTCCAGGCACGTTACGAAGGCTTTTATAATGCGAGCTTCATATGTTAACTCTACGATGTAGGGACTTCTTTTGGTGGTGGAGAGGAGACCTTTATCAACATATCCCTCCCCCGCCGTAGTTGGTAAAAGGAATGTATTGTGCAGCGATCTATGCCAATGCAGTTAAAGGAACTTTGAGTTCAAATGCCAGTTGAAGCAGAAGGAAAGGTATATATCTTCCCTTCACCTATAGCCATAAGTCCGGCATCATAGAGAAACCAGTAATAATGGACAATGTTTGCTCAATATGTCCACCATTCATTGTGATACACAAATGCAAGGATCTGCACAACGTATACGACTACTTGGTGCAAGGCTGTTGGGGATCAAGGACACTGCGAATTATACTTCCTCTTAAAGTATCTACAAATGGTTAACCCCCGTGACTACTCTACTGAAGAAGAAGCCTATGATGCGGCCCCTCCAACCTCCATACCACAGCCATTAAACAATCAGCATATTGTTCTCAATCAAATCATGATTTGTTCACATACCAGTAACATAATGTGCCGATGCGCTTCTCCGGTCAATCTAGCCACCTTTTTTTTTTTAAAGCTTTGGTATATTCGTGCCGATTTTCAGGAATATCGAGAGTGTACTTTGTTCGAATAACCCAATCGTTCTCCTGTATTTTTTACTCATTTTTAAAATCCTACCAAATATAGTGAACTTGTTATAGATATTGCGGTATAGGGGAAGGGTCTTGAAAGGAGGAATCTTGGCCAGGGAGAGTCTCTCCCTTCTTCCCATCATTTAGAGAGAGAGAGATGCTGCCCACACATCTTCAATTACAAATTAACAAAATTTTCTGCTATTTGAATCATAAGCTGGGGTCGTATTCGAAATAAAACTAATTAAAACTTTGTGTGAACTTATACGCTGTACAACTTTTATGTTTCATCACTGTAACGAAAACTAGCAAAAACGTTATGGCTCACCAAATGTTGGGAGGTTTAGGAAAAAAAATTAGCTTCACCCATTGAACGTTATAAATAAAAAGATATTTATTTTTAAAGGTAGATGGCGCAGCAATGATCCAGAAACAGTTAATCCAAAATGTGCTTTACATACATATCTACACACGCATTTGAAGTTAATATAAAGGTTTTATAATAAAAAGGGAGGTGTTTTTACTTAAATTATTTTTGAAAACGCAGTAATTTAATAAGCATGCTTTGAGTGATGAAGTATCATAATGGTTGAATAAAATAGAGAATTTTTCTAGATTACTCTCCAAAGAAGAAAATGCTCTTATTTCAGTCTGATCTAAATCATATTTCCAATACATATGAGAGAGAACGTTAGGGTATCTCCTATTTGTGGAGTTTTATCTTTGGTGGTTACTACCACTCATATTATAAGAACCTCCGTGATACAATATAGCTCCTGTGTACAGTCCGAGTCAAATTACACTTAACGGTACTTGAAAGTGTATCCTGTTCTCTGTAAGATTAAAATAAGTTACATTATTCAAAAATTTCAAAAGACAGTAGAAAATACGATTTAAGTTACCAATTAAAATAACAGATTATTAACAAGACTTTACAAACAGTTTTTCTACTCGGTATCGTGCGTAAATTTTAATTCTCTCATAAAGTTCAGTTACATCTTTCATCGAAAAGAAGAAAGATGCGTGCGGGATTTATGTTTATTAAAAATTACCGATAGTAAGTTGAAATGCTCTCCTTTGTTTTATAATAAATTTTATTTTGCCCCGGCCTTCCCTGAAAGAATGTCTTCGCACTTAAGATCCATTATGTATACTTGCTAGCTTTGTTGTCGATAGATGGCGCCATTGATTTCGAAGATCTGTAAACAGTTGAAGCAAAATGCATATTGTGCTTTAATAAGGTTTGTCGCAGACGTTCTGCCAGATATTACAGCTGGGGTTACTAGTTCAGAGTCTAAAATGCTGATGGTGTCAGACATGACGGTGAGAGCCAGTATTCCTTATATTTCGAGGTTACAGCTCTAAAACGGTGTTCACAGACTGGCCGCTGGATAGTCTACCAGACCGAACCTGCTGATAAATTTATAGGAGGGACTCGGATCAGCTACTGTATAATCTCGCTGCCTCTACTCTCCAGCTCGTGACTGGAGAGAGTGCGAGTAGTGTGCATATAGGGTGGGGGGGGGGGATACTGCCGAGTTCACATTATGTCAAAGAGATGGATATATTCTCCGTATGGCATAGTATTTAAGGTTAGGCGCCACCGGTGGTTTCCCACATCTGAGCCGTATGTACTCTGATAGGATGCCGAACTAATGTAAAAGCCAGGAAAAATGTAGTGTCTAGTTTATGCAGTGTTATGTTCTGTTGTTGTGTCTTTGGCCGCTGGAACCCTACGTTTACTCGCCACTACCACTGGAAGGTGAGCGCCTAGTCTCCCTGGCGACCCTGGTCTCCGCAAGGGTCGCCTAAGCTTTCTGGACGGAGACCAAGTAAAAAAAAAAAGAGGTGAGAGTGGGTAAGATAGTACAAGTGGTGGAGTCAAAATAGGCAAGAGGATGAGGAAAGAAGGCATCCTCTAGCGGAAAGAAGAGGTGGGAAGGGAGAAGTAGGAACCACCCCTGATCTGGAAGCCACCGAAGGCCAGGGAAAGGAAGACAGCTTGCAGAACAAGGGAGGGCTGCAAAGGTGGGTAGGTACAATGGGAAGTGTGCGAGTGTGATTTCTTTCAGATCAGTGCCGTAATTCCTACGAGGATGATGTCCAGTTGGGTGTTCATTCAATTTTGTTTATGATCGGTGATGAGAGAAGAGCGGTTTCAGGAACATCTGGTCTGGATGTCTCAATTATAGGACCAGACGTGGAGTGATGATACCCTGCGCCTCTTGAAAACTGCAGAGGCATACCTGCTAAAAGCTAAAAAAGCTTCCTTTGATTTAGCAGGTTTCTCTCCGGAGTAAGTGTGGTTAAATTTAGATCCAGTAACAGTTGATTACGTAGGTCCCGGTAGATGTTACATGACTGCATCAGGTGCCAGTCCTCTAGTTCTCCGCATTCACAATGGGCATCGTTTACAAGCCTGAAGTCGCTTTTGAATGACTCATATCCTGTCAAAAGAAAGTAATATGTAAATTAGGGAAGAACCAGCCAAGTCTTTGTTTGTTGAGGTAGGAGATACTTCCAAACTATTTCTACCCATAGGTAGAAATAACTTGGTAGTGTACTGCCTTTGGTCGCAGTACTACCATATTCTCTATGTGTGTTTGCTATATCCAAACTTCTACCTCATTTGCACCAATGAATTACTAACAGCCAAATTAATAAATCAAACTTATAAGCGAAAAGATATAAACCTCCCATAAGCTACTCCTTTCATTTCACAAATATACATAATCACGGTTTCTCACCTTCCATTTCCGCCTTCATAAGGTAATTAATCGTCTGTCTGCTAAGCCCCAGTTACTTTTTCTGAGAGAATCTCTCAATTGTTGATTGTTTCAACCACTACTCATCTCAGTTTTCCTACTTATTAACACTTTTAAGTCCTTTCTTCAAAGGTAATACCTGTGTATATGTAAACTCTGATATCCCTTCTTAGAAGCTTCCTAATCTTCTCATTCTGATCCTCTCGTTTTTAATCTGCTGTGGATTAAGGTCTCTTTATCCCATCATATTCATCTGTTGCTTTTATTGTTCTCCCAAATCCACAGACCACTCAAATTTTTGATCTCCTTTCTGTGAAACTGAATTTTCTGCAGTCTAACTTTTCCAACATAGTCGAATAGTGTTTTGGATTAGGGCGCCACCGGTGGTTTCCTACAACTGTTCCATCGTTACTCGTTGGCGTTTACAGAAGAACTCTGTAAACCCCAGAAGTGTATTGTTTTGTGTTTGAGTAGTGTTGGATTCTATTGTTCTTCTAGTTTTTGGCCACAGGGCCCCTAATAGGATCCTGCGTTGCCCGCTCATCTCCAGGAGGTAAGCCAGGCAGGCCATAGTTCTCTGGCTACTCTCTGCCAGGGTCACCTGAGTTTCCTGACATAAGCCAAGTTAAAAAAAAAAGTGAATTGGGAAGATAGAAACAGAGTGGGAATGAGAGTAGGGGGAAAGAAGGATGAAGAAAGAAGCATCCTCCAGTATAGAGAGAGGGATGAAGTAATTGAGAGCCAAGGTAACGAGTCTTATCCTGGAGGTAGAGATGTTTCTGGTGTCGAGATTAGCTTGGATTTTGGTTATGAGTCTAACCCTGAAGTCATCATGAAGTTGGCAGGTGTACATCACATGCTCCCAAGTCTCACAAGTGGAGTGAGGATCCTGCGCTATCTCTATGTCGACGAGTTTTTGTTTGAAAGGACTATGTCCAGCGAGGATGAAGGTTAGTTGAAGGTGAGAACCACGAAGGAGACTTTCGGCAGGTAAATGTAACGGAGGATTTTATTTTATTTTAATGAAGTATATATATATATATATTCCGTTTGTGTTTACATCTAAATACACTATTCTCTATTGAGAACTGTGTACTCCACTGGTGTGTGCAAAACTTAAGGACCAACACTATTTCTAAAGGTTCCAACCACAAAATAAAACGAAACAGCCTGTGGCGATTTGCATAACTGTGGCCTTTCAGTAGAAAGCTGGTGCACATGAAAAAAATTGAATCGTGATGAGAGGGCTCACATAAACAGATAAAAGCAGCAATTATGTGCAAATTACCGAATGGCGAGCAAGTGGTCGTCCACGAAAAACAACACCCAATGATGACCGCTATATACTCCTACAGGCTAAGAGGGACCGACACCAGACAGCGGGATCCATTGCAAACCAGGAGCACAGGACGCAGGATATCGCGGTTTACTGTAGCTAGGCGACTCCACAAAGGTGGACTGTTTGCCCTACGGCCAGTACGCCGTGTCCCTTTTAACACCGTTTACAGTGGTGCATCGAACAAAAGGATTGGACAGCAGCGCAATGGGCTAAGGTATTCTTTACTAATGAGAGTAGATTCAATCTCAGAAACGATTCTGGACGTCAGCTAATCTGGCGAAAGATTGGCACACGGTGTCACCCCGAAAACATCACTGAACGGGATCGATATGGCGGTCGAGGTGTTCTCGTCTGGGGAAGCGTTATCTTGGATGGACGTACACAACTCCAGATACTGGAAGGCGGTACTGTAACTGGTGCATGCTACTGTGCTGAGGTAATCCTTCCCCATGTGCATCTGTTCCGAGGTGCGACTGGCCCCGAGTTCGTGTTTATGGATGATAACGTCACACCCCATCGCACTGCAGCTGTGATATGCTTTTGGAAAGTGAGGACATTGTTCGTATGGATTGGCCTGCCCCGTTCCGCAGATCTAAATCCCATCGAACACATATGGGACGTTCTGGGGAGACGCCTAGTGGCACGTCCACACCCACCAGAAATGTTCACTAGCTGAAGATGGCGCTGACAGAGGAATGGACGATGTTACCGCAAGAACTTATCAACAAAATTGTTCTAAGTATGGACAGGTGGTGCAAAGTCTGCATCGACATTAGGGGTGGCCATATCTCCTACTAGGACCACCTCTTCCCTTTGTTTCATCTTTGGCAGTGATGCATATGTATCATGGCAGCAAGTGCTATGTTGCCATTTTTTAATAAAGTCCCTCTGTACCGTTTTGTTTCCGTTGTTGTTTTCTTCATCATTTCTGTACCTCACGAGGTTTGTTTGGTATGCTTTTCCCATATCCAGGCCACTCCTATGAGAAGCTACAGGTGAAAACCTAACTGGTCCTTAAGTTTTGCACACCAGTGTCATATTTAATGTTTATTATAGTCGATTCGCACTTTTCGCTCAGTTTGGGTGAAATTCGGGCGGACTATAGCTCCAATTTTAAGTTTCTTCAAATCGGAGCTGCAGTTAGCTGTTTTCGGAGGTTGTAGTTATTCTTGGTGTTTCAGGCAGCACATCAATCAACCTGTGAACACACGCACTTATAGAGACATAATACATCGTAAAAGACCATATAAACTGAAACACGTGTGATCAAAGTCGTCGATGCACCAAAATAGAAACTAAAAACCAACCATTGTGTTTATTACACGGAAGAACTGCTCATTGCTTTTCTGTCGAGTTTTTCGGATGCACACTTCAATTTCCCATCGGCAGGTGTAACCAGTATAAGGCGCATCAGTTTCGTGTTCCATCTTTGCTAAATAATATAAACTGCGATAATCTTTGCCAAATAATAAATAATCATCTACCTTCCCTTCAGACGTGCTCAAAAATGAAATAACATGGATCCCGAAACCTTTGTGATTATAATGATTATAGTTTTATTTAGGTTATGCTGGCATTACTTTAAAGGTTTGTTTTATTTGCCATAACTCTCAACGACCCCAGAGAGCCTCTTTCTGCATTCAAGTTAAAATGGTCGGCTCAAATGGAATTTTTTTTTTTTTTAAATAATTCTTTTCGATGTTATTCCTTTTGTTATTATTTGCAACTGCACAGTAGCATTCCACCTTTAAAAAATAACCAGAATTGTGCAGTTTTGATTAACTGTGTACTGTTTATGTAATGAATGGGGAGAAACAAATATCCCTCTTAGTTTAGCACCCTCTTTAAGGGTTTAGGTGTGATAAAGAATTCAGGCGGAGGAATGTCACAGGTGGGAAAAGAAAAATGTCCTCCCACATCGGTTTCATAAATGGCGGGTGTGCTTGATATCCTGCCAAGTTTTTTTTTTTTTTTTTTTTCCTGAAGTGTGAAAGAGGAATTTTTTCTTTGGAGTCTCAGGTGTGGCTTTAATATTCATTTTTGTCTGTCCTCCTACCTTTTAAGAATATGGAAAGCTTTAAAATGTTTTCATTATTGTTCACTACACTTACCAGCACTTAATTCTTTCGGCCAATAATGCGATCTTTAAATGTACAAAATCAAGGTCGTAAATTTTTGCAGATCTTCTACACTATTGGAAAAAAATCAGCTTATGTGAACCAAACATTTCATGAATTAGCGTTTCTGAAACTGAAGCACTGCATACCTCTAGGTATATTAGTATCTGAGAGGATTGACTTGGCGCATTATGGCCACATCTGCCAGTGCGCCATTAAACAAATCAATTAATCAATATCTGAGGTATGTAAAGGAGGAAAGTCAATAATCTGTGACATTTATTTATAATAAAAGAAGCAAAAAATCTGAATCCTGTGTTTTCTTTTATAGGCTTCTTCGCATATATGCCTATTCCACCTATTGTGTTCATGTCCGTTCGTCTGTCTATCCATCCTTCCTTCGGCGTGTAATAATTCGAATACGTCTGGATGGAATCTCATGAAATTTTATATTTGGGTCATTAAGAAAGATTTGTCGAGCCATTTCAATTTTCATTAAAATCGGACAAATTTAAATTTAGAAATTATTATTTCTGTTTTGTTTTTTTAATTCATACATTTCATATGGTTATATATATATATATATATCTGATAATTAAAATAAATATGATATTTAAAATAAAAACATCAGCCAGTAGTACGGCAATAATGCAGAGCGAAACGAAACGCAAAATAATATAAAATAAACAAACTGGGAAGGGAAAGTAGAGATAATAGGACAAAAAGGTAGTCGATAATCCCCTGTATAATTTAGTCAATTAAGTCAAACCCAATTAATAGAACATGATGTAAATTTAAAATAATGCCAATTATAAATAATTTAGTTCTGTCGATATGGGGCATGATGGTCAGTCTATTATTTTGATATTTTAGTTTTTTGGTAGTTTCTTTAACCCTTATTTGGTGATATTTCACGTCTTTTGGAACTGGTACCTTCGAGGGGGTTCCGCTAAATTATTTATAATTGGCATTATTTTAAATTTACATCATGTTCTATTAATTGGGTTTGACTTAATTGACTAAATTATACAGGGGATTATCGACTACCTTTTTGTCCTATTATCTCTACTTTCCCTTCCCAGTTTGTTTATTTTATATTATTTTGCGTTTCGTTTCGCTCTGCATTATTGCCGTACTACTGGCTGATGTTTTTATTTTAAATATCATATTTATTTTAATTATCAGATATAATTAGGCATCATGTGGAGGATGTGCATTTGCTGCCTCTAATGATAGCTACATAGCCATATTTATTTATTTTTATTACTTTTGCCTAACTTTTACTTCACATAATATATATATATATATATATATATACACAGGAAATTGTAGTCGGAGCACTGGACGTTGTGTGTTGCCGTGCTCTGATTGGGAAAATGGATAGTTATGGCGGATGCAGAGAAACCGAAATGTTCTCGGTTTGCATATATGAAGTAATTTTTGTTATCAGTTTACTAAATACATAAATCGCGAATTATTGTTTGCTTATTATACTAATCACACCAGAAACGTTAAATATGTTATATTTCAACTGACATTAAAATCCAGGAGGAAATAATTACAAAAATGTTTATCGGATATTGCGTCTGAGGTGTGCGTTATTTATTTTACTAATTCACGAAAATTCGTGAAATACAAATTGTATTTCAATTCTTGCTAAAAAAATCAAGGAGGATACAAGTAAAGTAACTACAAAACGTTGAGTGAATATTATTTGAGGTTTGCGCAATGATGCGAAAACAGTACTTTTTATATATTGTTAGTTAATCAATTAGTTGTGATAAGGTAATTATTTACTTTTCACTTTCATTAATCACAGAAAGAGTTCAATTAATTTTTCTTTTCGATTTAATTTCTTAATTCTACATTTATTTTGTACATTGGCGCTCTAAAATGAAACAAGTTAGGTAATGAGTACATTACCTAACTGTTTGATTTTAGTGGACCAATAAATTCAAATTTTAAAACTATATTTTAATTGTTCATATATTGTGTATCGTGTAATTTTAATCTGAATGAAAGATATATAAATGAATGGCGAGTGCACGCACACGTTGATTTTCAAGTTTACGAACAAACAGGAATTATAACATATATCCAATTAATTTAATAGCTTAAAGTGTAAATTTTTATATATTACCTGGCCTTGGCGCATTATGGCCTTAGTTGCTAATGCGCCAATAAAATCCAAACCAAACCAAACCATAGCTTAAAGTGCTTCGAACTCGAAAGTTTCACAACTGGAATTACTTCCACCCATGACCTAAGAAACTTTCCAAACAAGAAATTTGGCTGTTTTCATAAGAGGATTTTCGCAGTTCTTACTTGCTGATTTCTTGGCTGTACAGCTTGGAATGATACTCCAGATGACGCTCCTCAGTGATGTTTCATATTGCCTGCCACCCATTATTTTTGTGTCCGTAAGTCCTTCAAATTAAAGGAACGATGAAAACTCGCATTTCCGACTGCACGCCATATTTATTTTAAACTTATGTTGCCTGTAATAATTCCTTGGAAAATTTCGATAATGAATTTATTATTGGGCATTTATTTTTTTCTTTAAACTTCTGTTTCATGAAATTGCTGCTTTCTACCCTAGAATTTTTTTTTTAAATAATTCTTTTCAATGTTATTCCTTTTGTTATTATTTGCAACTGCACAGTAGCTGTTTGAAATGCACATATCGAAAAGGGACTATCACGCATAACCTTCGTGTTTGTTTGTTTTTCTTCAAATAAAATCGGTTTACATTCGTTTCAGAAATGAACCGATGATGTTTAGACCAAACAGGACGGGGAACAACTTTCTCATTGAGGAAAAAAAAAGCAGTTGATTAGATTAAATTTAGAAATCGTAAACTCTGAACTTTAATACTTAGTCCAATTTTACATCAAATTCAAAACTTTCAGCCCAATATAAATCCCGACAAATAGCCTAAACCTAAAAATAGATCCCGGTGTTTATATTTCCAATTAAAGAAAGGCAGTTGCAATTTATTTTTAATAATAGAACTAAAACATCTTCGTATGCTTGACCAATTGTGTAAAAACGTTCGTTGGCTACTCTGGCGTGTTGAATTCATCTGGTTCTGTATGACACCTTTATCATTTGGTTAAAAAGTAGGTTTACCGGCTGATTTTCATGTGCAGGCTGAAAAACCTACACGAACTTACTATGGAACTCTATTCCTGAGGCCTAGGTTGCGATACTTATTCGGTCTCACTTGCGATACTTATTGATCAGTAATAGACATTGCGGAGTACTTCGAAAAATGCGCAGTGGCAAAATTATCCGCTTTTTATGGCCATTTATTTTTCAGTGATATGAAAGGATGTTGGTTGTCTGATGTTATTTTGTATAAAAATAAAATGTGATACTTCCATGTATATCTCTATTATCTTGGAGTTTAACTTAGAATCGCTAATGGATCATTCATAAAAATATCTGCAACGTTACAAACTGAGCATACAGAATTTATAGATTTTAATAGAAGACATGGATTCGAATTTACATTAAACAAGACATTTGTCGTACTCTATTCACCATTGATAACACCCATTCTAGATTACGCATCAGCTTTTGGAATTAACATCTATCCACACTACTGGACAGTGTCGAATGTCTCAAAGGAGATTCATCAACCACTTCTCTTACAGGAACAAGATCTCATACCACACTGAAGATTATGCAGACATGTGCGATATCTTCGACTCATTTTCTGCTACAACAGAAGAAAATATATCGGCTTATATTTTCTTTAGAAATTTATTAAGGTCAAAGTAGACTGACCGCACTTATTGAACAGCCACAGATTCCATGAACACCTAGTAGCTCCCAAATTCTACAGGTGCTTGTAGCATTTGTTTTACTGTTTGTCAGATTTAGTCTGTCGCTCTGGTACATAAGATTAGAGCTTAATGCTTAAAATTAATGCGAAAATCTGTGCAACTATAGCGAAGGTAATAGTGCAAAAGCATATTTTTTGAGTAGCTGTATAAATGGAAGCCTATAAAGATTTGATAATAGAAATCATTATACTAAATTTCGTATTTTAAATCCCTTCTCTTTCCCCCTCCCGAATAAGTATTACTGTCCCAAAGAGAAGTGTACTGTTATTTATTCTCTGCCCTTGCGGTAGCGAAGTGGATATAATCACCACTATCCCCACACCGGGTGGAAAAGGCCAAGGTTTGAATTCAAAAGGGTATCATGCGTTTTCCTCCCGAAAACTCAGAATTTTCGTCCAGCAAACGGTCAAATCGACCGGAGAATTCACACAATTTACAGACAAAATATGCTAAAGCCTCAATTTACTCATAGCCTTAATTGCTTTGGATCCTAACACATACATACATATTTATTCTCAGTTGAATACCACCATCACCTGTCGGCATTGAGAAAACATCATCTCTGGGTGGTGGCACTCATCTCAAAAATAAATAGCAGTATACTTCGTTGGATAATTTGCTGCTTATTCAAGACAAAGAATCGGGAAACTCGTTCACAATATGAGATATCATTGCGTAATGATATGTTTGCAAACTTTGCCTTCATTCATACACCTACCTAAAAAAAAAAAAAAAAATATGATTTTCAATTGCATTTATTACGAGTATTTTTATATTTTAGTTCGTTTTAGCTAGACTGGAGAATCTGAGCATTAAGACTGATAAAACTGAAAGGAGTTGGGCGATACTACGCATTCGATTCCTTTGATTTCCTCTTTGTCTCGGCTCCTTTTATATTCACAAAATACCCATATATATTTTAAGAATTAAACTAATTTCTATTTTCTGTATTACCAAAGGGTAATATCCAGCTGCCGTTATATCCCCATCACGCTATTTTCCTTCTTTATGTTAATACAAGCTATCACATTTGATAAAGCGAGTTTCTTTTGTTGCTTTAGTACTTCGCCAAGGCAACTAAGGCCACTTTATTCGAAAGTGTATTGCGTCTATACATTACTCGCATTCTGTGGTCGATTTACTTATTTGTGATTAAAATCCCGAAATTTTGGAATAATAAATTAACCTGAGAAATCTTCGTTCGATCTAACTCTGTCACATCACGTTTGAAGAAAAAAAAAAAAAGAAAAAAATGACTACTTTCCATCTGGAGAGAATTAATTCAAACTCAAGCCCTTTCCACATAATGTATTTTGTTTATACTCCGGCCATATATGGTTACAAAAGTTTTCAAGATATAGAGAATATAAGAACATATTTAGTAGTTACGTAGGCTAGAGCCATCGTAAATTTAAACGCGTGTTGTAATGTACCCTCGTGTTTGACCACCCCACTATGACGGTGGTATGGAAGAACACGAAATCATAACCACTCCGCTACCCTCAAGGTTGCTGAATATATTTCAGAAAGTGATTTAATCTACTGCGCAAAATTTAGTCAATTTAAATTTCCAAATCTTTCCGTATCATTATGCACATAGCCTTTTTGTGTTGGACAACATAACAGCTTCTCTGCGCCTTCTGGAAATAGTGTGGATATTTATGACGCAAGTTAGTTGGAACCAGAGGCCGATGAACAGGTTTTCATCGCAGCAGCTTCCAACGTTCTTGCCCCATCCGAATCGGTTATCAGCTCATGACGGTTAGGCAATGACCCAAACTGGTGTTGGCTCTGGAATGAATGAATATAGCGAAAACTGTATAATAATCATAGTGGACAACAAATTTACTCCTTTTCTGATGAACTGAATCCAAATTTAAAATCAAATAACGTCCAGTAACCACAGATTTAGATAAGAATAAAATTTACGTTTGATGAAATTTTAACACTTTTTACATTAATAAACAGCGTGAAAATATAGTCAGTTGTGTTTTTTGTTCGTTTGCTTTTTCATTTGTAATAATCGGGATCTTCTCTGATCAATGGCCCACAAGAGTCTGATAGCATACTGTGCATCTTCCATCGTGACTGGTGGGCTCCTTCCACGCCATGAGAACAACGGAATGGAGTGATACTTTACGTTTATATATTTATTATTATTTTCTTTTTGAACAACATCTGAGCGCGAAGAACAATTTCTCCACTTCTCTATGCCACTGAAGTTTGGGCATCAGCATATACTACAACGAAGAAGCCACTCCTTGCTGCACAATTCCGACTCCTTAAATGGGCTAACCGGAAAGCTTGTCTCCCACCACAGGACAGAACTACAACCTTAGCGACTTTACTGGGGATGCAGCGACTACCTGGTGTTATTGAAGTACAGCGACTGATAGCCACAGTTAATATGGTCACAGACCAAATCTCAACACCGTCCATTTGGGATTCGTGTTACTGGCGAATACCCAAGCCAGAACTTCGATCGACCCCGATGCTCGACCCCGATGCTCCGAGTAGAGCATTGACCCCGATGCTCTACTCGGAGCATCGGAGACTTCATATCTCAGATCGCTTCCTCCCAAATCAAATGCTAACGGAAGTACAGCACCTCGATGTCGACTCGAATAAGTTCTGCATCAATAAAACCTATAGGAAAAATGTCTTAGCAGCTCGCTAGAATCACAAAAGCCAATGAAATCAAGCTGGTGCTCCTCTTTACACCGTCTTCCAAGCTCTCCTGTGCTTTGAAGAAATTCGTTCGCTACAAGTGGGGGCAAAGTCTCACCACACCCACGCGTTTTTAAACAAGAGCGCATCGATGCTCCTCCCCAGAGAAGGTATGAGTGCCATTCCTGTAATTTCAATTACGTGATGCAGCATATAAATACAGTATAGTTAATACTACATTAATGTAAGATATCATAATAACATGTTACATTTTTTTAAATTTTCCTTTTTATATCGCTGTGTGCACAATTAATTACTCAGATGTGAACCTCTGGCCTTTGTCGGCGACGGGACAGTTGCAACTGTACTTATTTATCAATATTGTATTTCATCTAGTTGCAATTAAAGATTAATTTGCGCAGCATTTGTGACAACCCCGTTTCTAAAATTCGTGATCTTCCTTTAATAAGGGCATTATACATATCTATATATTTAATTATTGCTTAAATGTGTTAAGGGCTTTAGCCTCAGGCTGCGAGAGATTTAGACAACGTACAAGTTAGTGGAAACGCATCATATTAGTACGCAGCTAAACTCTGAATTAGCAAAACATGCAAAGGCGGCAAAACATGCAAAGGCAGCATCGATGATTATACCAGCTGCGCCCCTCGGGGGCGCAGCTGGTATAATCATCGTTTAAGTTATATCTCATATTGTGAATACCTTCACAACGAGTTCGCGTGATATTGCACTACTTCGAATAAGTAACGCTTCACCAAAGGAGAAGACTTGTTACTTATTCTCAGCGGATATCACCATCTAGACGGCACCGTTTCAGGGCTATTTGGCCCTTTTTTGGTGGGTGGGTTTGTCATCATTGCATCACTAGGATACCTAGTGATGCAATGATGACAAAACAGTTATGAAGTATAACTCCACAATACGAAACGGTGCCATCTGGGTGGTGACATCCGCTGAGAATAAGTAACAACACTTCTCCTTTGGTGAAGCGTTACTTATTCGAAGTAGTGCAATATCATGGCAACTCGTTGTGAAGGTATTCACAATATGAGATATAACTTAAACGATGCCGCCTTTGCATATTTGTGCTAATTCAGAGTTTAGCTGCGTATTAATATGTTGCGTTTCCACTAACTTGTACGTTGTATATTTAATTATGTAATCATCGCAATCATAACAATAGCCATCTGGTGAATTAACACACTGACGTGACATTTTTAAAAGCACATTCAACGTTAACGTCAGACTTAATTACTTGACTCACATACCTCTGACTGATTGATCT
The DNA here is from genome assembly GCF_048544385.1 of Mastigoproctus giganteus. Classification (NCBI taxonomy): domain Eukaryota; kingdom Metazoa; phylum Arthropoda; class Arachnida; order Uropygi; family Thelyphonidae; genus Mastigoproctus; species Mastigoproctus giganteus. The sequence goes on from NC_143577.1 coordinate 111,516,010, forward strand.
GTTTGGGTGGTTCGCTTTAAATTTCCATCTGACATGCAAGGGGTGGGTGGGGTAGAATAGTCTAGAAACTGCCATAAACTGACAGTTTCGGCAGTACTCAATCAACAATCCATTTAAGATGAACAGATAGGCCAAACCTAAGTACGCGATAACTAAAACATGGAATATCTTGCGAAGTGAAGGTGCTAATCAAAAACGGGCCGCCTACTTGAAAGCAGCATTAAAGAGTGCACGAAATCCATTAGATTTCTGTTGAACAATTTTTCATTATTGTGCAGTATTATCCCTGACATCGTGTCCTAGGTTGCCCTCGGGGGCGCAGCTGGTATAATCATCGTCCTCCCCTCACCGGGTGGAAAAGAGTTCGAATCCAGTCAATAAAGCATATATCCTCCCGGAAACTCGGGTTTTCTGTCCAGCAAATAGTATATGGGGGGGGGGGGGTGAGATTAATTATTTATTCTATTTATATACTTTATTATTATAGACCTTATTTTAATCTATCCGTTAGCTATTTCTTTCCCCCTTTTCCTTGGAACCATAAAGGCTGTTGTTATTTTCTTTATTCCTTTAAACAGGGGGGGGGGGTCCTCACTTCCCTTCCAAGGCCCACACGCTACCTGCTGCATAATATATTATTCCCTTAATTTTATCCTGTTTGTTCATCAGAAGATCCAAGTACTGAGGACTTTATTTTATTATTTTTTCTCTTTATATTAGCTTCCCTAGCTTGGATAGTTCGTACTACTAATTATAGCTCTGAGGTCAGTCTATTAAAACGAAACAAGGGGAATTAACATAAGTATTTATTTACCATTTTGTATAACTATTATTTACACACACTATATATTCATGATTATCAAAATTTTACAACACAGTACTTATTATCATACATGAAATGGTGTCCTCCCTTAATCACTCTTCTTGAATAATTCATAAATTTCCACTTT